>NC_084983.1:536666-898333 GCF_963691925.1 Scomber scombrus
GTTTCCTGACCAAAAGGCAGCAACAATCAAACATGATTTGAACTTTGAATACAGTTGCGAGGAATTCTACAGCTATGCACATAAGCAGAAGGCCTTATTAGAAGCTGCACGCTCAAGCAAAAAGTATGAAGCCAAGAAGAACATCTAAGGTAAGATAAACATTGTCTAAGATATAAATTAGAATATTGTGAGCACTGAGCAAGTGTGGTGCTAGATTTTAAGACAGTGTTCTATTCTTGTGTTTCACTGGCAGGTTCTTTCTGTGGTGCTGAAAGTTCATTGTCTGGGTGGGCCCGGCCTGCCTGCAGTTGTTGCTGTGATGGAGAGAACTGAAAGACTTTTGATGGACAAAACTTAAAAAAAAAAAATTCAGCCAGGTGCTCACCTTGGTGCTGGAAGAGCATTGAATGTGTTACTATGATGGACAAAACTGAAAAAATATAATTTTATTTAATATACGTTATTGTTTCCTCCTGACCAATTCTGATTAGTATTTCTGGTTTTATTTATTTTATATATTATTTTATGTAGTGCCTAATTGTATACCCAGGTGTGCCTTTAGTTGGCATTGTCCAGTAAATGCAGATCATTTTCAAATGCATTTCTTTTGTGTAGTTAATCTGAGCTAATGTGATTCTGAGCTGAGTGAGTTTTGTTTTGTTCAGATAATCAGCCTATGTACTCCATGTAGCCTAATCCAGTGCATGTTCTACTTGAATATGTGGTTCAGTATATTGTTCTACTAGAGCAAACACTTTAATGTGGTGTTTGGAGTTGTGTTGTGGTAATGTTGTTGCTCTCTGTTGTTGGAGAAAAGGCAAATTAAAGTACAATACTTGAAAGAACAATTGATTGTCTGTTCTGTTTGATTGTACACAGTCAGCTGTGTTAACTTGAGAGGCAATGTGAAATAGCATGAAAGCTCCATGCTTACTATGTTTTCTCATATGAGAGAACTTGGGAAAGTTGCATTTAAATAAGATGTATTTGTTAAGTTTTTATTTGCAGGCTGTTATGTGCTACTGAATCAACCAGATGGCAAAGCATAGTAATGTTATAAGCAAAGAGGCAGAATAGAAATGTTAATCTTTTTAAAAGTTATTTTAGACTACCTGATGCATTGTTATCCCACATTGTCCCACACAAACGTAGTCTTTATCCCACATCTGGTGAATTGGGATCTGGTCACCCTAATACCGGCACGGGGCAGCCCGCATGGAGAACCCTACAACCAAGATGGGCAGCCATTCCTCCGAAGAAAAGATATGTGGGGCCACCACCTACGCTGCTACACTGGAGCCGCCAGTGGATCCAGATGACGGGGTGGGAATTACTCTACTTCACAGCTGTACTGCGATGGCGACCTGGGCTAAGGGGGTTCATCGTTCATCGAGGCTGACTTGTTCTGGAATTGTGCTTGGCTTTTCAAAAGAAACAAGATTCATCACTACAGGTGGGGTAGCCAAATGCTGTCAGTAGTTATCAAACATGTGGTCTGCACACCTTGCTAATCATTCGCAATCATCACATGCGTATCTCCTCAGGTCACTCGCTCTTGTGGTGCCCCCTCTAGCTCCCCTTACATCAAAGCTGTGTTCAAATAAATAAATAAGGATTTTGATTTTGACAGTCAGCGTTTTTTATCGTTCATCAAATCACTCTTAAAGTGATTCCAACGATATCGTTCTCCCCTCTCGTTATCGTTATAGTTGTGGTATGGACTGCACCATCCACTCGAATTGTTGTTTTGCTAAACACTGTAAATGAATAATCTGTTTGTAATTATTCTAATCTCAAATGTGAGATGTTTTGTTTTGTTGCTGTCACAGTTAGCAGACTAACCAACAGATTAATAAATCAATGTTGCTGAGACCTGGCATGTAGCTGTGGGCCCATACTAGGCCCACCCACTTGGCACTTAGGACATAAACTTAATCAGAAGGCTTTCTGTATTTGCTGAATCATTCAATGAATAGCAGTCAGTGAATATTGCTTCAAATGTAATTATGAGATGAATAAAAATAAAACAGTTCATGGTTCTTGCTATTTGTTAACTATATAATGATGTTCATAGCACAAATGATCTCACAACACAACAACTTAACGATGATTTTATCCGCCTCATAGACAGTATTTTGAAGCAAACAGTGCATGATTTCAAGCCCACTGCCTACTTTGTTACGACCCGGATCTTAGTTCAGGGATCACAGATAGTCAACCCCAAGACACACCCTGGAAACCGCCACACTACTCACCACTCACAGGAAAGTCCAAACATTTTTATGTATTTCTGGGAGTCAGAAAAAAGAGAGAGAGAAGGGAGAGGCTGAAGAGCGGCCGCATCGCCAGAGCGCAAAGCTCTGTGTGCGATAGAAAGAAAAGAACGTAGTTATCCAGTTACCGTTTCATTCGCTACAGCAGCACTCCCCTCCTCACCTGTCATCACACACCGTTAAAAATTGGCCAGTCTGGAGACGTTCATTCATATCTCCATTCAGACTGAGAAAACAAACAAACCTCAGACCGAAGCACACACATTGACTACTGACTGACTCTGTGAGAAGACAGACACTTTAGTTTTTTTTTGTTAAAACTTTACTGAATTGATTTCTTTTTCTGAGAACTGAAGTAGGGTAGATAAGGGTAATGTGGGACACTTTTTGCAAATCTGACTTGTTTACCATATTTACATATGAATCCAATTCATGATATCAACACTTTATATCATTATGAAATCCCTGAAATGTTTCCTTGTTAAATCAGAATTACATTTTTGGATATTGTACTCAAAAGGAAATTGGCACTCATGTCTAATCATTTCAGAATTTGTAGATTGTGTAATGTGGGATACTATTTTTTAGGTTTAGAAATTTCGTAGACCTACAGTTTTTAGGTTAAAAAAATAGGCTGTATGTTCACGTGTAATTTTAAACAATATAACTTAATACAGTACACATATACTAGATACCTTTAAAATAATTGAATAGAGAAAGAGATAAATGCACTGAAGCTTAGTTGTCCCACATTGGTCAATGTCCCATATTACCCTAATCCACCCTAATTTATTTTGAGAACTGAGCTGAACTGCATTTTAACCTCATTTGGTTCATAAATGACTCTAATAGCCTAAGTCAGATGTGTGACACCTTCAACCTGTCACAGTTGATTGATGAGCCAACCAGACCAAATTTCTAAATCAACTCTGGTAGACTTTATTCTGTGTAATAGGAGAGATAAAATTACTTCTGGAGTTTTTGGGCTTGGCCTTAGTGACCACTGTCCTCTAGCCTGCACTAGAAGTGATAGACTGAACATATTTAGGTGTAAGATTGTTATCAAAAGAAATGTAAAACATTTTAATGAACAGGCTTTTCAGAGTGACCTTGCTGGCAGTATTTTATAGCGCACCTGTGAAATACCAGATGTAGAATTGGAACTTGAATATTTTGCAAATTCATTACTTGCAATCCTTGACAGACATGCACCCTTTGAAAAGCTTAGGGTTAAAGACAGACCAAGCTGCTGGTTCTCCACAGAATTATCAATGATGTTCAAGGCAAGAGACAAAGCCTGCATACTAGCAAGGCGTACTGGTAAAGCATCCCATCGGCGGAAATATATGCACATCCACTTTGAGTAAAGGAAAGGCTGATGATCATATACAGTAGGATTAATATTCAGCTCTTTTAAAAACCCATCTTTTGGAAAGCAGTAAATATTAACAAATACAAATAATCTATATCCATTTCCTCTTATTTTACACTTAATGAATGCTTAATAGATTATCCATCAGAGATTTTCTATGCTTTTAACACACACTTAGCTGCTGCTGGGAATCAATCTCAGTTCATCCTACAGTGCTTTGCCTTTTCTGTTGTTAGGAAGCAATTTAAACACTCGATTGCAGTAAAGCAACTGGGGAGGATAAACTAGATTTTTTAAAGCTCTGTGTCCCATTTATTGTTGACCAAATTACATTATCTATTTAATGTTTCCATTTCCACTGGAGATTTCCCTCAGGTCTGGAAATCTGCAGATGTAGTCCCATTGCTTAAGGGTGGTGATAAAAACGACCAGTCATGACCAAGTAAATTCTGACAAAAAGTCGGGTATCTCTATGGAAACAGAACCAAACTGACTCTCCTCTGCTCTGTAGGAAGAGGATTATTGAGGCTGTCTTCTTGTGTTGGATTATGATGATGTCAGCTATAGACACACCTCTACCCCCAACTTTTAAACAATTAGATTCAGTTAATCACTCCACACTAATATTAATTACTGGTAACAGTCATTCCACTCATCAAAGAATTGGACGAAAGACATTGGTTGTTTGTATTTACAAAACTCTTAATGGCTACATGCCACCACACATCACTTCCCTTTTAAACTGGTCCCAAAGTCATTACTCCACAAAATCAAGTGACTCAATGTCCCACATGTAAATACTGAATTTGGAAAAACTTTTAGTTTTTGTGCTGCAACACTTACAACACACATTCAAACTAAACACATTTATATTTTCTAAGGCTGGAGATTTGACATCATGTTGTGAGTACCTACCAAATTTCATATATATATCAATCAATTTAATATTTGTGTGAGTTTTCAAGCATCTCTAGCCCCTTAAAAACAGCTTTGTGTGTAATGGCAAACCATGTGTCGCCATGGCAACGACTTTTCATGAAAACTCAAGAGCTTCACTACTTTTTAATATCATCAAGGTCTTACAACTTAATTGACCAAATTCTAGGTGGATCTGGTTAACCTGCTATGAGTACTTAGTAAAAGTATAGTGCTTATGACTTCCTAATGCCAGTAGATGTCACTATGACTATATTGACCGGTACACGTCTTCAAACTGGACTCTCAACAAGCATGTGGAAATTGGGAAAGATCTGACGATGTGGAGTTGTAGAAACATTGAAATCGGCAATGTTGCCACAGCAACGGTGTTCTTCACATTACTTCACATTATAGCATTGTCAAGGTTTTAATCTTTGAGCAAATTCAACCTCCTAGGAAAGGGTCATAAAAGTACAATACCTGAACTTCCTGTTGTCAGTAAGTGACAAACAAAACATCACAAATCATTGCATCTCCACGGCCACTGTGAAAAACGTACAATTTTAATAACTTTTCGTCACAAAGGTCTTTAGATGACACTGACCTAATTTGAAGTTGGTGGGGTAAAGTTTCTAGTTCAGATCTAAATGTGGGGGCTTTGAATTTGGAATTTACCAGGGGACACTGTCGAGCCATTTTGCCACACCCATGCTGAGGACCAAATATACATTTTTCTTAACCACCTCTGACATTTGTGCAAAGTTCCCAGAGTTTCCGAGCACATTTAGCCTCTCAAAAATGCGATTCTGTAACAATAATATTATTTCAAGGATACAATGGGACCTTTGTAGAATTCAGTGTTCAGGCCCTATCAATAACAGTTACATTCAATAACCATTTGGTGCTCAGGCCCTTATACAGTTTTTTCCAATTGCTAACACACTAAAATGACATGCATAGCACAATTATTTAAACTGACACACAGAGAGCAAAACCTCTTCTTAAGTCTCCAAAAGTCTAAACACATTTTCTGCTTTACACATATTTTGTATTTCAAATTTATAAATGCACTGAACACGGTTCTCTGCATAAGACACAACAATCTGACATAAAGTCACATGTTTGCCATTTCAAAACACTGCCATTCAAAATGACACTACATGAGCTAATTGGCCAATATATGAGCCACCTAGCCAAACACCTCAATGGATAATTGTTACCACTTCAATCAGGAAGTAAGCACTATGAAAAGACCACAGGTGAGCAAGGTGGAGGGAAGATATTGCCTGTGATGTGGACGAGGCGTTGTGGCCAGACCCAGCTGTGCGCCAAGATGCTGCCTAATTATTTTCTTGCGTATTTTTTTCTATATATTTTTTCTGCACATTTTTTCTGCAATTTTCTTTTTCAGTTTACAGTTTTTTTGTGAGCATATTTTTGTTCACTCCAATGTAAATATATCTGCTGTGCATATGTTGCACTCACTTGTTCGGTGAAAAAAATAATGTTTCAACAGCATGTGTGTGTGTGTGTGTGTGTATCTGCAAATATTTCTGTGCATGTGAACAACCTGAAGAATTTTCTACAATTTGAACTATTTTAGGCAAAGCATACTAAAGATGAGAGTGCTTTTCATTATGCCCAACAATGTGTAGTTGGTTAGACAAACATCTGGTAATATGAATGAAGTGTGAGCCAGTTGGTGCAAACGTTTGATTTTGATAATGCTATATGTAGTTTTGGTTGCAGTGCTTCATTTTGCAGGATATATGAGGTATTTTGCAGTTTGGGTGTGTGGTTTTGTGAAATGTGTTAAATATTTTGATAAAACCAGCCTAGTTTGCAAAATTGTATAATAATTCCTTAATAACATATAGATACAATAAATATACAGATAGGGCCTTAGCACTGCTAGGTCTTTGGGCCCTAATAATCTTTACAAAACAATAGCTTCCTTTTGTTGTTCTCAGGCCCTAAAAAGTGTGTGTGCTTTGTGTAGGAGTTTAAAAGGTGTGAACACAATAAATACACTTACATGTTTGACTCATGTAGAGAATCTTATATTGCATTTGAATCCGCTGATAAGATCAAGGATAAAGTGGTTACCTGATAGATCCCTGTTAACCCCCAAAGCCATGCCGTCACGCAGCCAGAGCACCATGCCATGGTAGCCAGGGATGGAACAGGGCAGGGTTACTGGCTGGCCTGCAACCACCAACAAGTCTGTAGGTTGCTGGGTGAATACAGTAGAGCTCCCTGCAAAAGCAGAATGAGAAAAGAGATCAGTCCAACTTGTACAATAAACACCAAATGACACAAACTACAAATAAGCAAACTTGTAAACTCCTTCCAATATAATCAGCAAAACACGCACACTTCATGAAAATGAAAAATAAATAGTATCCCATTATATAAAAAATAATTCAAATGCAAGACATGCAATAAGTAGTACACAAAAAGCTACATAATAGATTTACATGTATTTACATGCATTCTTATACACTTTTTGTCAGGATCTCTGTGATGATCATCACAGTGAGGCACATAAATCAACAAAACATGTATAGGCACAAGTGTAACATAAGTGATTTGGAGCATGTGTGTGCTGACACCTCATAACCCAATTTCAGAGGCATGTGGAGAGTGGAGAGGAACTGTACTGGCCATATGTTTGGTCCTTGAATTGCAATAAAAAACATAATGTCGTTTTTTTAATTATCTCCCCTAATTTATCTTTTTGTAATCACTGGCCTTATGGTGTCATATTCAGGGGTGGCTGTGGCTCAGGTGGTAGAGCAGTCGTCCACCAATTGGAAGATTGGCAGTTCGATTCCCAGCTCCAGTCCAGTCAATATGTCCTTGGACACTTAACCCCAAATAGCTCCTGTTGCTGTGTGAATGTGTATGAATGGTTAGTTTCCTCCTGATGAGCAGGTTGGCTCTGCGTGGTAGCCCCTCCCATCAGTGTGTGAACAGGTGAATGTGACGTGTAGTGTAAACACGCTTTGAGTGGTCAAAAAGACTATATTTACCATTTTTCCTATGTTTAAGTTTGCCCTATACGTTTCCTGTGAATGATGTGAATCCATCTCTCCCTTTATTCATCCCTTACTTTATTGCACAAAAACATTGCCAAAGACCAATGAATGTCATGAGTAGCTAGGAATCCACATAGTACACAAGATGTCAGGAGCTGTAAGAGCTATTGAAGTGTTCCGTTTTTTCAGTTTAGACTGACTCTGATCTGCGCTCAACATGTCTGTCTGCAGTTCCAGATGTCTGTCAGCAGCAGCTCCTGAGCTCAGGGGACAGGTGCTGACTAAAGTATGTTCACCATACTTGACTGATAGCAGAAATGTACTTATCCAAAATTGTTTTCATGTTTGCTTCATAGAAAGAGATCGATACTGTTTGTATCTCCAGATAATCAGATTTTATTTTTCCACCTATGGTAGTGAGATGAATCTGCTTTTAGTGAAACTGGCAATCTCATAGCCACACTGGGAGCCTTGATTGATCAATATAGACACTGTTAATAAGTTTACAACATATATACAGCAGGAGCTTTGTGTGATTTAAACGCTGTCTGTGAGGATTGCTTCACTGCATGCCAGAGGAGAAAATATAGACTGACGAGTCTTGGAGTCAGTGTGGATTGCTATTTGATCAAATGGAAGCCTATGTGTTCTGAGAGAGGTGACCACATAAAACACATTATTTGGATGAGTCATTAGAGTCTAAAGTCATGGTAGCAGCTTTGCAAGGCTTCATAAATAAATCAAAGAGATTTATTAAATAGACATGTTTTTGTATGGTGCTAAGTGAAAAGTCAGAGCATCATCAGATTTCATAAAGACCATGGCATTTCATGAAGTGTTCACTCTGAACCACAAATGTCAGTCTGCTGGTTGTGCCACATGAAAATTCACGAGATCATCAAAGTAATTGGGATTCATGCTTAATTTCATGGCATGACCCAATAAAGATATTTCAATCTGGACCAAAGTGTGAGAAATGATGAGATCACAGTGTCACATATATGCATTCTATTCTATTATTCTGATGCAGTTCTAAGTTATTATTATAAGAGCTTGTGTGGCATTTCATGAGTTAAGATTGTTTCCAGAATTGTGTTTATATAAGTTTATGTTATTAACTTGCCCCCCCCCAACCATTATTTTTCTGATTATTATTATTCTTGTTTACATAGGAGAACACTCACCTGATTTCAGTTTGTTTGCTTAGTTATACTACTTTTCACCAATAGATGGCGGTAGCAGCCTTGTAATTTGAATGAATGATGCTGTAATCATTCGTTAAAGGAAGTCCGCTCAGTCATATCAAAGACAGTCACAGTAGCAGCAGTGTGATTGAAAACTCACAGTAGACCAGGGCTCTCAAGTTTCATGAAAAGTTTGGAGTGAGATTACATCTGTTAGGGCCGGAGCGACTCGAAATTCTGTGTGTTTTGGCCACAGTTGCCCCTCGGCCCCATCCAGTTCTCCCAATTATTTTGCTACTTAAAAACCAGTTAAATTTGATATACTGTTCATAACTGACCAGCTAAATAAAATAAATTGTTTTATCTATGCATTTAAAAAGAAAAACAAATGGATCAATAAGAAAAAGCCAACTGAGCCCCAATGAGCCTATTAACCCTCACACACTGTTCGTATTCAGAACATTCACAGTATCCTGGCATAATTAGTCTCTACCAGATATCTGCACAACAAACCATTCATGAATACCTCATCATCAGTCACATATAAACAGCAAGATTAATCTTTAATGAAGCTTTCAGAGAGCAGAGAGTTTATTCTTCAGTTTTTATACTTTGTGTTTATGGAGAAAAAACATGAATTGTATTACATGTGAAGAATGTAACAGTATTTTTTTTTTTAAATGTTTTGAATAAATATGAGTCAGACATGTATCAGCTGCACACAAATGTTTTTAAGAAGTTGAAATATTTCCAAAGTGAAAAGTATTTAGGGTGTTTTCGAATGTAATATGGGTCAAATTTGACCCTGAACAGTCTGACACACACCATTCTGTGTGTGTGTGTGTGTGTGTGTGTGTGTGTGTGTGTGTGTGTGTGTGTGTGCACGCAGTTTGCAGATTTTTGGCCACCTTGAAACGCTTAGATGGCCACTACGCCTGATAGGAATATCGTAGAAAGATCAAACCAAAACTCAATTGTTTATCTTATCAAGACCTACAAATCACGCGCTGACACCACTGACCTAAATCCAACAGGAAGTGCACAGTTTGCCTTTAAATGTACGATTTTCGACGATTTTTCAGGCTTTTCAAAATATATACACCATTCCTCCATACTTTCAGCTACAGACTCCATTCAAATGTCAAGATGTAGCCACAAGTCTCATCTATAGATGTGTGTATTTTGGTCTGGCTATGTTTTATAATTCTTGATCCGTGCACTCACATGTGCACCATATTCTTCTCCCATTCAGGTTGCTGCCTGTGCCGTTCTCTGTTCTCATGTGCTCCCCTCATTAACTACCATGGCAACGACTGTGTGTGTGTGTGTGTGTGTGTGTGTGTGTGTGTGTGTGTGTGTGTGTAACTGGTACACGTTGAAGCACTGAATTCTTTTGCCACTAGTTGTAACCTATAGAAATATATTTGTGTTTCTAATTTTGACCATGTTTACTTCTATACCTATTTCTTTGTCATCTTGATGAATAGTTTGTTATAACATGTTTCAGAATATTGCAGTAGATTATAAATCAAGCAGTCATCCAGATTAATTTGTGAAAAAAACTTGTATTGATTCAGGATACATGATAAGGAAAAGGTGTCTCAGTTTTCTGTTTCTGACTGACTCAGAGTTTCAGTTACCGTGGTAACTGACTCTGTGAACATAACCTGCTCGCTGGCAGGTTTTCTTTCAGAAACCCTGCGTTTCTACTTGTCTCCTCCCACCTGAAGCAAGCTGCCAGACATAGGTTGTCCATTTCTTTGCAATCCAATAGATATCGAGGCAGAATTAATTCACAATGCCTTACGTCTGGAGAGGATTTTCAGAGCTCAATTGGATGTGCTCTCATTCCCAGATAAATATCTGCTAGAACAGTATCACTGTTCATCACATTCTCCTGCCATACATATCCAGTCTCAAAGCAAATGTTGTGCATCGATTTGATGCAAATTGAGCTTTCTGTACAACATTGGCGACGCATAACACTTTGGCAAGGCAACGGTGTGTGCAGCAACAGTAAGAAAAGTCACTCTCCCACTCAAACGCCTGTAACTGGGAAAAAACACACACACACACACACACACACACACACACACACACACACACACACACACACATACATCTTTCACAATTTTGGCTCAGGGCCAGCTCCTCAGCCTCTGTCAGAGTTGGTGGTGGTGGCCCTCCACCTGTTTTGCGGGCCTCTGCCTTCTTTCTGTTGGCAGAGTAGACCTCACCTTTTTAAAAAGTATTTTATTGAGTGTTCATATACACACTGTCACATTTAAGTCTAAAAATCAATGACTCCAATATGCATGTTTTAGGTGCTTCCAATTAGGTTCAATTCAAATCAGCTGTTCTGGAATTAGATACTCACAGTGTTCCATCTCAGAGTAAGTCAACTCAGAGTTCAGGGTTAGACTCAGAGTTTGTTGATCCTCCTTTCTGGAATACCCCCCCCTGTTTGTACTTTTGAGTACCTGGCTTGAGCTCACCTACAGAGTTCCTTCAGTTGGCACTGCCGAAAGTACCAATCTCTGTGTGACGTTAAATCAATCAATCAATCAATCAATCAATCAATCAATCAATCAATTAATCAATCTTTATTTATATAGCGCCAAATCATAACAAAAGTCATCTCAAGGCACTTTACACGTATAGCAGGTTATGATAACTAACATTAAATTTGTTAGGGATGTCCTTATTAGGACAACTTGACATTAAAGCTGCAGTCTGTAACTTTGAGGAGAGAGAGGATTTAGCGTCAAATTTGAAGAAGTACAACTTTCAGATCCCTCCCCCTCCCTCTCCGCTGCACTCCTGCCCTGCCTCCAAAGTCCCTCCCCCAGAGGAGGCTGACGTGTGCGCGACCGTGTATGCTGTTGTTTGTAACGGAGGTTGTCATAATCAAGACAACCCAAACAATGTCAACTTGTCATTACAAAAACCGAATGACACTTAATGACAACAGTCATGAACGTTTATGACATTTACATAATGTTTTTGGCACGTTCATGACAGTGTCATGTAACAGTTATGACAGTGTCATGTTATTCTTATGACGATACCTTCAGTAAGTAAAGTGTTACCACATTTTGCATATTATTTTCTGTTGTTGATGTTTTTTGGTTTCACTCCTATTAATTATGTATATGAGGGTGCTGCCCAATAAGGCTCCATGCTTTATCCTGACTCTCATATTCCTTTGATTGGAGTTTGGCTTACTGCTGAATTGTGTGCAGTAAACCGAGTCTCCCTCTTTGTCCCCTTTCTCTTTTTTGAAAAGGCTGCCTGTTTCTTCAGCCTTAGCTTATTTCTAGTTTTCAGTGTTTCATCTGTGTGTGTGTGTGTGTGTGTGTGTGTGTGTGTGTGTGTGTGTGTGTGTGTGTGTGTGTGTGTGTGTGTGTGTGTGTGTGTGTGTGTGTGAGAGTGAGTGAGTGAGTGAGTGAGTGTGTGTGCATGTGCCTGCGTTTGTGCGTGTGTACAAGCACACATGCATGCCTCTCTGTGTAATTTGCAGAAAGGGAATGACGGGGGGGGGGGGGGGGGGGGTATGGTGGAGTGTGTGAGAGAGAGTGTGTGTGTGTGTGTATTCCATGGGCCTTTTGATGGGCAGCACATGGTAAGAATGCTGGCGGGCTTTTTTACTGGGTCTTTTGTCTGACCTCAGCTGTCAACTTGGGAGCGGCAATACTTTCTGGTAGAAGACTGCAGGTAACACCCCCCACACTCACTATCCATTCCCTGAGCTCTGCCCATCTCCCGCTCCTCTTTATCTACTCTTCTCATGCTCTTCTTTCTCTTCTGCATGCTCCTCTGTTCTCCCTTCTGTCCTTAAGGGGGATATTGCCAATGGCACTGCCAAAGGCCACTCTACAGCATTTTAGATTGCCTCGCCTCTCTGTGAACTGTTGTCCAATGCAGTATGTCTGAAACACATACAGGACCGCGCACATACACACATACTAGCTTTTGCAGGTTGGATACTTAGACACACATATGCACATGGGGTATTGCTCCAAATGCATTTTATGCTGACATTATTAAAAAGTAAGTTGTCAGATTGTATTTAATTGCTCATAATGTGAAGCATTTAGTCTGTTAATGTAAAATAGAAAGGCCAGTTTAGCTTGTGGTACTGTATGTGTCCTGTGTGTTTTGTATTTTCAGGCTGGACAGGATGGGAAACATCTATTTGTATATATTAATTGAGCAGGGTGGAAACTAAGCAGTTACCTCCCACAACTTTAGACAGTGTACTGCCCTTCTGTGTCTAGAAAGAAGACATGTCTAGAAAGACTTAATTCATGATATTACCTCCACATCACAACCCCATTATCTAAAGCAAAGAAGATGGTGGCTGTATGAAAAGTGCAAGTATGAACAAACTCAGACACACATTGTACTCTCAGAAAAAAGGCTTTACTGCAGTCCACAGCTCCTAAGTGTATTAGCCTTATTGAAAGAGGGCACCTCCCGAGCCCCATCAGTGATCCTTGGAAATGAGATATAAACATTCAACACAGCGCAAGAACATCAGCATGTGTTGATTTGTATGTGTGCGAGGCCCTGAGAGACTGCCAGCTGTCTCACAAAACTGTGGCAGGTGGTAATTGCCAGTATGACACTAAGGTTGGGTTGAGACAGAAGGCAAGGTAAGTAGTGAAAGACCACAGGAAAGAGGAAAAAAAAGGCTGAGAAAGAGAAGACGTAAAACAACAACATTTTCTGTAGCTTCTCTTTAGATTTAGCTAAAGAAAAACCATTTCATGCAGTGGTAAATAAGGGCTGCTGAAGCATAGAGTTTTTCCATAATCAGTTAATACATTGAAATTATTTTTTGATTAACTGTTAAACCTCTAAAAGAAAATATGAAAAAAGGAATGTCTTCTTGATTTGTCTGACCAACAGTCTAAAACCCAAAGATATTCAATTTACTGTAATATAAAAATATAATAGCAGAAAGTATTCACTTTAGAGAAGCTAGAACCACAAAATGTTTGCATAGCTTGATAAAGGATTTATATATCGGTGCTGAATATTCTTTCTGTCGATAAACTTATTGATTCATGCCTAAAATTAAGTATAAAACCAGTATGACTCAATTACTGAACACATTTGGCTTACAAGACAAACCGCAATCTGTTTTCCATTATCCTCATGACATATTGGTTTTGTCTGCATTTGTATGAAGGCTCTGTCAAGCACACCTCTGAACAAAAACCTTAGTTTGTAATCCCACCACAGAGATGGATAGCATTGAGACACAGCCTCCAATACTTGCTGTCTTCCTGTGAAGCTGAACAATATTTCTCTGCTGTGAGGCAAGATGCAAAATGTTCTTCCTCTCATCTTCTCCTACTCCATTCATTGGTTCTGTGAGTCACAGGTGCATGAATGCAGCAAAGAAATCAGGTAAATATAAGTACTCTGCTGATGTAATGGAAATCACACAGACTCATTGTGACACATGAATCACATCCAGGCATACCTTAAGGTGAGGCCTCTGCACAATTGGTGTGACTGCATTACTTCTGCCTGCCAGAGAGCCTCACCACTTGGGGGCTTTTCATTCCCACATCTTTCTACTCACATATTTATATATATGTATGCAATCCCATTTCCATTCTTCAGCACTAGAAAGTAGCGCAGTGGTGACAGGCTGCTCATCTGCACAGCTCTCCTGCATGGCTAATGGAGTTAATCTATGTTCGGAAAGTCAAGTCAGGGAAGATTATGGCCTACTCTACTGTTGAATGGCTGACCTTATCAGCACTAATGTACCACTACAATCTGTGTTGTCACCACCACTATGCTGTTTATGTTGTAGGGTAATGTTATGCTGCCAACACGGATGTATATGTACTTATTTGGGGTAACACACCTCAGTTATGTTATGTGCACAGCCAGTGAATACACGTTACTGAGAGACACAGCCCGACTCTGTCTGTTATCTATGCACCTTCACATGCAACATTGTGTCAGGAGTTGTATTGAACCCGGAGTGAAACCTACGTTGCCTGTCGCTGGAACAGCGTGCGCTTATTTGTTTTACTAGGCTAAGTTAGAAGTGTCAGTTAGCCTGCTAGCATTAGCATCGCGCCGAGACAATGGCTTCCAATATTCTGCCACCGGAGCCCATGAAGATGACTGGGGATCTTCACAGCAGCTGGGCTAGCTTTCGATCAGAGTTTGAGGATTATCTGCTTGCTACCGGGATCAACAAGGCAGAGAAGCCGGTGCAGGCAGCAACGCTCAGGAGGCTAATGGGGAAGGACTGCCATCATGTTTACAAGCACAACCTGGGACTCACGGTGGAAGAGCAGCAGGACACGGGAGCGATACTCGACAAGCTGGGGCAATACTTCAAACTCTCCAAAAATGTCATCTTTGAGAGGTATGTTTTTGGCAACCTTAAACAAGAGGAAGGAGAATCCGTGGATGCTTTTGTCACAAGACTGAGAGAGAAAGTTGCCACATGTGAATATGGAGCTATAAGAGATGAGCTCATAAGGGACAGGCTTGTTCTTGGAATAACTGATGAGGGCGCCAGATGACACATGCTAAGAGAAATGGACCTTAAGTTGGAGGGGGCTATTGGCATTGGCCGCACAGCGGAGGTGTTGGACAATAAGTTAAAATCCATGTCACTTAGCAGCTCTGTGCCTGGGGAGAGCATCAACGTGGCATATGGACAGCGACCAGGACGGAGACCTACCAGCAGGCCATCCGAGTCCACCAACACTTCTGCACAGCCACAGAGAGGCACAGGTGAATGCAAGTACTGTGGCACACTGCACAGATTGGGGCGAGACCTGTGCCCCGCGTTTGGGAAATCATGTCGCTTGTTGCATTGCTAATCACTTTGCCAAAGTAAACATGAAAAGAGGCCAGCAAACACGTCAGTTGAACGCTGTGGATGACCCGCCACCAGTGGACCCGGAGGACAGCGACCACAATGAGAGAGAGGGAGGTGTACACAGCTGAGAGCGTGGGGGCTGTGAACGCCAAAAGAAAAAAGTGGTTTGTAAACTTGCCACTGCACAGAGGGGTCCAGAGGTGCCAGCTTGACTCCGGAGCCACCTGCAACGTGATGAGCATGAAAGACAAGATGAGACTGGCACCTAGAGCGCCTCTTCAGAAAAGTCTCACCAGACTGAGGCTTTACAACAGTGAGTGGATGAGCTCAATGGGCGTGTACAGCACACAGTGTGTCATCAGAGGCAAGACACACAGACTGGACTTTGAGATTGTGCGTACTAGACAGAGGCCCTTGCTTTTTAGGGGAAGTCGGTCGTGCTGGGGGGATGGCCAGAACACAAGGAGGAGAGCCCCATAGCCATCAGAGACTACTGGGCCATCAGATATGAAATAAGCGCACAGGACGGTGTGCTTTTTAGGAGCCAGCATGTTTTCATTCCGAAAGCTATGCATCCTGAGATGCTGAGACGAATCCACTACAACCACGTGGGGGGTGAGGCTTGTTTCAGACAGGCCCTACTGGCCAAACACGCAGGGAGAAATCAAAGACTATGTGCAGCAGTGCTCAGTGTGTAATGAGTATGCACACAAGCAACAGAAGGAGACCATGATGTCACATCTGCTGCCCGCACGTCCCTGGCAGCTGGTGAGCATGGACCTGTTCAGCTACGCAAGGCAGGATTTCCTGCTCATGGTGGATCACTATTCTGACTTCTGGGAGATCGATCTACTTCCAGACCTGTCAGCAGAAACTGCCATCAGAAGGTGCAAGGCGCAGTTTGCACGGTACGGCATTCCAGACTGGGTCATTTCAGAGTGTAGAGGTCAGTTTGACTGTGGAGAGTTTTGGCCGTTTGTGAGGAAGTGGGGTTTCGAACATGTCATGTCCTCCCTGAGACACCCAAAAGCTAACGGCAAGGCAGAGTCTGCAGTGAAGATTGTGAAAGGCCTATGCAGAAAAGCAGACCGTGCCGACGAGGACCCCTGGAAGGCTTTTCTACACTGGAGGAACACGCCCACTGAGGGCATGCGCTGAAGCCCAGCACAACAGCTGATGTCACGGAGGCTGAGAACTCTTCTCCCTGTGGCCGACCAGCTGCTACAGCCTCAGGTCATCACTGGGGTTACAGACATGCTGAGAGTGAAGCGTCAGGCGGCGAAGCTGACTTATGACAGATCTGCGAGGGATCTGCCGGAGCTGAACATCGGCCAGCCCATCAGGATGGAACCACTCCCGGGTGACAGGATGGGCCGATGGTGGAGAGTATGCTTGCAGCAGGTGGGACCGCGGCCCTATCTCGTCAACGTGGAGGGAACCACGTATCGTCGCAACAGGGTCGATCTCCGTCCAGCAGTGGTTGCCCCTTCACAGCCGTCAGCCCACACAGAACGGCCATCTGAGCAGCCTGTGGACATGGGTGCAGCTGAAGGGGGCCATGCGAGCGGGGGCAATGTGGAGGAAGTCGTCAGCCACCCTGTGACGTCTCCAAGGTTGTCAGCCCCGAGGTCATCGCCATCTCCCCCACAGGCTGTGACTCGGAGCGGAAGGCATATTAAGCCTCCAGACAGACTTGACCACTGGGTCAATATCCATTAACATTCATGTACTATTAATGCATTCAATAACTTAAACTTCTTGCCCGGAGTTGTCTGTGCTTTCTGGTCTCACAGGTAATCTGGGCCTGTAGACGTCCGGATGACAGATTCCAGTCCCGGACCTTCTAGCTTCAATGTTTATTTTCTATGTGCTTCTCTCTCTCTCCTATTCTTCCTCTCTCTCCCCTCTACCCCAAATGGTCAAGGCAGATGTTCTCCCACTTTGAGCCTGGTTCTGCCTGAGGTTTCTTCCTGTTAAAAGGGAGTTTTTTCTTGCCATTGTCGCTAAATGCTTGCTCATGTGGGAATGTTGGGTCTCTTTAAAATTAAAACTTGAAGAGTACGGTTTAGAACCTGCTCTATGTGTAAAGTGCCTTGAGATAACTTTGTTGTGATTTGGCGCTATACAAATAAAGATTGATTGATTGAATAATTGTTCAATTATAATTGCTCTTTGGCTGTCAACTGCCAACAGAAATACTTTGAGCTGCACTTGGTACTCTGTTTTCTTATCTGAGAATCCAACCGCAGACTGAACTTGGCTTGAAAGTTCTTTGGAGTTCCTTTACTTAATCATACTGTAATTGTCTAAAAGACTGAAAAGACGAGGCTTAGTGTTACCAGATCGGACAGAAAAATAATTTCACCATTACCTCAAATGTTATTGTCAAGGCTTCCATTAACCAAGTCTGAGTATTTGAGGCAAAATGACAAGAAAGGTTAGGACAAGCCTGTGCTATGGACTTTTGCTGCCAGCTGCTTCAGTGTCAGCAGGGGCGCTCAGGCAGGTTAAGTAACGTGTCTTCTTAAGACACAGCGGCCCAGGTACCATTCAGCCTGACACACCTAAGTAGGCTTTCTTGGATAGAAATGTCAAGCACTCCAACCACCCCCCCCCCCCCCCCCCCCCCCCCCCCCCCCCCCCCCCCCCCCCCCCCCCCCCCCACCCCCCCCCCCCCCCCCCCCCTCCCGTCATTCCCTTTTTGCAAATTACACAGAGAGGCATGCATGTGTGCTTGTACACACGCACACACGCAGGCACATGCACACACACTCACTCACTCTCACACACACACACACACACACACACACACACACACACACACACACACACACACACACACACACACACACACACACACACACACACACACACACACACAGCAGACACAAAAGCCCATTTGCCCTCATCTCCCACAAGGTAAGACAAGGCATGTCATAACCACACCTGTCAGTTCCTCACTAACCATGCTTGTCAGTGAGCCTGCCCTTGCTTCATTAAACAATTCTCAGCAGTGTAGTAGGCTGTACGGCAACAACCAGCACAGGGCTTCCAGGCTGCCCGGGTGGGTTGGGGAGGAGCACTACCACTTAGAACAATACATCCTCCTTGTTTTTCTCAAGGCTTTCCTCCACAAATTCATTGTTGTTACTAAAGCTCTTTTCACATGGGACTACTTCTACCAGGAGACCTGGAGTGATTTGCAAAAACTGCGAGCATCAACAGTGATTTTAATTCCCCTACTCATGTCTGTAATTTATAAAGTAAAACTTCCATATCTACATATTGATTGTAACACACAGGTCCCTTGATAATACAAACCACCTGCAAGTTGAGACCTGTTGGTAATTTCAGTTGTTCTTTTTGCACAATTACTTTTTTCTCCCCCTTTTATTCTGAAAATAGCAGTGCAATTCCTGGTGGAGGGCTCATCAAGAAATTCACAACTTGCTTTGCTAAATTCAGGAATAACAAATTATTAAGTCTTGACCTTGAACATTTGTATCACTGGTGATTTTCAGTCAATTTCCTTATCTCTGTAAATGTGTCTCATGGAACAAAAGAGTTTGGTTGTAATTAAATGATCTCCTCATAGTGCTACTTGTGTGCTAATGAGGCTCAGTGCAGTAATGTGCAGCTTAAATAAAGGTTTTGTTATTATTTCTAAGAAATTGGTGGATCTTTTCTGAAAAGCAAGACAATATTACATCGAGAATACAGCCGTACTACAGTTTTGATTCCCTGTGCTAACCTTTGTTGGCAACAATTTTGTCAGCATTTCATCACATTTGCACACTAAAGCTGCAGACTAATTTACTCCTCAAATTATAAAAGAACAGGAAAGCATGGTTGCTAGAGAGGAAGTTAATGGAAATAAGAGGAAATGAGTGACTGGGGGGTTTTATGAATTTGGATGCAGACTGGTATGCTAATAAGGGGCTGCAAATGAGCAAATTAGGCACATAATTTTGTTGATTAACCACACACATCACACAATGAATTGTTCATAGCCCCACATTTTTCATTCTCTTAGCTCTCCAATAACAATTTAAAGCTGTAATATCCAACTATCCCACATTAAAATGTCTAAAAACTAGACCAATGGTACATATTTTGTTGTGGACTGACATTATCCCAAATGTTTCCCACAATTTTTAAACCCTGGGAAATCCAAGTTAAAGGTCTATTTAATGTGTCGCCTGTTAATAGTCCAAAGGCCAAAATAGTGTATGTCAGTTTTGGTGCTGTGGTTGTCCACCACAATGGTGTCTACCAAAGAATATATGCAAACAAGATTATGTGTTGGCGCTGTGGTTGTCAACCAGAAAATTCTCATAAATGTATTTCATTCCTTTTAGGTCTTGGTCAATTTTAAGTACATCTTTTAACAGAATGAAAGATTTTAGTCTTAAACTCAACGTGTCAGAGGAACAAGATGAACAGATGCTGCTGGGCTCACACAAAGTGCCTCCTGGATGTCCTGTATCTGCTGCAAAGCCTTGGAGAAAAACTGTATTGTTTTGATTTTTTGATTTATTTTACAGGAAAACTGCTTTATTCAGTGTTTTTACCAGTTGTAATCCATGTGTACGCGTACAATGTACAACCAACAATCTAGTGGCTGTACCAGAAACAACTGGAAGTTCCTAACATTAGGTGAGCATAGTCAGATGAGTTGCAGCAGGTAATGGAAACAATGTGAGGTCATTGAATTGAAATATATGTGGATAAGAACTGACATCCCATAATAATAACTGAAACAGGGGGAGGTTTGTCCAATCAGAGGATAGGATGAGAATGGGCAATCTAGTGCCAAGAAAAGATACAAGAAAAGGCTGCAAAATGAAGAACGAATAACTTAACTGGGAACCATTACTGCTGCTGAATGAGGGGAGACTGGTCATGAACACACCAGGAAGAATGGTCAAATGACTAACTGGCAAACTTGTGCTGGCACTGGAAATGCAATGTTGAATGAAACATATGTGTAAGAAAACTTGAATATGTGACACAGACTCAGACATTTGCAGACAATACTCTAAGAATAAAATTGAGAGGGAATAGAATTTAAAGAATCCCGGTGCAACTCGCGGAAACTAGAGGTAAATGGGGGCTGCATTAATTAGAGCCCATAGCATCCAGTAATGCCAATAACAATTTTCGGTTCATCAGGTAAGAAAGGGTCAGTGGGTTTAATTAGGGATGCTGCAGAAATGGCAACCTGGTGCTTGTAATCTGTTAGTTGATGTAGACTTTGGGGAAGTCTGGATGTTTTCACCATTTGTTTTAAGAGCTTGTGGAGATTTGCTGAAAAGTGCATCAAAGGGAACCAGTCTGAAGAGAACCTGGTGGAACTGGGCTGGAGGATTTCAGGTGCACCAGGAGACACTCGGCAAAAGCATGTGAGTTAAGTATTGAAACATTTCAGTTATTACTGTGGTAACTTGAGCAAACTAGACTGAGGTGTGAGCACAGAAAAGAAGAATAAATGGATGTGCAAAGCAGGGAAGCATTTACAGGACAGGAAGAGGAGTGTTTGAGGTGTGGTGCTCCTCCCAAGCTTCAGCTAAAATGATCTCTAATACAAGACATTCAATTAAGTGACAGATTAAAGGAAAAACTGTAAAGGCGTTGTTTCACCTTGAGCCTCCAGAACAGCTTCTAGACAACAAGTTGACAATGTTAGGAGATTGGATTGGCATGACACTCCCAGTTGAATTGTCCCAGTTGCAGAAAAGATTATCTGGTTCTTTGATAAAAAGTAAACATACCATCCAATCACCAAGCTTGATTTTTTTTATATGCACTGCTGATGGCATGTGGATGCTATGACATTGATGAGAAAAAAGATTATGCTTTGCTCACAAATGAAAAAACATTCTGAATTAACTATCCTTCTGTTTCTTGCCTCCGACTGACTTCTCCATGGCAATGACAGCCAAGACTTATGGGTATTGTAGTATTTAAAGCCATCCACCATGCATAAGTAAAGTACAAAACATTTCTCAGAAATAAAGTTTATGATTACAACATAAACCTATATGATTCTTACATTATCCAGGACAGTCCTGTATTCCTGTACTAAGTAACATTAATTAATGTATGTCATTTTAAAGTGTGGGCAACAAACACTGGATACATCACTGTTCTATTTCCAAGCATCAAAGAGGCAGTTATAAACTCACATCTGAGCTTTTTAACAACTACTTGACTTCTTCTGTCTATATGGCACAACCAGTCTGTGCTCGGGTTGTTAATTGACAGGTCAGTCCAAAGTCTCCCCTAAGGTGTCAATTGAGTTGACATCAGAACTGTATTTATTGTGGATATTGTGGATATGTATGGCCTTACCTTTAGGCCTAGGAGTATTTTATTATTTATGCATTTTAACATCTCCCTAACGTCTGAAATGACTCTTATCTCTGCTGACATTAAGGAGAGCTTGAATGGTGTCCTAACCTGTCAGAAATGTACCAAGAGATGTACATCAGACAGAGATGATCGTATTTGTGATTGATTTGGATTAGTCTAATTTCAAATCAAAAAGATATTGCACACAACTCAAGAATTTCTTAATGAGAGCAAACTAAAACTTTCATGGATTGTATGAAATTACTAACCATAAAATCTAATATTAGGTTAATGCATTTAAACTATTTCAAATTAAAGCTGGGTTCCAATATTTGATAGATATTGTTATATTGTTGTTCTGTGTTCCCCAACATTGAATGACATTACAGGTATGATCCACCTGTATAGGGCACTTAAATTAACAGTAATTGTAGTTGAAAGTGGATTTGGACAGTGGAAGAAAGGATTAGTGCACTTTGGGTACGGCAGAGCCTACAAAGTGTCACTTTTGGATGAGGGTGTGCAAGTTGTGGCACTATTAGAGGCCTTTCGACTGACTGTAATAAATCAGCATTATCATTCTCTTTCCCTGGAGTCATTCTTCTCCTGGCGTCAGTGTACGGAGCTTCAGAGGTAACTCTCAGTTCTGCTCTAATGTAGAAGTGTTTTTAGTCGTGCAGGTTAACTTTCAGTGTGACTCCTGGCAGGAATTCTGAGTCACTTGATAAATGTGTACATTCACTCACCAAGCACCTCGTTAGAACACCTTTGTAAAATAATGTAATCCAATGCAAAATCTCTGCCATAAATTTTTCTTTTTATTCTTGAGCTTTTGTTTGCATTGTCAGAAAGGTGATAATTCAACTTTATGTTTATTATTGAGGTCATGATGGTGTTGGTGTACTGAAGTGCAAAGGTTAATATTTTTGCTACAGCCATGCATGTTAATGGCGTAGACAAAATATTAGGGACACTTTTCAATTTAATATATCTCACCATATTTCATATATCATACTCATCAATAGTGCTGCATGATTAATCTGATCACAATCTCAATCGCGATGTCAGCCTATGCAAAAACCTCTAACAGAGACATTTATTTAATTAAATTTAATATGCGCATGAAAACATTGGGTCACCTATGCAATATGAGCAGATACTTCACAGACTGCTCTCAGTCTCTGTGTAGTCAGTGAAACGCGTGCAGTGCTTGGTCACATGACTTACCGGGGTGCAGACCACAGACTAGGTTGAAATGGATGCTAACGAGAAGCCAACGCTGAACTGGTAAAAAAACAAAAACATGACCTCTGACACATGGTGATAGTTTGGATTCAAGCTCAGTGACATTGAGCAGAAAGAGGTGCTCTTAAACTTCTCAAATGAAAATATCTACGTCACGCAGCAACACAACAATATTAATATTAGTACCCTAAACAGCACAAAGAAAAATATGGCATCAATTCATATATGCATTTATCTGTACTGTTGAGAGACAACAGAGCAGTGATCAGTATGCTACTCTGTTCTCATTTCCATTTGTTCCAGGTGTTGGTGAACTCCCACAACTTCCAAAGCATCAATGGAGTGTTTGAAAGCTACCTGGTGGCTCTGGGAAAGGACTTGACTGGGATTGCTCTCATACACATCCTGCTGTGTTTATACAGTTCCAGCTGTCAACATAAAAATACCACAATGTTTTACATGTACTTACATATTTTATTCTGCAGAGTAAATGGCTGAACAAAAGAGATTTAATTTAAAGCTGCAAGTAGTGATGAATGAGCCCTCATACCTTGTGCATGTTGGAGGAAGCAGAAGCCATGCTTTTGCTACTGGAGATCGGTTGACATGGCTCTGAATTGTCAGGATTAGCTGACACTGTGTGAATGGGTAAAAACTGATTTCCTGTGTGCAGGAAATAACATTTGATTAATTATGTGTCATTTAGCCTTCACTTCCTGTTGCCTGTAAGCAATACTAAATAAGTGAAATATGAATGCCGCAGAACATTTAACAGAGGGTAACTGACATGGATATACATTTTCATGAATTTTGAACATATAGGAGAGTAAGTATCACTTCATGTGTCCACTATGTGCCCTTAGAGAAAACCTACTAATTATACATTATATTGCTGTACAGTATATCATGTGTACACCACACCCTGTAAATTTCATGTCAATCAGATGATGTTTCTCTAGGCTAACTTCCTGTTGTCAGTAGGTGGCGCTATTATTATGACTCAATATTGACAAGTACACATGTTCAGGTCTGGAAAATTGGCCTGAACATTGATTACAATGACTTCCTGTTTAATGCCCAAAAATGTTTTGGGCAAAATTGACCAGCAAGCAACATCAAAGACATTCCATGAAAACTCAAAAGCTTTGCAATTAAGCATTTCAAACAATTCAAATTCAGCTTCAAACTTTTGTGGGTTAAATCTTTAGGAGGAATTTGTTAAAATACAACTTCTTTCAATGGCTTTACATGGCAAAACAAAAATGAAAAAAATATTTGAAATAGTTTATGGCTCCAAAACACTTTTTTTCTGGAGTCTGGAGATGGGACATCTGTGTACCAGATTTCATACATAAATGATATAAGTTACATTTAAAGGTGGAGAGTTTGACCTTTACATTTTCTAGGGGGCTCCTCTGAGCCATTTTGCCACATCCAAGACTAAGATCATATCAGATATCAAGTTATGCCACTTCTGATGCATGTTGAAAGTTTTGTGACTTTTTGAGCACTTCAAGCATGTCAAAAATGCTAAAAGTAATAAGGGAGCGCTAGAGAGCCGAAGTCTGAAGAGCTTTTGTGCATCCTAAAGGCATATGTTCATGTGTTCATGTACATATGACACTGGAAATTACATTGGCTCAAATCCACAACATAACTACATGAAAAACATCCATACAGGATACATCTTCATTCATATACATGCACATAGTACATATAGGCTACAGTCATCAGGGTATTTTATTTAGCTGTGCTATTACAGAGGGGACAAAACTCCTGCCATAACACGCTCATTTAAAGGATACAGATCTGTATCTGTGGCCAGATGGAAGCAGTGTAGGTGTAGGCTTTTTTAAATAATACATTATGCACATTATGTTATTTTTGGTCATTTTCATTTTCAAATAAAATGCAACTTTTGGTCAAAATTGTACGGTTTAAAAATAAGAATATTTCTTCTCTCTTGCTCTGAGGGAACAAGATAATAGAAAGCTTAGTCATGCATTTCGTGCCGTCTTTCAGGCAAAAAAAAACAAATCGAAAAAATGTTGAACAAAAGTACAGAATTATGAGAGCTATAATCTTCACAAACTTCATGAACATCCAAGCAAACCTATCCCAACATGGCCGTGCATTTGGGGGCACTATGGAGCTCCCGGGCCACACCCTAGTCAAATTACGTTGGACTGGATGTAAGCTTGTGTTGACATGCGAGCATGCCATAAATCCTGGGAAAAAAATACAAATTCATTAAGCATGAGAAAACAGAAGCTTTTAGAAGGTCCGCTGCTGTTCAGGAGTGTTTTGCATCACAGTGATTATTTGTCTTCTGCTCTGCATGTATTACAGAGGGCTGGATTATGTGGAGAAAGAATACTAAAAATCTCAGACTTTATGTACCTCAGGTGGCATTTAAGTAATGAGAAATTAATGTTCAGTCAATATCATGACAAAGGAGAGGGATGTTAAGATTGCAACTAATTAAAAACTTTTTAGAAAAATGACTACTCGGACAAATATCAGCATGAAGATGGAAAATAAAAAACAGAAAGAGATGAGCAGGAAAAATAATCATTTAATTTAAATACACATAACCTGAAACATTATTTGAATACAAAGAATACATGTATGTTTTTGTTCTTAACTCACTAACTTTCTTTGCACTGTAATGGGAATTCTTATTATTCATCTTCTCTGATACAAATGAGTAACTATGTCATATGATTAGGTGTATGTGTGTGTCATCATCTGCTGATCATGACACCACTTATGTTACATGAAATGCTGATTGAGTGAACACTATTGAACATTGAGTGAACATCATGTATGTTATAATCTACTGACTAACCATTGTCCTGATGGTACAACACATTATGACTATTGTGCTTACATTTTTCTGATGGTAGAACAAGGTCATGCTTTAATAAGATAATGTATTGTATATAATCTGAGTATTTCCTCTGCTCTGGGCTCACTAGTGCCATCTCACACTTGAGACAGCAAGGAGTCCGTCTGCAGACGACTGAATAAACTATCAGAAAGGCAACGAATGAGTTTGTGCTTCTTGATATACAATACAGCCAGAACAGCACTGAGCAAGAATTATATGTATTATATAGTATTTTTTTCAATTCAAACAGTCGTGTGCAATTTTTTGCAAAAAGCACTGCAGTGAATTTAAAGGTTTTAATAGCTTGTAATCCAATCCTGTTCTCACAGCTTTACATCCCCATCAAACAGCATTGACTCGGTGGTTTCACAAGTATCAGGCAAACCAGAGCTGTGAAAATTGTACTTGAGTTTTAACAGTCAGCATATTCTCACTGTCACATCTTTTCATCATTTTCAGCCACATAGCTTGGCCAGCTTTTAGCACTAAGGTAACGGATTTTGCTCATGGGGTACACATGATTTACAGCATTTCCCGTGTTTCAGCTGACATAAGATAGCAAAATGATAAAGAAATGCATAGCTAAGCTTGTCTACTATCCTTTGAGCAAGAGAGAAGAAAGATTAATCTGACATTATTTTTATTAAATGATTTCAGGGTAAAGGTTAACAATTTCATTAAGCTTGATCACTTTTTTGTGGTAAAGCCTCTCTCTAAACAGCAGCTATTTTTTTAAGGGGGCAATGAAAGTGGGATCATGACAAACAAGGCAGTTTTTGTTTTATCAGAAGAGTACAGATCAGAGTGATTTAGATGTGGGTGATTTTATTACATGTGTCTCATCAATCTGCTACCATTCCATACCATATTATCACAATAAGTCCTCCAAATTAAATGACCCAAAAGGTCATTTGACCATGCACTGCAGAATGAACCATAGTAGCATTTTCTATTCATTCATCCATTCATTTTCCATACAGCTTATCCTTAGAAGGTCATACGGGGGCTGGAGCCAATCCCAGCTGATATTGGGTGAGAGGCAGGGTACACCCTGGACATGTCGCCAGTCCATCACAGGGCTAACATGTAGAGACAAACAACCATTCACACTTAGATCTACAGGCAATGTAGAGACAATAATTAACCTAGGCTGCATGATTTTGGTCTCTGGGAGGAAGCAGTAGTATGTGGAGAGAACCCACGCAGGCATGGGGAGAACATGCAAACTCCACACAGTAGGGCCCCACCCCAGGCCGGTGGGTTTGAACCCAGAACCCTCTTGCTTTGAGGGGACAGTGCTAACCACTCCACCACCATGCCACCTCTAGCATATTGTATTCGGCAGTAATCAGCAGGACCACATCATTTGTCTGTGCTTTCCAAAACTGTTACAAATGACCTCTGTTGCATAACGTTGCTTCAGGGTAACATAACCCTTTTCCCAGTGTCACAAACACAAAAAACCAAACACCAATTAAAAGTGTTCTTTTTAAAAGGGTAAAGGAAGGGTAAAGTAAAGGAGGCCAATAGTGTCTCAACTGACAGCACATTTTGCAGCCACATTTCTGATAATTGTGTAAAAATTACACTATCCTGAATATTTTCATGAAATAAACATATATAAGAAGTTGGCCACATAATTTATGCATTTTAGAACATTATTTGTTTAATTTATGTAATGAATAAATAATAAATCATATCATTTGCATGTTAATAATTATTATTATCAGTAGCAGTCCCTGATACAGGTGAATTGGGCAAGCGCCCAGGGCGGCAATTTGTCATGACTGATGGGGGGCGGCACGAGCTCTTCAAAAAAAAAGTCCTGGCGCACAGCTGGTCGAGTGGTTCAGATCATATACGCAGTGGACCCCGGTTCGAGTCCCAGCCAGTGAACCTTTCTGTATGTCACACCCCCCTCTCTCTCCCGTAATTTCCTGTCTCTCTATTGTCAAATAAAGTGTCTATGCCAAAAAAAATCTTTTAAAAAATAAATAAAATCCTTTACACCACAAAGCGGTTTTCTATTATTTGCACGTCAAGTCAATCTATCACTCTGTTGTGCACGCGCCCCTGCTTGCTGAGATGGTGCCACACGCACAGAAGCTGTGAGAGAAGGGAAGGGGAGGGGGGACAGTTCACCTCTGGGTCTCCCTACTGGAACGGGCAGGGGGGAACGGGGATCCACTTAATAAACAATACTCTAATGGAATTAGTGCTAAAGTCAGTCACACCTTGACTTTCTTCCAAATAACACACATTCATTCATAATATTATAAATACAGGCCTATAGTTCATGAACATTTTTATTTTTCTGGGTTTTGTGAAATGGCAAAAAAAAAGGTAATACAAAACGAATCTGTGCACCTCCAAGGTGAAATGGTTTAGTCTTAGTATCTATCACGAAATAGGGGAGCAGATTTCATATGACCCCAGAAGGGTCAGGCTTTAGTTAGCTGTTGTACCATTTAAACAGTGTGTTTGCTGTCTAAGTGCAATAGTGTAATAATTAGATTCTCCTCAGTGTTTTCCCATTTGTGGAAGGATTGTGCTATTAAGAATATTTATTCTCTATTTTATTTGTATTATATTATTATTGTTGCTTTCTGCTCTTCTTACATTTCTGATTGTTTTTGGCATATTTATGTATATAGTGTATATTCATAGATGTATTTATTTTATTTAAAGGTTTAATGATCAGGGACAATGGACATTAATAAAACATTTCAACAAATGTAAACATGCTTTATCTTTTCTAAATTAAAAAGAGTATTTAGGACTAATTCATTTTGTGTATATTTTTGATTTTTATACACCTATACCCCAAGACATGTTTCTTCTATGTGCAAACCCACTGGGTAATAAAACATATCAAATGTACTGTATGACTGTATAAGATACATTTTGATGAGCCTGATTCTGATCCGGTTGAAATTTCAGGAAAAAGCAAGTCATTTGAACTTAAATTTATTTGTTGACATGAGTGAAGTTGACAAGTTGGAAACTATTAATTAGCATAAATCACACATGACAGATTTTTGGGAAAGGTAGAGCGAGCCAGGGGGAGTGATCACAGACATTATACTGGCGGATTCAGACTCTGTCACTCCATTGACTCAGATTCCTGGATGTTTCATCTGGATGTGTTTGCGTGTATTTTTAAATGTGTAGCCTGGTTGGAGGACTTTCAGCAAATGTACATGGCACTGCGTCCCAGCTGTCTTCCAGCTCCTCCAAAGCTTCAGTTTCCAGCAAAAATCTGTTTTTCAGTTTTAGCCACATCTATAATATAGTTTAGAGGTTTGTTTGCTGATGCTGTCAGAGTATTATCAGCATAAATACATGTTTGCAGCTTATTTAGAGTATTTAGTGGTATTATATGCGTTATGGCTGTACATAAATATGATAACCTTTTGTTGCTTCTACTTCTCCTGTGATTCATTCACTCATGTAGGTTTCAGTATTCAGTATTGTAGTCCACTTGTAGGTCACTTGTAGACCTGCGTATAGGTAGGTAGGGTAAGGTAGGGTAACTTTATTGATCTCCCTACGGGGAAATTCAAAAGTGATACAACAGTATTTTTCAAAAAGTGATACAAATTAAAATAAAATACTATATTAGGGCTGCACGATATGGTCAAATTAACATCCTGAAGCCAAATATCGTGATATCGATACGATATGACTATGATGTCACACTTGTTTGAAATTTAAAGTGTAGCAACAGTGAAAAATAAGCATTCTTAAACAAAACAGCATAATAATACCACACTCAATAACTAAACTAACTGTCTTTACTTATCAATAAGACTCGACTTCTAGATGACTTAGAAGTGGATCAGGATCAGAGTTGATTTATTTTACAGATGAAAATGAAGAAAATCTCTCATTAAGCCTTTGCTTTTTTATACTGAAGCTAAAGCTGCTGCATGTGCACGCCAGCATTTCAGATTCAGAGGTGGAGCTGCAGGGTTGAGTGGAGGTGTGTGGGGAAGTATATTTGTGCTGTGAAACAATCAGAAAATAACATTTTATTGATCTGATTCACCGGCTTCTTACTGTCAGCGCTCCCTCGCTTCATTCACTCTCTACCTCGCTCGACCACAGCTAACACAACAGCGTCCTGTAGCCGCTTACTGACGGAGCAACTCTGTCCTCCATTCCATGTCCGGACTTTTTATACAGAACAGTGAGGAGGAATTAAGTAGCATTTAGGGCTGCAGCTATCGGTAATTTTTGTAATCGATTATTCTATCGATTAATTGAGTAATCAAATATATTATAAAAATAGCTCTGTGTCTGAAAATGAACCAATTGGGTTTTATTCCAGGACATTCATTTTTAAAATCAAAACTAAACCCATTTATTACATTTAACTTCAGTACCTTCTGAAACAAATTAAAGAAAATAATAATACAGTAAAGTCAAATGACTTTGAAACAAGACATATTTAAGATTTATAACTTAGATAAAGATTATTTGTTCTGAATATTCGTTTTTTTCAATCCAAACTAAACCCATTTATTGCATTTAACTTCAATGCCCTCTGAAATAAAATACATGAACTTACTTTTTTTACTTATTTTAATTTTTGCATCATTGGGCTACCTTTCAGTATAGCCGGACGTTTTTTATTTTGTATTTGTGCTCGACTTCCTGTCCCGCACAATCTGCTCTGTGCTGAATTGCTGCGCCGGCATCCGACAAAAAAAGAAGCTCTGTGTATTAGTGATGGATTTCATGATTCGTTGTCGAGATTCAGTTCCCGTCGGTCAGTTCAGCTGGAAGAATCGGTTCATATAGTTCGTTCATTAGTTCGTTCAGTCGTATTTCCGGTACAACGTTGTTTAACGGTGAATCATAATGCACGGTTCTCAGCTCCTCGTTCTCAAACGATTGTGCTAACGGTCAACACAACACAGTAGTTCAAAGTAAATACATAGCTGCAACTTCATGATTATGTACAATACAACAGTGGCTAATGTGTTTACACCTTCACATTAAATGTACATGTATTGAAGGTAAATAGAGAGTAGACTCCGGCTAAATCAGCTAATTTATTGTCTTCATTTTTTGTTCACTTTCAGCAAGGGCTACTAAATAAAGAAATAAAGACCCAATATGCTGACAAACATGTTTAAAAGCTTGGCAGATATATTGTAACGAACTGGGCCACGTTACTGTTATGTGTGTTATTAAAAAAGAGAGATTACCCAGATACTTAAGTCTGTTCATATCTCTCCTGTCGGTCTCGTTCAGTCAGTCACTCCGTTCAATCATCTCAGTCGGTCTCGTTCAGTCAGTCACTCCGTTCATTCATCTCAGTCGGTCTCGTTCAGTCAGTGATTCGCTCTCAAGATGCGTTCAAAGACACTCAGGAAAGCTAGCATTTAGCTTAACATTCGCTAACACCCCGAAATAGTGTGCTTCAACAGAACAGTATCCTTCCTGCGTGTCTGTGAACACAACTTGAGAGCGAGTGACTCAACAGACAACCTACGATTGGCTGGCTTTCTCAGTCCCTCTTCACCACTCTGATAACTTAACAGTGAACATAGCGAACGACAGAACGAGAGAATAGTGAAACGGGGAATCGGGTCAGTTCGTTCGTTTTAAAGAGTCGTTCGTTTGAACTGATTCATTCGCGAACGGGCCATCTCTACTGTGTATGTCCTCCGGAGGCCTCTGGACTGCTGGAGCCGTTCCGCAGCCATGACGGAGCCGTTCCGCAGCCGGTGGAAGTACACACATTGACTAGAATGGAAACGGATCGGATCCGCCGCCGTGGCGGAGCGGAGCAGGACCGCAGACGCACCCGGTGGAATTTACCAGTAAGCTTCAATTCAAGAAAAATTGCCGCAATCATTTTCTGTAATCGAATAATTCGAGTAATCGTTTCAGCCCTAGTTGCAGTATTCCCACATTGAACATCAGTGCGACGAGAAATGACACCAGACTGTAGCAGAAGCTAACGTTAGCTGCTAATCTCTCTCTCTCTCTCTCAGCGGGGGCAGAGCTGAATCCTCTGTGCATCGGACACAGACAGGTGGAGAGTTATCACAATCAATCAATCAATCAATCAATCTTTATTTATACAACTTAACTCAGTCATTAAATAATTTGATCCGCATGAAAGAAGATAATGTCTCGTCCTATATCATCCATAACGTTGCTTTTTGCGATATGAATATCTTGCACGTTCATACCTAGATAAGGATATATTGTTTAGCCTTATACTATATACAATAAAAACAATCTCCAAATAATACATACCATAAACAATAAATATACACTGTAGTGTATGTAGGGATTTATTTTTAAGCGCTTACCAATAAAACTGTCCAGGAGATCCTGTAGAATTAAATATATGTTGAAAATATAGTCATCCAATGTCATCAAAATAAATGTTATAATCTACAAAACATAAACATTGTCTCATTCCAGAGATCCTGTGTATACTAGAAGTTACACTGTATGCAAGTTCACCCTAGGAAGTCAAATTGTAACACTTGCTGCATGTATGGAAATAATGCAAACGCAAACCACTGTACATGTGTTGTTTTTACATTTTAATACTATCATGATTTAGTTTGAAGTTGCTCTAGGCTTTATTCTTATGTTAGCTTTTCTCATGTCATGAGTGCAGATCACAGTTTAGGGCTTTGATACAGCTACTAAGTGAGACAGAATACATTTGCTCTGTTTGCACTAACTCTCTGCATTATCACTGGGCATAAAATATTCTGTACACAGGAAGATGCCAATCAAAACAGAGCTAAATACTAACTTGTCCCCTAACAGCATGATTGTTGATCTCCACCCGTTCCCAGGAGTATACCTTGAAATTATGGGCGCAGGGGGTAACTCTGTTGCCCTGCCTCTTTCTTCTAGTCTTCCAATACCAACTTTATTTCCCCCGTTGTATAATATATATACATCTACAGTATCTTCACATCCAAAAAAGCTGCTGTGCTTCTCATGTTCTGCGGGACAAAATGAACAGCATCCCTACAAATATAATGATGGAGGTGTTATCATACTATTATGAGATGTTTTTGTTGTTTGTAGGTTTTACAACTTGTTTCAGTACCAGAGCAAAATCCCCAGTTTAGGGTCTCTTGTTATGACTCCTAATCAGCTACCATGGGGAAGAAATGTAGGTCTGAGGAGTGTAAAATCTGGATCACATTAAGAAATGTTTGGATGGTACTTAATTACAAACTGCTGTATTGTATTCTAACTTTGGAGCATCAGACTCTCTCCTTTGTTAAAGGTCAGTCTTTTATCTTTATATGTGAAATGATTTATGAATATATATTTGGAGAACACTACATTTGGTTTGTTAAGTTCTATGTCATTTTCTGTCAGTCATTTGTTAATTTGACCTGTATTGTATTGGACAGGGGCCATTTTCATCTCACTGATTTCAGTATTTTATTGAGGCATAAGAGAACAATTCATATTCACATAACAATGTAGTTTATATAAAGTTCATATAGTTATAAAGTTATAGTTTCTTTCTTCACCTCAGTATGACCCTGGAATATGAACTTGTAATTTGGACCTATAAAATGAGCTACTCGGAAATTACCCTTAAAGAGGTCTTTAAAAATTCAGTATGCTGAAAGAATAATGAAAAGCTTTAATAGTGGAGTTTTTCCCCTCAAGGGTGTACTATTGATCCAACATTAACCCCACTTTGTGACCGATAGCTCAGCTGAATTTGTGTAGCGCTGTAAACTGGAGCTATAGAAGGCCTGATTCAATCTAAATCCAAGCTTTAATCTTTTTGGGTAGACTAGCACTGACCTCAAGTGACAGCAACGCAAGAGAGAAGGAGGAGAAAAGGATAAGCAAGCAACCAAACACTGCTTGAGAGTCACCAATTATGAGATTTATGTGAGCCCATTCGTCATCAAGCAAAGCAGCACACCTAATCGCCAGTTCATTGGTCGCCACTCAGGGATTTGAAGCCCTCATCATTCTCTCATTTCTGCACTGCTGCTGCTGCAACAGCCTCACTAGGAAGGTGACTGAAGGAATTAAGACAAGGGAAATGTGAGAAAACTTCAAAACTGACTCAAATACAAAATACAGTCCGAGACCAACTTCACTTATGTTGAAGGTCCATCGCCAAATGATGTTTATGTTCAGTATCTTTGAATAATGCATTGACATTTGACTGACACTTATGTTGTAAATACTGTGCACATGATGATTGTTCTTCATTCAAACTTTTGTTTATTTGTGTACAGTTGTCATATAAAGAGGCCAGATTCAAGAACCAATGACATGCAGTCCCAACCAGACCAACATCGTTTTAGAAACACAATTAAATGCAAGTTACACTGTTTTGTGAATAAATAATACTTGAATTGATTACAACATTGTGTATTACCCATATTACAAGGAGCACCTGGATATGCACCAACTGATTGCTTGTCATTCTTCATCACTCCACACTAACTGAAATTAGATTTATTTCAAGTAGACTTGATCTCTTCACTTGGCACTGCCCTCCATCCACTAAAATGTTTGTTTTCAATCTCCCATAATCAACCACACATTTTCTGCACATGCTCACATTCTAAGAGAAGGAGACATCACCATGCTTTCAAGCCATTCTGTTAAAAGTACAATCAGAAGGTGCGCTGTATTGCAAATCTGGATCTTACCACCGTAGAGAGAGATGATAATGGTAGAGGAATGATTCATCATTGGAAATTGAACATTAATGTATGAGATGTGAAAGAACTCGATTCGATTTGTTTGACTAATGTCACAAATTCTTCTTGTCATTTGACAGCATATTTGATACTTAATCTATCATATTTAATGTGTGATTCCACAGGTAGCATGGAAAATGGAACATGACTTCATTGTGCTGAAGAGTGACTGCTGAGAGATATTTTACCTCAGTACTACATTGTTTTCACACTGTGGCTGGATAGAAATACAATTATCAATCATCATTAACTGCACATACCATTAGAATATTACTTGTTTTATTACGTGGAGTCACTCATTAGGCCGCATTTCCCCTCCTGGTATAACTAGTCATTGCTCATTTGCAGACCAAAGCAGACGCTTTGGTCTGCAAATGAGATTCCTAAAACAAAATATCTATCCACACTTCCTAAAACAAAATAATTATCCACACACTTCTCATTTGTGGTTCCACGATGGTGGAATGAACTACCCAGCTCCACATGGTCTCTTGACTCCCTTGGTGCATTTGAGAAATGCCTGAAAACTCAGCTAATTTGAAAACACCTCATTTAACCTGTTTAGCCATTTGTTGACTGTTGCACTGCTTGCTTGTAGCTTATGGTATTTCATATGCGCTTTTTTCTTACTTATATTAAAAAACACTTCTATCCAGCAATCTTCCTCATCACACTTGGTCAGCTATTTGATAATTTGTACCACAGCTCTTTACTGGCGCTTCAGCCAAGACAATCATTGGCACTTCATTGTCTTGCCTCCCTTGTAAATTACTTTGGATAAAAGCATCTGCCAAATGACTTAATGCAAATGTAAATGTACTTAGAGGTATGACACATGATAGATATCTTTTACATTTAATGCAAACATATGACAATTACAGACAAATACAGTTTTCACTCCAGTACCTTCCCCTAGAAACACCAGCCAGCAACCCAATATGTTCTGGTTAAATGTAGGTATTCTGCATTACCAATTATGTGTGACTATAGTGAGACATGGATTATGTATACAAAAATAAGTTAATTGCAGTATTCATCATCATTAATAAGTCAATAGAGGATAGATGAAAGAGGACCAGGTCACATTCGGGGCCTCTTAACCCTAATTGTCATTGGTCTAATTTTTGGTGGTGTCTTGCAGCTTCCATATGGCAGGAGGATGGAAAAATCCAAAGCTACAGTAGTGGGCATATTAGAGAAATAATTATCGCTGAAGTTACACCAGCACACCATACAGTAAAAGTATGATGATTTGTTGACATTCCACTTTTCTTTCAGTTTCTGAAAAGTGTGATGGTGTTTAAAGACCTTTGATTTCCTCTTACTTTGCACTGAAATGAATTGATTATGTTGTGGGCCACCAATGTGAAATGGATGCTAAGCTGAAATCAGAGAAATTAACTTTCACTTTAAAAAATAAAACTGTTATCAGGTATCTATAAACATTTTCACACAACAGAAACTGCTCCTCAATGCAGCTTTCATAGTGGATCAGCTGGAAGAACAGATTACATTGTTCAGGATGATCATCTGGAGATCAGGTCAAGGGTTAAACAACTATAATAAAAAAGATTATGAAGACATTTGCAGTCATTTCAGCAGCATGGGGTTGTGGGACCAGATACTTTATATCAACAATATAAAAAGTCTACAGAATAACAAAGAGAGCTGCAAAAAGTAGTGTGGGCGGTGTATAATCATATCTTATGGCATGTGTAGAAACTCTGGGGCATAAAATCCAATGAAATAAGCAATGAAGTGTTTAAAAGTCCACTTTTAAAAAGAGTAATTTTAGAGAAAATCCACAGTAGCTGTTTGAACAGGGATAAAATTGTATCTCTGGAGACATTAAATACTGGACTGAGGATGAACAGAAAAAACAGATTTTAACAAAGGGTCTTTGCAATATAGAGTGTTTCCAACAAACAATTATGGCAATGAAGTGCTTGTCCTGATGGTTGCAAGAGTAATGATTACTGTAATCAGTGGAGAGGATTGCTGTGGTGAATGTTACAACTGTGCTGGATGAAAATAGACCATAACCATTTTTGGCATCTTTGTGTTTTAGCTTCAGAATCGCCAGTGCTGGATGCCGTTTGTAGTGTATTGGGAATAATTTATGTGGATTGGGAATGATTTATAAGCTTATGTTGCCATCTACTGGCCAGTGTTGGGTGTATGTGTTGTGTTTCCACTGGGACCCTTATTAACGATGCACAGTAAAGGTACGGCAGTCTCATGGCACAAGTTGGTCTCGGTCTGATTATTATTTCCACCTCAAGATATTACATTTTGGTGACGAGGATGGGATAACAGAGAAGGAAAAAAAAGATGCAGTATAAGACCCAGTTGGTGGAAAAGGGGTCTGCAACAAATCAAGAGGATGTCGATGATGATGATGAACTGTTTTGAGCGTACCCAGTATACACAGTATACACCGCTTCATGTTGAGATGATGGTGAACGTGAGCATTGAAGGCCACGACACTGTAATGCAGTTAGACACAGGAGCTACTGTGACAGTGGCACCAGAGAAGGTGTACTGGAAAACACTTTCCCACTTACCGCTGCGACCATGCAAAATACCACTCTCTACCTTTTCCTGAGAACCGATCCTAGTGTTAGGAAAAGTGTTTGTGGACATGAGCAACAGATAGCAAGGGTACCACTGGTGATTGTCCAACACTACTGGGCAGAAATTGGCTAAGAAAAATAAGACTGAACTGACGAAGAATATTCCAAGTTAAAGCAGCAAGAGGAGCTGTTGATCCAGAGCTAGAGGAGATTCTGCAGAGACACAAGGGGGTGTTTGATGAAGGCCCTAGCACCATCCGTGAGTTCAAGTGGCTTGTATCAAAATGAGGCCAGATGCCAAGCCTATATTCAAATAAGCCAGCCCAGTGCCTTATGCTCTAAAAGAGGCTTTGGAAAAAGAACTGGATAGATTACAAGAGATGGGTGTCATATCAAAAACAGACACAAGCGAGTGGGCTGCACCGATAGTGACAGTGCCAAAAGTGGACATCTGTGGGAACTACAAAGTGAACATAAATCAGTGTGTGGAAGAAGAAACTTATCCACTGCCCAATGCTGAAGACCTCTTTGCAACTTTGGCTGGAGGCCAGCTGTTCACGAAGCTGGAATTATCACATGCTTATCAGCAGTTGGAGTTAGATAAAGACTCAGAAAAGTATCTCACAGTTAACACACATCGGGGGGGGGGGGGGGGGGGGGGGGGGGGTCTACACTTACCATCGCCTATCATATGGAGTCTCTAGTGCCCCGTCCATCTTCCAAGCAGTGATGGATCAAATCCTGCAAGGTATTTGATCATTGATCATGTGACTTGTTTCCTGGATGATATCTTGATCACTGCAGGTTCCAGAGAAGATCACCTGCACAAACTGGAGGAAGTATTGAGTCGTCTGGAAAAGTACAATGCAAGTGTCAAACGGTCAAAATGTAAGTTCATGACAGACAAGGTGGAATATTTGGGACATATTGTGGACAGTGAAGGGCTCCATTCTACAGAGAAGAAGGTGGAAGCCATTGTGAATGCTTCTAGTCCCACCAATGTTTCATTCCTTGGACTGTTGAACTATTATGGTAGATTCCTGAAAAATCTGTCCACTCAACTGCAACTCTTGCATGTGTATGGTGTCGGCGCTGTCATCTCCCATGTGATGGAGAATGGGGAGGAAAAGCCCATAGCATTTGCATCTCGCACGTTGACAGAGGCTGAGAGCAAATATGCCCAAATAGAGAAGGAAGCGCTCTATTATTTTCGGAGTGAAGAAGTTTCACAAATACCTTTACAGTAGGAAGTTTACTCTCATTACCAACCACAAACCACTCTTGTCAATCCTTGGCTCAAAGTCAGCTATTCCCACTTTGGCTGCTTTGAGTATGGGCACTCATACTGATGGCGTACACTTATGAGCTAGAGTATCGCAAGTCCTTGGATCATGCAAATGGAAATCAAAGGAAACATATTCTATTTCTCACTCATGGAAGATTTACTTGTGAAAGCCTGCGACATAGCACAAAGTACACACAGAGATCCTGTACTCGGCCGAGTGAAAGAGTTCATTTTGAATGGATGGCCAAACCACATAAATGATGAGACACTCAAACCGTTCTATACCCGTAGAACTGAGCTTTCTGTGGAACAAGGATGGAACAGGTGCTGCAACTGTCTGCCGACAGCGTCAGGAGAGTTTTCTCCAATATTAACCCCCAGAAGGCCGCCGGACCAGACAATATACCAGGTCAGGTACTTAAAAACTGTGCAGAGGAACTGAAGGATGTCTTCACAGACATATTTAACACGTCCCTCAGCCAAGCCAGAGTGCCAACCTGCTTTAAGACCGCCACTATAGCACCTGTGCCAAAAAAATCCAACCTATCCTGCCTGAATGACTATCGCCCCGTAGCCCTCACCCAAATAGCAATGAAATGCTTTGAGTGGCTCATTATGCAGCAGATCAAGTCACACCTCCCTGCCAACCTAGATCCCTTGCAGTTTGCATATAGATCAAACCGGTCCACAGAAGATGCCATGCCAATAAAGCTGACTTTGACTTTGACTTTGATATCTACCTTGCTCCCCCTCACTTTGACCCATCTGGAGAATAAAAACACCTATGCCAGGATTCTGCTGATCGACTTTAGTTCAGCATTCAACACAATCTTGCCGCAGCAGCTGATCGAGAAGCTGAGGCTGCTGGACTTGGACACTAGCATATGCAACTGGATCTTAGACTTCCTAACACAGAGACGGCAGACAGTCAGAGTCGGCAGCAATACATCTGGATACACCTGGGTGAACACAGGTTCGCCTCAGGGTTGTGTCCTGAGCGCCTTGTAGTTCATCCAGTTGACCTTTGACCTGTCTGCCAGATTTGACAACAACCACATCATAAAATTAGCTGACGATACCACTGTCATTGGGCTCATCAACAACGAGGACAAGTCTGCCTACAGAAGGGAGGTGGAGCAGCTGTTAGCCTAGTGTAAACACCACAATCTGGCCCTCAACACCAACAAAACTAAAGAAATGACCATCAACGGCTCTTCAGTAGAGAGGGTTAACAACACCAAGTTCCTGGGGGTGCATCTGTCTGACGACATGACCTCAAGCTGTAACACCAAAGCTGTCATCAAGAAGGCACAACAGCGCCTCCACCTCCTCCACATACTGAATAGAGCAGACCTCCCCACTCCAGTCATCACCATCTTCTACAGAGGCACAATCGAAAGCATTCTGACCTACTGCATCACTTGCTGGTTCGGCAACTGCAGAGCAGAGGAAAGGCACAGACTGAATAGGATAGTGAGAACGGCAGATAAGATCATCGGTGCCTCACTGCCATCTCTGCTGGACATTTACAACCAATCAATAAATAGGCTAAGAATCAAATAACAATAAGGTGACTTCTCTAAAGTGCAAGTGCTTCACTTCAGTCATTTCAGTGGCAGTTCATTTATTTTCAAGTTCAGGAGCCTGACTGCTTGGGGGAAGAAATTGTAGAAGAGCCTGCAGTATCACTAAAGACTCCTCTCATCCCTCCCACAGCCGTTTCTCCCTTATGAAATCGGGGAAAAGGCACAGAAGCATCTGCTGCAGAACAACAAGACTGCTTAACAGTTTCTTCCCCCAAGCAGTCAGGCTCCTGAACTTGAAAATAAATGAACTGCCACTGAAATGACTGAAATGAAGCACTTGCACTTTAGAGAAGTCACCTTATTGTTATTTGATTCTTAGCCTATTTATTGATTCTTAGCTTATTTATTTATAATACTTATTTTAGAAAATCTTGAAATGTCTTGCCTTGTATCCTCTTTTTATTTATTCTCTTGGTTTTATTTTAAGTGAAACATTATTTTGTTTTTATGTATGCAAATGCATGAGAAAGTGAATCTTGAATCTTGAATCTTCTCTGGGGAATGAGGGTCATAGTTCCTACAGCTCACAGAGAAAAGCTATTGAATGACCTACATCAGCATTTGTCGGATGAAAGCTTTAGCATGAAGCTATGTGTGGTGACCCCATCTGGATAAGGACATTGAAGTTGCTGTACAACAGTGCAGTGCATGCCAGGCAGTGAGACAACTTCCAGCAGTAGCCCTACTGCACTGTTGGAAATGGCCAACACGAGTGTGGCAGCGGATACACATAGATTTCTGTGAGAAAGACAAACATTTTTTCTCAGTTTTAGTGGACAGCCACTCAAAATGGCTAGAAGTGATTCACATGACAACAACAATTTCAGCAAAGACTATTGAAGTTTTGCGCAGCATTTTCGCATCTTATGGACTACCAGAAGAAGTGGTTTCTGACAATGGACCACAGTTCACGTCCAGTGAATTCAGGTTGTTTCTGAGAGCAAATGGTATTTAGCAGACCCGGGTCCCAGCGTATCATCCTGCTTCAAATGGTGCTGCAGAAAGGTCAGTGCAGACAGTACAGATGTACAGAAGTACACCGCATACTGTGACTGGCTGTTCGCCGGCAGAACTGTTCCTTAAACGTCAGTTAAGGACCAGGTTTAGCTTGCTTAAGTCGAGCCTTGCAAAGACAGTTGAGGAGAAGCAACAAAAACAAAAGCAATACCATGACAAAGGAAACCCCAAACTGAGAAACTTATCTGAGGGTGACTCAGTACGTGTGAGAAACTTTCGTGGAGGGAAGTGGAGAAATGGATCATGGGAAAAATAGTGAAGCGCCTCGGTCCTGTTACTTACCTGATCGATGATGGTGTAAGAGAACGCACAGTCCACGTTGATCATCTGCTCTTCTCTCATGAAAATGCCCTGGATTCCTTCAATTCAAGTGATCATACTTACCTGACACCAGACCTGGGAACATCACAGCTAAGCGGAGGCATCTCAGAGGCGCAGTGCAGGAATGCATCCACGCCTGGATCAGCAAACGCACCAAGCACACCTGCAAAACCCAGCTCTACAGAACAGCTGCACCCTCCCACTCAGTGCAAAGATACTTCTGTGATTCCAGTGGAGCAAGATGTTAATACATCAGCATCACCACAACCAGCACGCCCCAACCCTAACCCTAACCTAAAAGACTGGATCTTTGAATCAGTTAGTTTGAAAAAAAAAATTTTTATGATGTGGTTGTAGTTATTATTGTTATAGAAGTTAGTCGTAAAAAAACACAAGTTGGTCTCTGTCTGATTTTTATTTCCACCTCAAGATATTACACCGTTTATCAATGGTTGAAAGTCAGCTACTGATTTTCAAGCCTTGAAATCTGCTGTGTAGTCACGGCACCTTCTCTGCCTACAGGCCACTGTGCTACAATTTGACATGACAGCGTGATTGAGTCCTTCTTCTGTCACTCTTAACACCTGAGCAGTGAGTGCTGGACCATCAATGATTTGAGGAAACAGCCACAAGTTTGTGTAAGAGTGATGTTTGGGGAGGATGTATTGATTCCATTTATCTGGCATGTGCAAAAGAGTTTGCCCAGGAATCCATGACTTTCTGTTTCTTTCTCTCTCAGCAAGATTTCTTAGAAGAAAGGGCCACAAGTTGTTTTTCCAACAGTTCTGTGAAATCAGAAGCTATGGTAATTAATCTGCCTGTTTATTAATACACATGGAATTAGTTCTTTCATTAAAATAGCTTTGATGAAAGCAAAACTTCATTGAACTCTTTCATTTGCTTGATTAATTTTTTTCGACAAACATTCTCAGTTGTTTGAGTTTCCTAATTACTTTTATCAAACATAATGAAACCAAGAATATATTTTTTCACTGACACTGAGCAGTCTGCTGCTTGAAAGGGAGTTAATAGGCTGGTGTTACAATTTCTGCTAAGCCAAATCAGATGTAACACACTACTTGTGTGTTATGTTGTATGTCTATTCCTCTTTGCATGCCTATACTTGCTTGCTCGCTCCAGCTTCCGGGAGATTGTGTCTCATTTGCGGGAGTCAAGGAGCCGCTATCAATATGCGGGAGACTCCCGGAACGTCCGGGAGAGTTGGATTGTCTGCCCTTGTCCTCCCCCTACTTCAGTAGCTTATGAGGGGAGGGGGCAGGTTGTCTTATGAGGCCTAGCCTACACCGAAGCCAAAAGCGAAGTTATATGATTAACTAGCTGCTAGCAACTTCTAATGAAATCGAGCAAGTGATCAACATAGTTAACGTCACGTTACTTCAAGCACAGTCATTTTTGTAGCGGTGCTGTTGAATGTACATAGGGGAAACACTGCGTACCAGTCAAAAGTCTGGGCACTTTCTTATCCATAGAATGTGTGTCCAAACTTTTGACTTGTACTGTATGTAAAAAGTGTAACTGGTGGCTGTTATTATTCCTCCTCTCCATACAGATCATGAAACAATCCCTTCCAGAGCAACACTGTGAGAGGTGATGGACAAAATCCACATTCGTTTTTTAAGCTGCCTAAAGCTGTGTTCAGACATAATCTGGCAATGTGTAAAAAATGGCAGCCCTTTCATTCATTTGAATGAACTGCCCGAGTTGGGACCTCATAGGGCTCAGCAAGAAATCACAGCAGTTGTTGAATCAACTCTTGCTGGAATGTGACTCCACATCAGGCTGCGGTGCCAGACTCATAAACGCAACCGGCCCGGTGGATCACTTTGTAATGTGAACACTGTATTCAACTGCTGACCCTGTGATCATCACGACAAAAGATAAAACATTTACCACCATAAAAACTTTCCAGAGTTGTAAATCCTGTGTGTCAGTATCACAAACTGCTGTGTGTTTTGGATTGTGGCAAATCCTTAAATGCATAATCTGCAATTCCAATGCAACTTCCTGGATCATATTTCATTGTCTCAAACAACCCCCCAACCTCTGAAGACCACAGTATCGGATTTGGTATGAATGCAGCCTGAGTTAAGTTTTTTGTAGATTTTTCTCTGGTATTTGTCACTGGTAGACCCGGTAGAATAAATAAGAATATACCTTGAATTGAAATGAATGTCATGTTTGACTCATTTGGGACTTTATCAATATCTTCACCTGATAAAATGTCTCACAAATGAATAGAAGAATGAAAAAAAAGGAAAGAAATACCATAAAAAACGGTGCATAAGTCGCACTGGTGTATAAGTCGCAGTTGATTTTGGAGGGTCTCATGCTGGGAAAAACACATTTCTATTTAAGACTTATTTGAATGCACCAGTAGATATTAATTCATAAACACATATGTTTATACTCCAAAACTTTCTCAATTTACTTTTAACTGAATCACAATAAAACACACATATTACACCTGAATCAGTGTGTCGGGTTAATGGTTAATAGTCCGTAATGATTTTCTGAACTGTACTGGACCGGTATATTAACTCAGACCAGGATCGGGTTAGTCTGAGCTTCAATTCAACATTTTAAAAGAACACATTAACTTTACATATTTAATACAGTGTGTACCTGTATGCTTACTTGGTCTGTAAATACTGAAACATCACAGCAACTAGTGTCTGAAATACTTCTGATCAACACACAATCATTTTTCTGTACAGCATACAGCATTAACGGGTCATCTATAGTCTATCTATTTTCATTAGCTGTCGACACAGCTGGAGCGTGCAGCGCATGCTTGACACCGCTGTTTACAGGGCGTTATAGTTCATTAGTGTGGATGATCATTATGTTTAAAGTTATAGTTATTGTTCTTAGTGTGGAAGGCCTTTTACATATAAGCATATGCAGATCCATACGCTCTCTGTATTTTACTGGTCAATAGGACACACCGGTGTATAAGATGCACCCCACTTTTAAATGAAATTTTTTTAATATAATTATGTTCTCTCTGCTTAGTACCATCCACTGCTCCTATTATATTATCTCCTATAGGTGAGGTTTTAAGATAAGCCCAGAGTGGGTTCCTACCTCACCCGCACATGTTTTACTTTTATATTTCTCTGACTTTTATTTTGTGCAAATAAACCAAACAATCAATCAATCCTGTCGATATAATTGGTAGCCACATTGCATGCTTTTGTTTTGCATGAGAAAACCAACCATGTCAGCTTATAACTGACAAAAACAAAGTCACAGTTCACTACAGAGAAGGACAAAGGTCCAGCAGTAAATTCTGGTGAAGTGGTCAGATATATCCACACGCAAAGTACTCCAACCATAATTCTGCCCTGTCACTTCCTCTCACCATGACAACAACACGTTTAGCCTTCACAGCTGCAATCTATTGTGAAAGCAGAAATCTCACAACCTGGCCAGCAAATCATTAAGTCATAGGTAATGATCAATCGCTCTACAAACTATGACCATTTTGGGCTGTGAAGCACTACAAACCTTTCAGATTACCTCTTTAATTTGAGTCTAGCCGTGCAAAACTACCCAGCAGCACAACAGCTATTCTCCCACTGCTCTCATTTACCTTTGCTTCATGGACACTGCCTGTGATAATTCTCCCATCATGCCAGCCATTGTTACGTGCAAAGCACCTCACAGAGTAACTGAAGCATCACTGGGGGATGATGCTGGGAACAGATTCAATGTGAGCTGCACTGAGGCAGGGGAATGATGGAGGGAGGTAGAGAGAGAGAGAGAGAGAGACAGAGAGAGAGAGAGAGAGAGAGAGAGAGAGAAAGAGAGAGAGAGAGAGAGAGAGAGAGAGAGAGAGAGAGAGAGAGGCGTTGTTAAACAAAACAGCCTCCAGAGTCCACTGAACTGAGACACTGAAGAAGCTCTTGGTGTTTCATCCACCACATTAGCTACCTGAGTTCACAGAAAGTATAACAAAAGGATCTTTGCATGTAACTGAGGAGATAAGTCCAAGTCTTATCCATACATCATTTATTTCCTTCCTGCCTCCATATATGACATTAACATTTTATTTGTATTATATTTACAAGCAGGTTCTGGTGATTTATCAACTAGTTCATCCATTTATTTATTGGTAATGCACATGAATTATTCAGTATGAATGCATAAAGCAAAGAATGTTTGACAAATCCTGCAGGGAGCTGTATTTTTCAAGAGCCCCTGTGAAGTTTGTTAAGGATTGCAGACATTTAACGTGTTTGGCATGCTTTCATGTAACTCATAAAATCCTTTGAAATCTGTTGGGCTTCCAAGTTAATTTGAGACAGGACAGAGGAGGACCCAGGATGACACATGCTTTCATTTTGGAACAGCAGTGCCAAAACACAGATTACAAAGAATCCAGAGCCAGCTGGACACTGTGGCTATAACAAGAGCCACACTATTGTGAGGAGCACTGCACACTCTTGATGTGTTTGCCAAAGTGGTATTTTGTGCGTTGTTGTGCTTGTGTTGCACCTGTTTATGTATTGTATACAGGCGGTCTGTGGATGCCAGCAGGCTAATGCAAAGCAGCTACTGTGCTCCCTGAAAGGTGAGGCCTTTGTTAAAGCGACTGGGAGCCTATTGCAAGGAGCAGCTGTTATCTGCTTGGAGCAGGAGGTGAAATGCGAGCAAGCACCAATCCACCGCAGCCTCCTGGTCCCCTGAGCAGTCAAGTATACTCACCTCAGAGACAGATGATGCTTGGCAACCACTGCAAGTCCTAGCATTACCCACAAGGTTGGCTCTGAGAAAGGTCACAATTATAGCCATGCTTAATTAATAGATTACTGTCAGATAGCACAACCTTTTTTGGTTCAAGCCTTCACCGCCTCGGCTCCCTGATATCTGCCTTTCTCACTCTGAACTGCAAGTAGTATTCTTTGTTACTCATGTGGGGAGACAATGGCAGTCTGTCTGTTAATGTCTTACCTCCAGCCAAGAAGCTGTGCAGCCATCAAGGATCTCATAACACACTTGTAGAGCAAGCAGTGATGTCAGGCTGATAGAGAAGATCATTTAATTAATGTCATAGCCATGTGGCACCGTGAACACACCATTGGTTGACTGCTGCAGCCACAGCGGATATTTCAGCTGACAGGCCCAGCTGGCCATCTCTACCCACGGTGAGCACTGCTAAATATATTTTCCCTTGTTTTAACCGGTGTTACACCAACATCTGTGACTGTCAGAAATAGTGACCTGTGTTGCTGGCTCTCTACTGAAGAAGTAGTTATAAAACTAAACTTCACCTTAACCTCAGTGGAGACCTCACTTCCCACCCTAACCTAATAGACAGTTGAAAAGGAAATGTGTTGATGTCAATATATATACTTTATAGATATAGTGATTGTTTACTTTGCAGCTTGGCTGTTGAGTGGTAACCAACATGAATGCAGCCTCTCGTAAAAAATGAAGATCAACAATAATTCTACTTCCAGCATTATCCAACTACCAAAAAAATACTCGCCAGAAGTGTGTGTGTGTGTGTGTGTGTGTGTATGTGTGTGAGTGTGTGTGTGTATGTGTGTCTCCGCAGTGCGTGTATTCGTTCATAATCCCGGACCCTCATTCATAAATCAAAGTTTTTGTTAGGCGAGTTGTTATTTAACTCTGGAACAAAAAGGATGTTAACCCTGAGACAAAGAGGAACATAATGCTTGAAGTCATGTCGCTGAAGGATAATTACATGGTTGGAAGGTATAAGTAGCCAAAAAACTGTAGCATTAGCATTAGCTACTGTGTGGATTGTGTTTTGTGGTTTCTTACCTGACTTCTCTGGAGTTTCACCACCTTAAGTTAATTTCATGCAGCGTTTGGCGGCATCACGAGTATTTTCCAACAGTGATTTGCTTTTGTTAGGCATGTTGAAAATGTTCGTGACTGTGGATAAATGTCGCCTCTCATTGTCTCTCTCCTCCCGTCGTTCACGCCCCTACGTACAGCGTCTCTACACATATACGTCACAGGCTGAAAAAATAGTCCCAGGTTGCTGTGGCTCCGGAGTCCCAAATTAAAAGTATAACTGCAGACTATTTATTTAACATTGAAATAGAAATTGAAGTTGACATGAAATGAAATGCGAAAAAAATGCCATATGCAATGGCCGGCTCCCTAAACCTTAGAGGGGATGGAGGGGTTTGGAGAAAGGTGAACGGACGGACAGACAGACCAGCTAAACCAGCTGCAAAAATCTACATGTCATATTTTTTTCAGAGTTAGATACTCCTGAAAATGTGGAGTATGTAACTCTGAAGCTACGGTTTTATCTACCCAGAGAACTGCAATGTATTATTGTGTGCACTCAGGGAGCTACATGACATGATCAATGAGCATGAAAACAAATACCCTGATGCTGCTTGTATTATTCTGGGAGACTTTAATCATTGCAACCTCAAGAAAAACATACCAAAACTGTATCAGTTTGTGACTTTCCCAACTAGAGAAAATAAGATACTGGACCACTGCTACAGTAATATCAGAAATGCTTTCACAGCTGAACCAAAACCTCACTTCGGCAAGTCTGACCACCTGGCCATCCGGCTCAAGCCCACCTACATCAAGAGGCTCAAGGCACAGCCAGTCACAGTCAGAACTGTTAACACCTGGACTGACAGTGCACAGGCTAGCTTGCAGGACTGTTTAGAGGCTACAGACTGGAACATCTTTAAGGTGGCTACAGATGACATCCATGAATACACAGAGGCTGTGAGTGACTACATCAGCTGGTGCACATCTACATGTGCCCCTCCCAGAACTGTGCGTGTGTTTCCAAACCAGAAACCCTGGTTCAATGGAAACATAAAACAGAAGATCAGGAAAAGGCAGGAAGCTTTTAAGTCAGAAGATCAGAGGGAGTACAAGAAAGCCCGGTACGAGCTACAGAAGTCCATCAGAGCTGCAAAGAGGGCCTATTCCCAAAAACTTGAAAACTTTTACCTGAGTAACAACACACGCAGTATGTGGCAGGGAATCCAAGCAGTCACAAACTACAAGAAAACACTGCCAACCACAGTCCCCCAGGATGTCACCCTCCCAGACAGCCTTAACACCTTCTACACCAGGTTTGATAGACTGAACACAGACACCCCCTCAAAAGCCCCCTGCAACCCCACGGACACTGTCTTTCAGGTCCTGAAAGCTCTGAGGCAGGTGAACCCCCACAAGGCTGCTGGACCAGACGGCGTCCCTCCTAGAGTTCTGAAGTCCTGCGCAGAACAACTCACTGGTGTGTATGTAGACATCTTCAATCTGTCTCTAAACCAAGCAGTAGTCCCCCGTATTTTTAAATCCTCCACCATTGTACCAGTCCCAAAAAAACCAAACCCATCCACGCTGAATGACTTCAGACCAGTGGCACTCACGCCAGTCGCCATGAAGTGTCTAGAAAAACTGTTTCTCACACACATCAATCACATGGTTCCGAGCACGACCGACCCCCTCCAGTTCACCTACCGCCCCAACCGCTCAGTGGACAATGCAGTGGCCTTTGCTCTACATCACATCCTGCAACACCTGGACAGCAGAGGAACATACGTCAGAACGCTGTCCCTGGATTACAATTCTGCTTTTAACACCATCCGCCCGGGCAGGCTGACTGAGAAGCTGACAGACCTCGGCGTCCCGACTCCCACCTGTAACTGGATCTTGGATTTCCTGACTGAAAGACCACAGGTGGTGAGGATGGGAAGGAGGGTGTCTGCAGAGCTCACCGTCAGCACAGGATCACCACAAGGCTGCTGTCTCAGTCCTAAACTCTTCACCCTGTACACACACGGCTGTGTCTCCACCCAGGACAACACCATCATCATTAAGTATGCGGATGATACCACCATCCTGGGCCTCATCAAGGGGGGGGACGAGTCGGGCTACAGGAGTGTGGTGAATGACATTCTTGCCGGGGCGGCTGTGGCTCAGGAGGTAGAGCGGTCGTCCACCAATTGGAAGATTGGCGGTTCGATTCCCGGCTCCTCCAGTCCACATGTCGATGTGTCCTTGGGCAAGACACTTAACCCCAAATTGCTCCCGTTGCTGTGCCAACGGTGTATGAATGTGTATGAATGATTAGCTTCCCCTGATGTGCAGGTTGACACCCTGCGTGGTAGCTCCTGCCATCAGTGTATGAATGTGTGTGAATGGGGTGAATGAAATGTATTGTAAAGCGCTTTGAGTGGTCGAAAAGACTAGAAAGGCGCTATATAAGTACAGGCCATTTACCATTTACCATCTATGGTGAGGCGAACGACCTATGCCTCAACACAGAGAAGACAAAAGAAATAATAATGTACTTTAGAAAAAAACCACCCCCCCTGCAGCCCCTCATCATCAAGGGGACTGAGGTGGAGAGGGCTGACAGTTACAGATTCCTGGGACTACAGGTAACATCTGATCTGAGCTGGACTTTGAACACTGCTGCCACAGTGAAAAAAGCCCAACAGAGACTGTACTTCCTCAGGCTGCTCAGAAAAACTGGTCTATACTGTCGCCCTCTCACCCAGGTCTACAAAGGACTGATAGAGAGCATCCTCACCACAGGCATCACTGTCTGGTATCGCAATACCACACAGACAGAGAGGAAGGCTCTACAGAGAGTCATAAAGCCTGCAGAGAGGATCACCAGAACTGAACTCCCCTCCATGGACACAATCTACACACAGCGCTGTCAAACAAGAGCAGAGAGAATCATCAGAGACACACTACATCATCTCACTCCCTGCTCAAACACAAACAATGCACATACAACCTCAGACATAGACGAGCGGACAGCATCATCACAAACACAACACGTTTCTCGATGAACTACCGTACATTATATCATATCATATTTAATTTATTAAATTTATTTATATTGTCTTCTTAACTTTCCCTTTACACAGAGTATGTGTATGTGTTTTATGAATGTGTCCTTCTTGTGTGTCTTTTTAAATTTTTGTCTTGACTCTGAACAAACCGCACAAAAATTCCTATGTGTGCAAGCACAAATGGCTAAATAAAGTTCTTGAATCTTGATATATGGTTTAAAACCAAACCAGTAAACTAAAGAGAGATATAGGGGGCTGACAAACCAGATAAAATAAGTCATAATAATAGATGATTTTCTGAATAATGAATTGGAAAAGAAATTGAGATTTACAAAACAAATCTTTTATGAATCGGACCCGAAAGCAACAAACATTCTAGCAGAGCGCCTCAGGGCACAACAAATGACAAATAGAATACATAAAACTAGAGATTCTTTAACTAATAAAATCGCAAACGTGCCAGAAGAAATTCATAAAACCTTCCAACATGGCTACAAAACCTTATTCACAGCCTAGACCATAGGGAAATTACAAAATGATATCTTAACTGCCCTCATCACAAAAAAGAACTGGGCATGGCTATCAATAAATTGAAAAACAAATAAATGCCCTGGGAGTGATGGCTTTCCAAATGAATGGTATAAAATCTTTAAAGAAGACCTCACCTCTGTACTGCTAGAATCCTTTAATTGGACACTTAATAAAGCTGTGGCACCACCACCATGGAAAGAGGCTGTAATATCACTCATCCCAAAACAAGGTAAAAATAAAGAAAATTGCGAATCTTATCGTCCTATCTCTATATTAAATGTAGACTATAAATTGTTGACATCTATCATGTCCAAAAGAATTGAACATCTCCTGCCTGACTTAATAAATGACGATCAGACAGGGTTTATAAAAGACCGGCAAACTCAAGGCAACATCAGATGAACCCTACACATCATAGAACAGATCAACAAAAAATATCTGAGTGCTGCTCTGATCAGTCTCTATGCTGAAAAGGTGTTTGACAGAGTCTGCTGGCCTTTTCTATACATAGAGTGTTAGAGAGGCTGGACTTTAATCGACAATACATCAGGTGAATACAGGCTCTTTACAGAGACCCAACTGCTAGAATAAAAATTTCATTTATGGCGACTCTGGATGAATATGGTCAGATGTCAGGTTATAATACAAACAAGGTCTTGAATGGACTCGCTCCCCTGTATTTTTCAAAGCCCCTGTCCCATTATCACACTGGCAGAGAACTGTGGTCATCTGATCAGGGACTCCTGTCTGTCCACAGATCCAGGACTAAGTGCTATGGGGACAGGGCCTTCTCTATTGCTGTCCCAAAACTGTGGAATTTTCTTCCTCCCCCCATTCGTTTCTCTCCCACCACTGAAACTTTTGAGGAAAAACCTTAAAACGTACTTTTACTTACTTTCTTACTTTTGAGGCAATGAAGATGAACGTGCTGCCAAGGTTGCTGTACCACTTTTTATCAGAATCCCAGATTCTCAGTTTACAGCCTGGGATCAACAGTTATCCAGGTTTATTTGAGCAGGAACAACGCCAAGAGTAAAAGTTAAAGCACTCTTTTAACTGTGTCTAATTGTCACTTTGTACTTTATAACCATGTATTTTCACTGATGTTGTTATATATTTTTTTTATCATCATTCTAATTTATTTTTTTATTGTTTTTTTCATTTTTTTCCCTTTGTGTGAAGCACTTTGGATCAACCATGTGTTTAAAGTGCTATATAAATAAAGTCGAAGTATAAATTGAACATCACCAAAACACAGGTACTCTCTTTTAACTACACACCAAGTAAAGCAATCGGGCTGAAATATAAACTGAAGTGTGAAGCAAAATCAATATAGTACTTGGGACGTGTACTATACGTGTGCTGCCAAGGTTTCTGTACCTCTTTTATCTTTACCAATCAGAATCCCAGATTCTCAGTTTACAGCATGGGATCAACAGCTATCCAGGTTCATTTGGACAGGAACAATGTCAAGAGTAAAAGTTACAACACTCCAAACTGACAAAGAAAACAGAGTGGTTGCAGTACCAAATCTCAAAGAGTACTATTATGCTGCCCAGATGAGATACTTTGTCTACTGGTGTTCACCGGACCAATCTTACCCTCGAGCCAGGCGAGGTAGGAAAGAATACACAGACCAAAAGGGAGAAAGTTATATATTAGAAGGTTCTTAAAAAATTTGGCATGAGATAGTCAAAGAATATAAACTGGAAGGAGATAATAACTTCTGATTTGGTCTTCTCAAACACCCCTGTTTAGATAAGGTGGAGAAAAAGGGGGATAACAGCCATGTGTACACTCTTAAAGAGGAAAACTTTTTAAACTTTTGAAAAACTCAAAGGAGAATTTCATTTAGAAAATGAAAACTTGTTCAGATATTTACAGCCAAGACATTTCTATGATGCAGAAATACAAATGGAACTTCAGCAGAAAGTATTGAAGTGATTGAAGAGTTGACCAGTTTTGTATGCTACAAGGCACCCAGGGACCCCCATACTATGTACCTGTGTCTGATACCAAAGGAAATTGTTCAAAAGAAGGACATCTATCTCTTCAAAATCGTGATATTGGTATGCAAAAGGCTATCACTAGGAGTTGGTCAAAATGTGATCCACCAAGCCCAGGACAGTGGCTGGACATCTTAGAGGAAATATACTGACTATATAAGAACTAAAGCAGGGACTCTGGATCAATACTGGCAAAAATGGACTGTATACAAGAGAAAAGATGGGTCAAGTCCTCAGTGGACATGAAAGGAAAGGGATAAAACGTTGTAAAAAGAGCTTAGTGCCCCCCCACCTTAATTAGATTTTTTTGTACTTGTTTATTTATTATCATACTCTTGTTTATTGTCTAGTCATATTTTATGGTATTCTGAGTTTCTCATTTTGATATTAACACTGTTGTGCAGTGGATTATGTTTCTGTAAGCATAATTGATAAAAGAAAACAAATAAAAGATACAGAATAGATTTGTATGCTATTGCATAAACAAAAACACACCATTAAATTTTAGTTGGACTTCAAAACAGGTGTAACACATGGAGCAGTAGGCACAACAAGCTGCAGGCATGATACAGAAATAGAGTTGTTGAATTGAAGGAGTGATAGATGCTGTTTATCCAATAAGGAAAAAACAACATCATATTAATTCAGTGTATGCACAGCTGCATTAACAATAGCTGTATCAAAGCTTTTTCTTTTGCAAGGCATGTAAACGGATAACTTAAATCATCCTGACTCTCTAGGGACCAGCAAAGGATCCTCTCCAGTTTGAGCTCAGCTACAGGCTCAGAGCTGCAAAAACTTTCAGTGTAGGGTTGTCAGGTGGTGATAGTCTGAAGGTTAGGGAATGAAATTAAGCCAATAGATTGCCAGCTGCACCAAGTAGCAAATTCAGGCAGTTAATGTCTCTCTACTCCCTTGAGCCAGGTGTTTGCTCTCCAACTGCTCCAGTGGAGCTACCAAGTTGCCAACATTGCAGACTTGTGTTTTCTCTGGTCAGCTACCACACATTTGCCTGCCAATATAATGTACCTACAGGCATGAATGACTAGATTGGATCATGAAGTGAAGCTAAGTTTTATTGATTTTTTTTGTGTACAGATGATATGCAATCCGACTGTGTCAATGGATCATTTCTCCCCACAGTCCTCTGTTCCTTAATGTTGTGTTGTAATGCTTGTTGGATGTTGGAGGCAACCACACAGTCAGGAAAGTACACTGAGGTAATTAGAAAGTAGTTGCTTCGATCCTGGCAGCCACCAGCTCAGAGTGTGGGGAGGATTTGCACTGTCAGCAAGGCCTGATAGAGCTAGCAAATGGGAAATTCAATTTAAAAATCCACAAAGCAGACGAGGAGAAACAGACTGATCTGAGAGTAGCAGACTGTAAACTGCTGATGTCACCTGTGAAAATAACACAGTATCACAATGCGCACTTGAGCAAAGCATTTAACCGCCAGTTGCTCAGGCAGCATCTGTTCTTCAGCTGACATTATCTGCTTCCAATATGTAATGCATAATGTTTGCTACAGGGTTTGGATACGCATCATTTGTCAGAAAAATGGTCAGTTTCTGCTTCCTGCCAATATCAGAGAATCTTGTCCTGGACCAGCTCCTAGTTTATGCTGCTATAGGCTTGGGGGACTCCCACTCCCATGATGCACTGAGCTCCTCTCTCCTCCTCCCTCTCTCTCTCTATCCATCCATCTATATCCTTTAACATTCATGTACTATTAATGCATTAAATAACCTAAACTTCTTCCCCGGAGTTGTCTGTGCTTTCTCATCTCACAGGTAATCTGGGCCTGTAGACGTCAGATTCCTGTCCCGGACCTTCTAGCTTCAATGTTGATTTTCAATGTGAAGAAAGGAAGGAGAGGAGAGCTATCCTTCCTTTCTCTCCTCTCTACCCCAACCGGTCGAGGCAGATGTTCTCCCACTTTGAGCCTGGTTCTGCCTGAGGTTTCTTCCTGTTAAAAAGGAGTTTTTTCTTGCCACTGTAGCTAAGTGCTGCTCATGTGGGAATGTTGGGTCTCTTTAAAATTAAAACCTGAAGAGTACGGTTTAGAACCTGCTTTGATAGATTGATTGATTGATTGATTTATTTCTAAAAATCCTTATTTCTATCTATCTATCTATCTATCTATCTATCTATCTATCTATCTATCTATCTATCTATCTATCTATCTATCTATCTATCTATCTACCTACCTACCTACCTACCTACCTACCTACCTATCTATCTATCTATCTATCTATCTATCTATCTATCTATCTATCTATCTATCTATCTATCTATCTATCTAAATCACTGAATTGTTTGTCTACATCCAGGTACTATTTATTTATATGTTGGCTGACAAGTTGCCATGCAACCACACGAAAGCTATGCTGATTTGCTCTGATCTGGAGTCATACTTTAACAAGCCATTGACACCCTTTAATTTTGACACAGTTGACTTCACCAAACAGCACTTTTGTTTCTGGTAACATTTCATTTTGTTTCAAAACGAAATATTTTAAGATGGAAAACATCAAAGTTATTTGTTATTTTGTTATTCACCCATTTCCTGGTATTATGGATTATGGTTACATTGGGATTACATTGGGATTTGTTATAGGGGGAGAGGTTCTGTGGTTTCAGGATTGCCATGGCTGTACATATATGTGCACAGCTACAAACTCTGATTGATATCATTTGACAAATTAAAAAAATATAACAATGTGAGACAATCCTGGAAGTGTGCAAAACTACAGCTAACAACATCTTTCTAAAAGTGCTCTCCACTTTGTATCAAATATATTGATGCTGATGTTACCAACATGAAAGAGAGAATAATAATACAAATTAATATAAATAGAACAGTCTGTTTAATAATTGCTGCCAGCAAGTTAGTTCCTTTTCATCAATGAATGTTATAGTTAAGAAATTGTCAAATTAGCCTGCATTACCTAGCCATGGTGTAATCTGAGTTGCCCTAATATTCTGTGAAACCACGATTGTCCTGATGATGCTGACAGAGCTTGCTTAAAGCTGCAGTCTGTAGTTTTGAGAAAAAAATGGACTTAGCCAGGAAATTTGAACGAGTACAGCCTTCAGGTCCCTGGTTCTTCCTCTCTGCTGCGCTGCAGCTCTGCCTTCTAAGCCCCTCCCCACAGAGGAACCTGCCGTGCACGCTGCACGCACGTGAAGGCTCGCTCCCACAGTAATGGGGTGTTCAGACCAAAAGCGTCTGACGCGAATTGAGCAGCAAGTGTACATAGAAAATCAATGTGAATGGCACGATAACACGCGATGTCATATCAGGCGGTGCGAATGAAGCGAATGAATGAATGAATGAATGAATGAATCAAGCGTCTGAAGCGGCGCGAATAAAGTTGGAAAAATTGAACTTTTCAGTTCATTTTATATGAAATTAGGCAAAGTTGTGTAAAAATCAGCCTCTTTCTCTGCTCCCAAATGCTGTGGGAGTGCCCGCCGAGTTCGCTGCAACCCCGCCCCCTACCAAGTGTCACCTGTCAATCAAAGTCACGACCTCTACCAGAAACATGGACGCTACTTCTGAGAGCTTTCTGTAGACTGTAATAGTAGTAGTGTGTGCTGAATGTATTTATACCTTTACAGCAGCAGGGGCGGGTTTATGGCAGACCCGCCCACTAAATCCTGAACACAGAAATGTTGAAACACAGTTTGTGAAGCCTAGCTCCACAATTCAAATCTAAATGGTTGAAATGCTTTTTACACCTTTTTTAGAAATACATTCATGACCTATTTAATGTGTTTAGAAGAAAATTACAATACAAACTATATCCAGTATTGGATAGATAGTTTAATAATGGATAGTACTTGTAAGAGACAGTTGGATTTTAGTATTAAATGTGTCTGTATATGGCTCACTGTGGCCACAAGTCTGCAGTATTTAGGTTCTGTTTACATGGCAGCACAACAGGTGTTTTAAACTGTTTTGTAAATATTCACCTTGTTCCAACGAATGGGGACACCACCCAAAGAAGAACAGTCTTTGACAACAAGATTACATGCAAAAAATGAGTCTGCATGCAATCACAACTTTGGCTAGCTGGCTAAAGTATGGAAAACAATAGTATAATGATCTGAACAATGGACAATCTCCACATAGACAATAAAGCATGACATAAGGGGGCGGCTGTGGCTCAGGAGGTAGAGCGGTTGTCCTCCAATTAGAAGATTGGCGGTTCGATTCCCGGCTCCTCCAGTCCACATGTCGATGTGTCCTTGGGCAAGACACTTAACCCCTAATTGCTCCCGTTGCTGTGCCAACAGTGTATGAATGAGAGTGAATGGTTCCTGATGTGCAGGTTGGCACCCTGCGTGGTAGCTGCCTGCCATCAGTGTATAAATGTGTGTGAATGAGTTGTAGTGTAAAGCGCTTTGAGTGGTCGAAAAGACTAGAAAGGTGCTATATAAGTACAGTCCATTTACCATTACCATAAGAGGAAATACTTATTATGTACTGCATCATGAGTAATATGTATGCAGATGTTTTATTATAACAGTAGTTAATCAGTGTTTTTTTTGTTTTAACTGTATAATGTGAAACTGTTGAAAGGGCAATATACCATAAACACTGACTAAACATGAACAAATTGGACTGTGGGCACGAAGAAAGGTGCATGTTGACACTTGAACTCTGGTGACCTGATTTGGGGGATGTCATTATAGGTAGAAATGTATAAATGAAAACAAAAATTGTGAAAATAGCAGATCTACATGCTCAAACCACATTACATTGCAACATGTGAGTTGTAAACTTGCAGATTTGCAATTACGTGTGGCATCCTTTGATGAAAATAGTGGTTAAGTGGTTAATAAAAGCAACTAATCAATTAATCAGGATAGTATATGAATATGGTTATTGTTTTCCAATACTTTAGATAACTAGATTTAGGCCTAGTTGTAACACACCACACTATGCAGAGTTTGCTATTTATTATGTCAAGTAAAGTTCATAGACAGTTAAGTAACCGTTCTGAACATTTAAGGAGTGTTTAAAAATCCCTGTACTACCAAATTGCCAATCCACCCCTGCTGACAGATCATACATTTTGTGATAAATGACTATGCATTATATATTTACATATTTGTAAATATAGTACATATTTTACCAAGCCACCTGTGTGCTCATATGACAGTATATTTGTAGCATAGTAAAGGTTTGGACTGGAGACTTTATAGTATTTCACAACATTTCACTTTCATTTGGGACACCTCATACGTGAAGTGACTTAACACCCTGATTATGCATGCTATATTCACATATTTTGTGACATATATCGTATTGCTGGATCCAGCATAACTCCACCTTTCCAACAAGCCATCATATGTGTTTCTATGACAATCCATTGCAAAGCAGTTACAAAGTAAATGAAAACATTCAGCTCAGCTATCTTTTTTGTTTTGTTTGTCCGTGTATTTTAGGAGTGTGTTCCAATCTATCTCTCCCATACTTCAAGATATTCACACCAGCCGTTAGTAGGTACAGCAACATCCTGACTACATACATTTCAATTCTTAAAGCTCTCAGAGCTTGTGTTATTAATCTACATCACTTTATGTCTTAACCCCCATACGGAAAGCTGTGTTTTAGCTGTTTTTTTTTAGTTTTGAGGTATATAACAATATCTATCAATTTAACCATCGTTGCAGTTAAATATTTGTGTCCAAGAACCCATTTCATATATGGGAGACCTTAGAGATGAGGAAAAACAATGTTGCATTTAGTTCTACTTCCGGTTGCGGTATGTCAAAATTTGGAGGGCATTGTCACTAGGCTAATTGGAGTGGCACCTCATCACCTCTGGTCTCTGTCTGTAAATGAGAAAAACATTTTTATATGCTTGCCTCCTGAGTTAATATTAGAAATTGTGCTGCATGACTGGCTGTTTTCATAAGCAAATGGAATATTATTCTGTATGCAACAATAGGCCCTCTCACTGTGTTTGGTTTAGCTCAGGATGCAATTGTTCCTCCAAGCCTTGTTCAATACCAAATCAGTATGCTGCAAACTCCAGCAGCACCACACATTGGCTGCTGTGTGCATTTCCCCAGATATGAGGCACACCACTCTAACATGCTGTGCCGACCAACACACACCCCCACCTCTCAATCAGCCTATAACCTATGTGGTTCCCGTGACCATGACTTACATCTCCTGGAGATGTCAGGGTCTCCTCTGCAGAAGTAAAAACACATCTCTGCTCCTTTACAGTTAATTACAGTGGCGCCAGCTTATTTATGTCATTACTCCAGGAGATCTTACATGTAATATGCTGATCGTTCATCAGGTGCTCCACTCGAGACATAATCTGTAGTGGGTGGGTCTAATAATAAATTCAGATGCTGTAGTAAAATAACAAATCTGTTCAGAGGGCTGTTTCACCAGAATGATTCATTGAATACAGCTGCTAGATAACATCCAGGTGTTAATTCATAGAGGGACTTTCACAAATTATGAGTGATGAAAGGTGAAAACACTCTCAAATACACAATAAAAGGTTGATTGCTGTGATAATGTGTCCATTTTTCTCTTACCAATGTGGATAATACTATGTGACAGTCACAGCCAACATCAGCAGGAGTGAAAAAAGCAAAAGAGCTTGTGCATTTTATCTATTATCTATATTACTGAGGATGTTGCACTCCCACCCATCAACCAACAAGAACTTCTTCCATTAGGAAAGACATTCAGATTCAGTCCATTAGAGAGCCAGCAGAACAGCAGGGACTTTGCTTCTACTAACAATATACATAATGAGCAAAGGAAAATAACTCCACCCCATCCAAACACAGTTATTGTTGCTGCAGATGTTCCAGTGTTATTGCTGATGTTGCTTCCATAATCCTATAAAAGTCCCCTATCTATCAGGTGCATATTGAATGCTGAAAAGGTGTTTTGTTTTCACTCAAACACTGTAATGTGTTTGTGTGGTACCTGTCTGTATCCCCACAGACATACTTGCAAACACAATATCACAAAAGCGGTGGATGATAGCAAATATATTCTTCCACCACATGTTCCTGTTGGTGTTTAATGGGTGATCAGATTAGATTTCAGAGCCCTTTGCTCCACACACTTAATAATAATGAGAGAAATCGGATTATCGAGGAGCTACTTCTCTTTCAATTCTTTAGGTTGAGTTCACATTAATATTACAAATGTATGATTATGTTGATTAATACTTAAGGGATTGTTGGCCTGACATCTATAGCAAGCATCATTTTGGTTAATTCCCATCCAGCCAAGCCTGTCACCAAAGTAACTGTTGAGATTTTGAAACATGGTGACAACATTACATCAACTTCAGACAGTGCAGGAAACACAAGCCAGCAGTTTAGCCTGATGTTCTGAACTATTTTACTCAGAAGAAGAATTGCTGCAGTTAGTGACATGATCAAACACTCAGTGAATTTCTCAATGAAATGGTTTTGCACAGGTTTTTTCGTTGTTGTCTTGGCAACACATGTTAGGCTATATCACATAATATTATATAATAAAATTATGAACTGGTGGAATGAATACAGCATGTTAAGGCCAGTTTCAGTATTTTCATGGGTTTCTAACTATTGACAGAGTTACAAATTGTGAACCCCTAAGTATGGTAGGTCAAAGATGAACCAGAGCATCGGGCTGTAAATGGTGATAGATGTTAAGTGCAAGTTATTTGAGCAATGGTTGTAGAGTTTATTTTGTCTTCCCTTATAAAGTAGCGATGTTCCATAATCTCAACAATAACCTATGTGAGCACAGTGTTGTTATTACCAAGAGAAATGTTGGGCAAAAACAAAGAAATTAAAGCTGCAAACAGCAATGACCGGGCACTTGCTCTCCGCCCCGCCGTGAAACGGTGAAATTCACCTTAACGCCACTCCCGTCAACTTTGACGGAGGCAAAAGATTTTTTATTTAAGTTTTTGTTTCCAAGGTGTTAAGATGACACTGAGTGGATTTGAAGTCAATCAGATTAAATCTCCAAATTGCAGCAAATTTGAAAATGTTATTAAAAATGGCCGACTTCCTGTTGGAGTTAGGGTAGGGGTCCAAGAGACTGTTTTGTGTCTGTTCATGATATATATGTGTACCAAATTTCGTTAGTCCACGTCAATACGGAGCCAGGGGTGTGTGTGTGTGTGTGTCCAACACTTTGATGAGTCAAACAGGAGAGGAACTTATTTCCAGTGAAACCTGTAGATATGTTTGTAGTTCATGCTCATGTAATTCATGTTTGATCTAGACTTTGACAGCAATGTCAGTGAAATAGTTGACAGACTGCACAGATATCTAAAAACATAATAATAGAGTCAATACATTTGAACTAGAAACAGAAAACTGAGGCACCTTTTCCTTATCAGGTATCATCAGTTATTATCAGTTTTCTCCACTGGGTGGCACACTAAGACCACAAATGAATCTGGGATGACTGTAGAGCACAAATGAGCCGGACAGCATGACCAACAGAGAGAGGAATAGAGTGCACATGTGGGGCCGCAGATCAAAAAGTATAAAACATAGCCAGACCGAATTACACACATCTATAGATGAGACTTGTGGCTACATTTTGACGTTGAATGGAGTCTGTAACTGAAAGTATGCAGGAATAATATATATATTTTGAAAAGCCTGAAAAATCGTAGAAAATCCCACATGTAACGGCAAACTGTGCACTTCCTGTTGGATTTAGGTCAGGGGTGTCAGCGCGTGATTTGTAGGTCTTGATAAGACAAACAATTGAGTTTTGGTTTGATCTTTCTACGACATTCTTATCAGGCGTAGTGGCCGTTTTAGTGTTTCTAGGTGGCGCTAAAGAGCCAATTTTGGCACTTTTGGGGTTACTTTTTCCATTTTATCAAATTTATGGCTAGGCCTGATATGTGTGGTGAATTTGGTCTGTCCTGGAGCATGTTTAGGTGGTCAAATTTAGGGTCAAAGTGGCATTAGACTCTCCTCCCATTCATTGTCTATGGGAGCGTTTTGGCGAGGGTTTTTGGGCACTTGACCTTTGAGGGCTTCTAAAATCCAAACCGGACGAGTAATGAAAAAGTTGTTCAGAACTATTGTGCAGAACGGTGTGCTAAGTCAGCTATTTAAGTTTGAAGCCGCCACGATGAACGCCCTCGGACAAGATAACGTTTGTAGGAGGCCAAAAATCGTTCAAATCCCACATGTAACAGCAAATTGTGTACTTCCTGTTTGATTTAGGTGTCAGCGCGTGATTTGTAGGTCTTGATAAGACAAAAAAATTAGTTTTGGTTTGATCTTTCTACGATATTCTTATCAGGCGTAGTGGCCGTTTTAGTGTTTCTAGGTGGCGCTAGAGAGTTTGTTGTTGCTTGTTTTTCCATTTTATTGAATTTTTCGCAAGACCTGATGTGCGTTCGGAACTTGGTGAGTTTTGGAGCAGGTTTAGGGGGTCAAATTGAGGCGCAAAGTGTCGATAGAATAATTATAAAAAACGACACAAATTCAATAGGGTCCTTGCCTCCAGGCAAGGGCAGGACTCCTCTGGAGTACTCGCCCTCTTGCCTTTCGGCTCGGTCCCTAAAAATTCTAATCAAAATGTCCGACTTCGTGTTGGAGTTATGGTATTGGTTGCTTTATGTCAATCTGGAGCGAGGGGCTCAATTCCTTTAATTTACCTGGGGGGCGCTGTAGAGCTATTTTGCGATGCCCATTTCCGTGAATCATAAAATATAAAAGTTTTCGCCGGGTCTGGCATGTGTGCGAATTATCGTAAGTTTTTGGGCACGTTTAGGCTGTCAAAAATGCCTTCGCTCTGTTTAGTGCTCAGGCCCTAATTAGAGTTGCACTAAACTGGAATTAGTGTTACTAGAAGCATTCTTTAATCTCATTTGTACTTTTACTAGATTTCAGTGAATGACCACTTTACTTGATCAAATCAAATAAATGAATAAATTTCTTTCATGAAGATGAAGTCTTTTTTTTAGACCAAGAGAAAACTATTTGTGAGAAAAAATGTGTGTAATCAAATTACATCACTAAACAAAAGAGGGATATTTCAAAGGAAGAATGAGCAATAACAATGTTCCCTTTAACCATCAATTGATCCATGTGATAAAAAATGGATTCTTCACTTTACTGTGCTGATGAGCACCATAAAAGTGGGAAGCATTATTGAAAGAGGCAGAATCCTGGAAGATGAATATGGAGAAACAGAAGATGAGGCTGTGATAAATCAATAACATATGATGTCATGGTGCAGCAGAGAATGATTGCTTTACATCTCATTGCCCGACCATCTGTGCATGCACACACTTCAGCACACACACCAACAGAGCCGTGTATTGTGGAATGGGGACAGTAGCTAATGAGCCAAACAAATTGTCAATTTCCATTTGCTCCCCCTCCCTCCACACCTCTTTTGATAGAAAGCCAATACAAGCTCAAAAGACACAATGGGTCATTGTTGGCCTTGTTCTGAGCTTCAATCTACTCACCAAACCTCACTCTGCTGGCTGCTGAGGCTAATATATTTTGGACAGAAAAGAAAGCACAACCACCTTGAATAAAAAAAGCAAACAAACAAAAACATAAGGAGCCAATGTGCAGATCAAACACACTGCTAAAGGCCTCACAGCAACACGCACTGTGAGGGTAATAACACATCTGCATTAACAAGACCATATCTGACTAAATTAGTATTCACAAATCATGTTGCTTTCCATATGGGAATGCTGATGTGCCTCTCTCATGTCCCATGGTACACTCAGTAATGAAGGTAGAGGAAATATTTTGAGAGCATCAAAAATCCCTGCAATGAATGCCAAAGCAACTCTACAAGGCTTGTACTCTGCATAGCATGTCACTCTCTGATGACGATCATGTAGCAGAGCTCCCCAGGTTGTGACTTATGTGGAACACGAAACGCAGCCACGTGCTCTTCCTGTGAGCATATCCTTACTGGAGTAATTTGGAGGGGAAAGGGGGAACTGTGAAAATGACTGACCTATGTCACTATATGCACAAATCAAGATCACCCCACAACCCCTCAATGCTGGCTATCTGTACACGCAGCATATATCTGTACACAAGCGTGGGAGTGAGAGGATTTATTATGTAAGTCTCAGTGTAGTGAACAGCCCTTTCCATTCGAGTGACAGTGATTTCTCTCACTTGTTTCTATTTTAATGAGGAGGCAGCAAGTGAACATGGGAGGGAAAGCAGTCCATTGAAGCCCAGCTGTCTGTCAAGTGAAGGTCATTACTACCTAGCACTGGGCACTTCTGTCTGGAGTCTGCTGGGAATATGCAGGAATGTGGACTTAATCCTGTGTATGCTTGTTGTTAAACTATGTGTCCAGTTGTTAATATTTTAGGATAATTCTTTTTTTTTTTTAAGAGCATTGATATTGTATTAAGTAACTAGGGATGTGTCATTAAAACCAAATAACTAGATAGTCGTAAAAGTCAACCTTTGCGTTGTGGTCTCTTTTTTTTTTACACAGTTGAGCTGTGTAGTCTAGTATGAAAGGTTCATTAACAGCTACTGCATAGCAATTTCACTTTCAGCCACTAGGGGGATGTCTAAGGTTTTGTAAAGCACCTCCACCTGACACAGAGTGAACTTTTACTGCTGCCCTTGGCTACTTTGACTTGGTAGTAAGTTAGCCTACTAGCTAGCTGACCAGAGGGAACAGACAAAGCCACACAAAAGTCTAGCGTGGAAAAACTGCTGACTCATGTAAAAAAACATCCATCTGCTGTGACAGCTACTGAGGGACATGGACCTGATGGTAATCACCAGAAATGTCAAGAAAAACAACTGTAATAGCTCCTCGAATTGTGACAAAAGTCTCAGAGAGAAAACTAATGTTACGTTTCTAATTGCTAAGGATCGTAAAGGATATACTCAGCGTTGTTTATGAATAATCCACGCAGTTATATTTTTAGGGGTCTGTATCAATATTGTTATCAATATTCAATATTCGATTAGTCGTTGGTCGAAAAGTGGGCTCATCCACTTCCCTAAAAGTAACACCAACAGAGGATGATGACTGCTAAGCTTCAACACAATATATGATATCATTGTTTACAACTGACACCAAGCCTACAGGCCGAGGCCCTGTTCAAATCAAATGGTTATTTTGTATAAAATTTTCATTTTATAAAGAATATTTTCCAAATGTTTTGAATCTAATGAATTGAGCCCAATTTCTGCTGGTGTGTCATGTCATAAGTCCTAAGTCATCAGTACTATCACACTATGTGAGGTGGGAGGCATGATTTAAATGCCATCAGACATCCATCCAGATCTGCTATCACTTCATCATTCACCACCCAGGAAGCTAATTTAGCTTTTAAATTTGATAGTGGACTGTAATAAAGGCTTTACCCATTACCATATAAACAAACACAGGCAGAGGCTATGATGTGGCTCCAAGCATTACATTAAAGACTGCCATAATTGCACCAATGGCACAACTGTGTGCTGAAAGTGCTAGACATGCTCGTCAAATGAAAGTTTGCAGTGGAGAAGTACTGTAATTCGGTGTCTCCTTCAGTGCCTCATTGTTATGTGTATAAGCAGCTATGGATGCACACCAGGGCTCTCTGGAGCCCAGCACAGTTTTCTAAGTGACACTGGATCATTACATGCAATCATAGAAATCGGTGCGTGCTTTCTTGCTGCCTGGCAGCCTCAGCATTAAATATGTGGTATGTCTGTAGCCAGCTAGAGATTAACCCTTTCTTTCTTACAGCGTGACACAGCCGGAAAAACAAAACAGCATCAAATTGGGGGATGGTGAGAAAGAGCAGGAAAACAGGAGAGCAAAAAAAGAGGTGTGACAGCTCACCATAGCTGGAGAAACAGCTCTCTTCTGTCTCTTTTGTATTGGTGGTAATCTGCATTCTGGAAAGACACTCTGCTGAAGTGCATCTAATGCAAATGAGCATGTTTAAGAGACACTGAGACAGCCATGGTCTATTGTTTTCCTAAAATGCAATAAAAAGTAGCCTTGGATTGTGTTCCTATTCATTTATCCTGCTTCACTGCTTTTTTCATTAACAGCATACTTTTGTTGCTGCCCTTGCCAGGCCTTGTTTTCCTACATGCTGTGTACAAGCACCCAAAGAAGTGCCACACACACACACACACACACACACACACACACACACACACACACACACACACACACACACACACACACACACACACACACACACACACACACACACACACACACACGGCTACATCAAACTCATAACCCAGCTCACAGGAAAGGAGTTGCAATGTACTACTTTTTTGAACAGTAAGAATAAGAAGATTAGAAAAGCAGTTGTTTTCTGCAGTTCTGTGTTTCAAACTGTGCAAGTTTGCAAGTAAAATAACTGAAGTCTTGTGATAACTATAATCAGATAGATCTAATCTAATAGTGAGTCCAGTTGAACAATTTGTGTAATATTTCAGCATTATTAAATCATTATCATATTGTGTGGAAAAAACAACTGTAAATGAATAGGAAGTTACAAGGACTAACTACCTCTTTTAGCCTCTACACTGTCAGTTTGCATTGAAAACGTGTGATCTTAATATACCAGGTAAGGACTATCAGCTGTCACATAAAGGACATCAGGAATTCTTTATGAATCTGCACCAATTTGTTACTGAAGACTTGAAAAGGTGAATAAGCTTTTCTTAGGACTGAGCCTTTTGTTCTTTGTGGGAGGGTCAGTGTCAGTGGTAGACTCAGACTGTCAAGTGAAAAAAAGAAAGACCCTTAAAGCACAACATCCTATCTATCCTCATCTGTCAGGAGAGTGGACTCAGGTCTGGAGCTGGTGCTCGCCTCAAGGTTTTAGTCCAAATCCATCAATTGAACTCCTTCATACCGCAGAGTGGATGGACAGGCGGATGAACACTTGCTTTACATGTATGCTTGATTTATGCCACTACTCTGGCAAGTGCCAAGGCAGAGACTGGATACAAAGAGATTTACAAAGATAAAAAGGGGAGTGCTGAGCTGCTGCTGTAGATAAATGCAAACAGCTTAAAGAGGTTTGGGGGACTTAAAGCTAAGAAAAGAAAGGTCAGAGTGAATTATGGTGATGAAAAATGTTGATTCAGAAACTCTGTTACAGAAAAGGAGCTCTGCTTGAGTGTGCAGTGCCATTCACAAAGTCACTGACAAAGACATTCTTTCAGGAAACTTAATACATTTCCATACTTTAAAAAATTGAACATGGTCTAAAGTTTCTTTGATTAACTTAGCTTTTAAAGGATAAGCAAGCCAAACTCACACACACCATTAGTAATCCAAGCCTTATAAAGTTCTATACAACTTTATTGTACAGATATATATTGTTTCCTTGTGATTCTTATGACTGCAACTACTGGGCCAATCCTAACTTCTGCACTTATATAACCTGATATCAATGAGAAAAAGAGACAAGCCTTATATTCAATACAAACTATTAATCTCATATATAGAGCAGTTGAGGTCTGAAATAGCAAATGCACTAAATTCATTCATCTGAAATAAGAGGAGTGACAAAGAGCATAATTAAAACATAATTATTCTGAAACTGAACAGCAGTGCCTTGAGGCAAAACTCCACCTTGCATTAAAATGTCTTATTGGACCATCCAGTCTGGGTTATAGTCATGAGTGTGCCCTTCACAGTTATTTTCTTTATTGTGAATGCATGATGGAGTTTACTAATACTCACTCAACAGGACTCAGGATGGTCTCACTTCAGCAAAACTTCATTTTCAAATTGAAGAATTTTAGCATTCATAGAAACAGTCCTACATATGCAGAAGCTCTATGAAAACACATGAATGTGATCATTTTTGGGAGTACAGAAAAGAATCACTGTGAAAAGGTTTCACCTGTCTGATGTTAAATGTGAAGTTTACTCTTACAAGCAGAATTAACAGATAACCACTATTAAACCAAATGAGAACCAGAATATTATCCAAGAGTATTAGCTCTTCTTCAGGCATTTAAAAAAAAGTGAACTATTCATCTTAACTTGACAGTGAAAAAGAGCAGGTCAAATATAATTCAATGTAGGTCATGTAAAACTGTGTACAATACTGCCAGAAAGTAATATTACTTCTGTCCTCTTAATAACCACATTCTTATTTCATTATGTCTCTTTTATACCTACAAAAAAACAAAACTCATATTCAGGGATTGAAATCCAAATTGCTTGGGGGAATGAAATCATAAATTGTTGGTGGGGATGAAATAATATCACATCGCTGCTAATATTGAGGCAAACAGCAAAGTTAAACAACCACTGAGTTGGTGTTTTTTCTTCTACTTTTTGGAATTTATAGAAACAGTACAAGACAGAAAGGAAACTGAGCCCAAATAATAAGATAAAATAGCTTTTCTATGTCTTCCATTTATCAACAAATTCACATACCACCCACACGGCCTTTAGCTCTGGCATCCTGATATAAATTGATTCTAACATTCATCAGCTTTAAAGAGGGAAAGAGACAAGTAACAGGCACATCACACTGAAGCTGAAGTGTGCAAAAAATTCCTTTTCTAACCTTTACCTTGCTTCCAGATCTTTATGAAATCTACTGAGCTCCAGGCCAATGCCTGCAGAGGCGTTACAACAGAAAGATTAAACAAAGACGATGACCTTTACTGATGCACTATTTATGCACAGCAACAAAAAAAAAGAGAAAGAAAGAAGGAAAAAGGGTGGGGGTGGTGGTATTTCAAATCAGTGATTTAAGTTTGAGTAAATGAAGAGTTCCATTTCCATTTTCTCCTCCTCCCCAACACACACACACACACACACACACACACACACACACACACACACACACACACACACACACACACACACACACACACACACACACACACACACAGATATTGGCAGGAAATAGAGCCAGACAAACATTAAAGTGGATGACTGCTGCATTGGAAAAAAGTACATTTAGATATGGAATAAAGAGCATCTTACTATTGACATGACCGTCAGGTAGAGGAGACACTGCTGCTGCTGCTGCTGCTGCTGCTGCTGCTGCTGCTGCTGCTGCTGCTGCTGGGAGGTCTGAGCTAAGCAGCTCATCTCATTGGCTTTTGGCACTCTAATCAATATGTGTCTGCTACACAAGTATCAGTCTGAAAGCACTAGAGCGATAACAATATGAACAACAGGAGTGTTCAGTTAATGGCAGATATCTGTCACTTACTGTCATTTAAGTTTCAGCGTGGAACATCTTACAGATTTTCTCTTTAGCTGGGAACATATTATCAGTTATGTAGAGGTAAATGAAAAGGAGGGTCAACTTTGACCTCCAGTTGTATTCATGAGGTAAACAAGCTAAAAATAATGAATAATTATACTTTGAGAAAACTGATTTATATGCCAGTTTCTATCATAACACTGTGATTTAAAGCCATCTTACAAAAGGTGAGCATAGTGAGATTAACCATAGCTTTTATCCCAAGTGAGAACAGCCAACATGTCTGCCTGTCCATCAGTAATTGCTGATAAAGATTGGTATCATCTGGGTTAATGACAGTGACAGAAATAGATATAATGATAGGAGTGTACATAATACAGTATCATTAGTATCATTTTGCACATGAAATATATGAACTGCATTCATATTTATGCACTTGATAATTAAATGCAAATTAGATAACTAAATTAACCCTTTTAAAATGTGCATAATATGAAATTATCATCAGAAAATAGGTCCATGTTGGGATGAAACTGAGAATAATGTTGTCATAAATAGTGGAGCAGGTGGACCCAAATGCAGAGACTGATTGAGGCTGAAGAAAAAAGTTCTTCTTTCTTGGATTGAGCAGCCAAAACAACAACTGGCTAATCTGAGCAAAACAGACCGCAGGATGAGAACAAACCAGAGCAAACAGAACAGAACAGAGGATCCAATAAAACTGAACTACAAAACCGACACTTAAATACAGACAGAAGTAATAAGGGAATGGGGAATAGACATAAGGGCAGGCTGGGAGGTGATTGGTTAGGAAGATACTGGGAGCAGGGCAGGGCTGAAGAGACTGATACAGGACAGGTGTTAAGGTATCATCAGGCTGGGGAAACACACAGAGAGCAGAGCAGGACAGGTGTGGAGGGAAAAACAGGCTGTGGAGGAGTGCAGGAACACAGAGGAGAGGTAAATGGTAAATGGACTGTACTTATATAGTGCTTTTCTAGTCGTTATGACTACTCAAAGGACTTTTACATTACGTCTCATTGACCCATTCACACACATTCATACACTGATGGCAGGGGCTACCACGCAGGGTACCAACCTGCTCATCAGGAGGGAAACTAATCATTCATACACATTTATATACCGTTGGCACAGCAACGAGAGCGATTTGGGGTTAAGTTCCCAAGGACAAACCGACATGTGGACTGGAGGGGCCGGGAATCGAACTGCCAATCTTCCAATTGGTGGATGACCGCTCTACCTCCTGAGCCAAAGCCCTACACAGCCACAGCTGTACACAACACCATCAGAGAACCAATAATGCAAGGCAGTCCTTCTAACCAACAACCCATATCCTACTACTATAATAGGAGAGCAGGATGTTTGTCGTTCCGTCCATCTCTCCGTCTGTTCACCTTTCTCCAACCCCCTCCATCCCCTCCAAGGTTGACAATGAGAGGCGACATTTATCCACGGTCACGAACATTTTCAACATGCCTAACAAAAGCAAATCAGTTGGAAAATACTCGTGATGCCGCCAAACGCTGCATGACATTAACTTAAGGTGGCGAAACTCCAGAGAAGTCAGGTAAGAAACCACAAAACACAATCCACACAGTAGCTAATGCTAATGCTACTGTTGGCTACTCACCTATACAGCCTTCCAACCATGTAATTATCCTTCCGCGACATGTGAATTCAGAGTTCGATAATAACTCGCCTAACAAAAACTTATGAATTTATGAATGAGGGGTCCGGGACGCAAACACTCACAGACACACACATGCACACACACACACACACACAAAGTAAACAATCACTATATCTATAAAGTATATATATTGACATCAACACATTTCCTTTTCAACTGTCTATTAGATTATTAGGTTAGGGTGGGATGTGAGGTCTCCACTGAGGTTAAGGTGAAGTTTAGTTTTATAACAACTTCTTCAGCAGAGATCCAGCAACACAGGTCAGCATTTCTGACAGTCACAGATTTTAAAACAAGGGAAAATATATTTTTTCAGACAATACTTGTATAAAATATTACATTTTTCTGTATTCATCCATCCTTACCAAGATTTAGAAATTATTACATTATATTTTTGTTTTTAATATATGACTGTTTTCATTAGCAACTAGATCATACTTCACAATATGATTATGCATGTAAAGCCTAACCTTTTCATGCATTGGGTCCACTATATTACAATTGAGTCTTTGTGTCATAGCCTATATAAACATTTTTCAGAAATCCCATTATCAGTATATATTGACTTTGTTAACCAGTGTGTCATCATGCATTATCTCATTTAAACAAACTGTCTAGACTTTTCAGCAGTGTGCTGTGAGGACCATTGCCACAGAATGAGACAGCAGAGGTCATCAAAGCTGCCTGAGGCTACAGGTACTCATACCTTCTGATTAACCCTTTCATGCTTATATATGCATATATTTCAATTAATGTACAAATAAACATAAACATATTGCTGCTTCACTTTCTTACTTACCTGCTAGCATTACCATGCTAATAAAATACCTACGTATCTAACTAATTCATCCCACAGCAACTCAATAACAATTATCATTTACAAAACAATCGCCACCGAAAGAGTTGGAGTGAAATATTGATAAACAAGAAAAAACATTTCTGATTGAAGTTCAATCAGTTGAAATAATGAGGTACAGTACTGACTTTTATTTATTTGCTATTTTGTTAGTGTTAATTTCTAGAAATGCTTAACAATGTTAAATATACGTCATTAGTTGTTTAATAAAGCAGCCTCATATTAATGCAAAATCTGTGAACAATCCACATAGAGAAATCAGTATCGGTATTGGTTTCAAAAATCCCATAGCAGTTGGGCTCTAGTATATTTACACAATGCTTGCTAATGAGCTAGCTGCTCACCACAATCCCCCAGTTATCAGCCATTTACATGCAAAAAAAGTGTATGTTCAAAGTGTACACCCACACCCAAAAAACCCCTCTGCATAAACATCATACATTTCAGTGATATGTTTCATGCAGGCTTTATTTTGGAGTTTCTTTGCATGGATTTTTATTTCTGCAATGAATGACCACAGCCACTAAGATGATGTTATGTTACAAGTGATAAGAATTTGTCTGACTAGTAATCCTGCATTCCTGGCAGGATTGATTCTATGCCAGAAAATGCTCCCACATCAGTACAGAACCATCAAAACCTTTCATTGCAGTGGGATGTTATCTTGGCATTCCCTTTCTTTTTCATAATACCTTCCACCCATGCACAAAAAGTGATGTGATAAGATGTAGTGCTGTGGCATAAAGCTGTCAGATTTATGGTTTCACGCCAGGCCACACATATACAAAGGAGACACATCAAACACAAAAGAAGTTGAGGCTGTGCAAACCTTGAACATTTATCTTTTAAAACATTTAACACTGTATGCTGATGATATACAGCGGATGGAGATTTTTGTCTCCAGAAATGACTTCAACACATTAGAATAAAAATGAGGCGGGATCTAGAACAAATCCTGGCTTTTCAGTGGAGACATAATCTGCAAATGCAAATCCAACCAACGCTAAGTGCTTGCCCATCAGTGTAGAAAAAAGTAAGACAATCAAAAGAATTATTGGAAGAAGTATACTCATATATGCACACAACACGCACATGAAAGAGTCTCTCATGTCGGTGAGAAATCATCGGCAGTGTCTGGAGAACTAAAGCTGTGAGAGAAGCCCAAGAGATTTGCACTCTCCTGAGAGGACAGGAAATTGGATGCTTATGATAGGAGGTAATAAGGTTGGCATGAATTCTGAGAGCCATTTGTTGGAAGCAGCCAGATTATGAAGAAAAACATTTGCTTGATCTCTGACAGTGTGTGCAGGATTTGAAAAAGCAGAAAAGAGGACTTGAGGACACCTTGGTTGAGACAGAGATCATAAGATGGCAGGAAGAAGATGCCACATCAAAGTCATTTTAAATATACAACTATTGCCGCTCAGCAGAGGCATGAATGTCTTTGGAGCTGATCAATTTGGGATTTCTTTGGAATTGTGGCATCTTGGATACAGCAGCATTTTATTGTGTGCATTATGAGGAATACCAGACAGTTACACTGGTAACTGTTTCAATGCGCTGTCTATTACTAATACATTTTTTAAATATTATATTAGTATTCAAGTATGTTAAAGCAACAAAACAAAACGTTTGACATAATCATTTTATTAATTTATAGTATATGCCAAAATATGCGGCAAGGTATTAGAACATTTAAGCAGATCATGTAGACTGTAGGAGTTTCTATCATGATTTGCACATTAAAGTACATTGAAGTTACTCAGAAAAGCAATCCAGTCTGTGTGATGTGAGGACAACAACCAGACTTTGGGACAGGGCAGGCTGCACAAGCTTGGTGTTTGTGGAGAAGTGGAAGTCACATTCTTGCTGAGAACACGTATCCTCTGGATAGTTCTGGCAGCACAGCTGGCACAGCTTACAAGACACAGGTGAGAAGCTAAGCAGCTAACTGTGACACTGAGATAAAGTGCAACTGCACCGAAAAAGTATCACTGGTACAAACAAACGAATCTTACAGAATTATTCTGACAATAAAGTGACTGAGCTGGAGGAAAGCACATATCTGCTATCAAGGTGACTGTAAAATATAACCCCTATTAAAATGAGGGGAAACACTCAAGATCAGAGAAGATATGTGACAGTGCTCCCTGACCTACTAAGCAGTCATTGACAATTCAGACATGATTGTAAAAAAGACTTAAAGACACACACCATGCACATGCACACACACAAACGCACACACACACACCTAAGCGTTGCCCCACGTGAGCGAACTGAAAAAGATCAATTTTTTTTTTCTGGTTTCCAGCATTTATACAAAAAACAAGAAGATAGTTCTGCATTTGTCACTCACTAGAAGTCAACACTGTTTCCCAAGAGTGAAGGAGTCACAAAGTCACCTCTTTTCAGGTTGGATATATCAATAATATCAATGTAAGATGAATTTCCTTAAAGCTGCAGTCTGTAACTATTTTTGTGTTTTATTTGCTAAAATTGTCATTATGATCTGATAGTAGAATAAGATACAGATAAGGTGTAACATAATTCACTGTCTCTGGGTCCACCCAGTGGTTGTAAAATGATTTGCAAGAATTCATCGCTCCCGAGTAAAACAACCAATCAGAGCCCGGAGGAGGGTCAATGACACTGTACTCTGGGAGGGGCTTTGAAGGCAGAGATGGGGGTTGTACTCGTTCAAATTTTAAAAAGTCCACCTTTTTTCTCAAAACTACAGACTGCAGCTTTAACATTTGGAAGGACTATCCTGCAGAACGCAAGGCTGACCTTTATTAGGCATTGTCTTTCTCAGCAGGCTGTTAATTACCCTTCAGTAAGGCAAGAGCAGCATGAAACACATACTGGAAAAACGACATTCTAAAAGGCATTTGAGAAATCATGAAATCAAATCTTTTTTTCATATATAATTATTTATTTCATTCAACCCAGTGGATAAAAAGTCTCACTGAGTGCATCACATCTAATAAGGCTGTGTATGAATCATGGTCCATTGTAGCCGGTCTGATGTTATTGTAGACATGTTGATATTACAGCAGAACTGCTGTGGGAAGAGTCCCTCATGGTACAAGCAATGTAGCAAAAACATCAACCAAAAGGGTAATTTCACAAGACTGAGCTTTGGGAGAGACAAATGAATTGGGAGAGCACTTTTAAAGTTACAACACTTGATTACCACTTGTAACTGACGCTCATAATAATGTTCTATGGGTTGCCATGACAACACAGGAAGTCAGTGTGTAATTTATATGTTGATATCTGATTTCTTTTTATTATTATTTTATATGTGTATATATAAATATATATATATGCTTATATACTTTATGGTCATGGTTTTCTGCCAAACCTTTGTTTTGTAGGGAATGTTTTGTGAGCAACCATTTCCTGTCGGGGTTACGTGTGATGAATGTTGTGAGCGGGAATTAGAGTTAGAAAGAGAGACGAGAGAGGATGATGGTGCGGCGGACCTTTTTTCGATGTTCAACTTATCTACTGCTGGTTTGCAAGGCGCACACGGTAGAATAATTATTTTGGTTAATTTTGTTGGGCACTTGTGTCAAAGAAATGTATGACTGAGATCGATGTATATGATTGCTGAAATGTTTTTTGTTTGTTTCTAGTTTTCACGGTGTTTCATCACTGAAGGTGAATAAAGTGCTTGTGGACATCAGTAAGAAGCGTGGTTCTTAACCGGAGTAGATACACCACTGTTCAATACTCTCTGGTAAAACATCTGTGTGGATAATTGCTTGGCTGATTTCTTTCCCCCCCCAGCAGTGCCCTCACCTAATGCATGAACCTGAGCAACACTACTCAATTGTCGGAGGAAAAGGCATCATATGCAGCACACATTCACAATTAGCATCTCTGAGGCAACAGGCATATCTTCTCTGTTATTACATACATTATCACTGTATGGTATGATTTATTTATTTTTGACATTTTCAGAATTTACAGTTGTTCTGCTGTTATCAAAGTCATTGTATTATCCAGTGACATGGCAAGGTAATGTGGGTTTGATGTTGAAGCACTATGACAGGACAAAAGTGGCTGTCCTTTTGGGATTTCTGGAACTGCAGATGTGCTTGGCTTACTTTTAAAAGAAAAAAGTATACTGCAGTTTATTGATGTAATTTTAATACTGGGGCTGCAGTCTATTTAATCAACCTGTTCTCATTCAAGCCACCTTTTAGTGTCTGTATGAGACACAACAGGCTGTCAGCTGACTCCAGCACACTCCAGTATTTGCGTCATTATTAAACGCTCAGAGCAACTGTAATCCATTTACTCCAATATTAACCTGACCGCTGTACTATAAGATGCTGTGAGCATAATTCGCTGGGTGGACTGGAGGACTCCTCAATGTCACAATGTTAGTGTTTTCTTTTAATGATATCTTTAACGTTTCTCAACACAAAAGCACAAAATCGCCTTGATAACTCAAAAATATGAGAGGTTAATGTTAAAGTAGGGCTGGACGATTATGGCAAAAATCATAATCACGATTATTTTGATCGATATTGAAATCGCGATTATAAAACACGATTATTCATAGATTTGTAAACATAAGCATTTATTGAACCACCAGAACTCAACTTGAAATATATTTGAACAGCACAACCAGAAATAACTTAAAATCAAGAGAAAAAAAAGAAAAAGATAAATGGAAATAATAGTCTCACGCATTGACCGTGAGACACTCGCATTTCAAGCAGTTCACACGCTCTCACGCCACACCGTCGTTTCTCACGCTGAGAAGTGATAGATCCCACCGCACAGAAATTCATATATTATATACAGAATGTAATCCAGACATCCCAACTCTCCTGCATATTGATAGCGGCTCCCTAACGCCCGCATATGAGATCCAATCTCCCGAAATCTGGAGCGAACGAGCGCGCGTGTTTGTGTGACTATCAATGCAGCGCGTGTGAGAGGGCATATAGCTCTGTGTTGCTGTTTATTAGACAGCGAACCCCCCCCCAGAACGGACCTCCCTGATGTCTGTGTAATTTCCCACCAAACTTTTCATGAAACTTGAGAGCACTGATTTGCACACTATTTCTTTATGTTCGACGTCCGACAAAGCCAAAAGGTTTCCAGACCACTGAAGATGTCCCCGTCCTACCTTTCTGTCATTTTACATCTCCCCAGATCTGCACAGAAACACACCGTTCCTCCAGCGGGTCTAACATAAGGGACGGGACACAGAACTTGCTGGAAAAGACGGGGGCGTTGGATTTATGTCACAGGTGCGCCGCGCTGGGCGGAACAATAATCATTTTAAGTCGATTATTATGTTTTTATAATCGCGAGAGGCCAAAATTGATATCGCGATTACAATTCAATTAATCGTCCGGCCCTATGTTAAAGCCATCAGTTTTAATGATTTCTCATTTGGAGAGAGAATCAAGGAGACGTAATTTCACACACACTCCAGGGAGGATGCATCTTTATGCACTGGACCACTAAACCCTCCAGCCAGTGGTGATGTGGTGGGTGAAGTACAGTGAGTGCTTGGCTTTCACTCTGCTACTTTCAACACAGTGGCCGCATTACAAACTTTTTCATTTTACAGATAAACAGTACACTACAGTATATTTCTGAAAACATTTGAGCTGTAAAATAGGCAATGAAGAAGAAGCAGAATCTTAATTCATATCAGCCTAGCTGTACAGACCACATTTGCATAAAGTTGACATCAAGTAGTGATTATTCATATTCAGGTACAGCAGTTGGTCAATCAACTTGCCTTTCTATATCCATCATGTACCGCACAGCTAGATCTCCTGCTGTCTATAGAAACTGAATGGGATCCTTAAACTTGACATCTGTCAACAGATTTGGTGTCTCTGCAACTTTATAGCACTGCAATTGGGTTAATATTGGAGTGAATTAACAGCTGGAGCACTTTCTCTGAGGATGTAATAATGATGCGGATTAATTTACATTGGAGCTAGTTTAAAGCCTGGTGCATCTTATTCAGACAACAGGTGCCTTGTGCATCAGTATCAGATGCCGAGGGAGCATGACAAAGCACCAGTATTTGACGCCCGGGGAATGAGAACGGGTTGATACGGGGAATATCAGGCTTGGTTCCAGTTCTAGCATCTGTTACAATAACACTCTCTGCCCTGGAGGCATCACTGTTATACTGTTTTTCATCATATTTCCCTAACACAAAGGGAAGCAGAGTAGGGCAATATACTCGCCATGCACTAAAAAATATGAGGTAAATGATATCCATGTAGGACAGTACGTTTCCTTAGACTCAATAGAACATATGAAGGCCTCTGATTAGTGACAAAAGTTGAGAAAGCCAAACTACTGTAGTGAACAAGAGCTGCATCTCTGATGAAGGTTTCTGAAGCAAATCTAATTGGATGAAGAGAGCTTTTCGTACCAACAACTGTGAATTCTGGTCAGATTGTATAACAGCAATATAGACACTATGACACAGCATTACCTACAGTCCAAAGGCTGCTGCCACTTCAGATCTGTTACTTAAAAAGGCTTCAGAGGAGTTTCAGGGATGCATCAGTTATTGCTTCCCGTGCATTCAGGTCTGAAGAGAAAAGAAGAAAGCACTTATAAAATAATTATGCTTGAGCCATATTTTCTTGATTTTATTACTGAATGAAATCTATCAGCCCAAATTGTCAACCTCTATGTTTCCAGAGAGTTGAGAACATTCCTACAGCTATGCAGGTTGCCGCATCACCACCATGTCGTCTGTAATTGAGATCAGCTTTCTTCTTGAAGTGATGAGTGATTGTGTCCACCTACTGTATACTTGCCATTTTAAGTGCAGTAACCATAGCAATTGTCACTGAATTTTATCACATAGCATCCATGTGGCTTACCTTAGAGTGCCATGAACATCTTTAACTTTTTCCTCAGGGCACAGGAATAATGCTCTAATTATATTGAACAGGGTGTACATGGATGTGGTAAATAAAAATGTTGCTTCATAGCAGAACGGAAAGAAGCACATGTTCCCTTTTCCCTCATGTTCTTTCTTTGGAAATCACACAGTTTATAGCCCAATTATAATAGCTGAACCATGGGGATGTCAGGGCTGCTAGACTTTATTGAGGGTGATCGGTGAGAGAGATTACACCCATCAATATAGATTTGGAAGTTACTCACACCTCTGCAGAGCATTGGATAAACCCAGAGGCTCAAGCCAAGGTTGTGCGTGTGTTCGTGCGTGTGTGTGTGTGTGTGTGTGAGTTTGGGAGTGTGTGAGAGTGTGAGTGTTTCCGCAGTGCGTTTATTTGTGGTAGCAGCATGATCCCGGACCCTCATTCATAAATCAAATTAAGTTTTTGTTAGGCGAGTTATTATTTAACTCTGGAACAAAAAGGATGTTAACCCTGAGACAAAGAGGAACATAATGCGTGAATTCATGTCGCTGAAGGATAATTACATGGTTGGAAGGTATAAGTAGCCAAAAAACTGTAGCATTAGCATTAGCTACTGTGTGGATTGTGTTTTGTGGTTTCTTACCTGACTTCTCTGGAGTTTCACCACCTTGCGTTAATTTCATGCAGCATTTGGCGGCATCACGAGTATTTTCCAACAGTGATTTGCTTTTGTTAGGCATGTTGAAAATGTTCGTGACTGTGGATAAATGTCGCCTCTCATTGTCTCTCTCCTCCCGTCGTTCACGCCCCTACGTACAGCGTCTCTACACATATACGTCACAGGCTGAAAAAATAGTCCTAGAGTCCCAAATAAAAAGTATAACTGATGATTATTTATTTAACATTGAATTAGAAATTGAAGTTGACATGAAATGAAATTCGAAAAAAATGCCATATGCAATTTCTGGCTCCTTGAAACTTGGAGGGGATGGAGGGGGTTGGAGAAAGGTGAAGACACAGACGGACGGCAAACATCCTGCTCTCCAATTATAGTACTCCCAGAACGCAGGCCTACTTGTGGTTCCTAGTATCTCTAAAAGTAGAATGGGAGGCAGAGCCTTCAGTTATCAGGCTCCTCTCCTGTGGAACCATCTTCCAGATTGGGTCCGGAGGGCAGACACCCTCTCTACATTTAACAGTAGGCTTAAAACTTTCCTTTTTGATAAAGCTTATAGTTAGGGCCGGCCAGGCTTTTCCTGGACCAGCTCCTAGTTTATGCTGCTATGGCTTAGACTGCCGGGGGACTCCCATGATGAGCTCCTCTCTCCTCCTCCCTCTCTCTCTCTATCCATCCATCTATATCCATTAACATTCATGTGCTATTAATGCATACACTAACTGAAACTTCTTCCCCGGAGTTGTCTGTGCTTTCTCGTCTCACAGGTAACCGGGGGCTGTAAATATCTGGATGACAGATTTATACCCTGGCCTATCTTCCCCTCCAGGACCTACAGATGAAGCCCCTTGAAAGTTCCCGTTCAAGCTGAAAGCCAGCTGAATGGCAGCTGACTCCCAGCCGGCTGCCAGCCGACTCAGCAACCCCCTCCTTCTCCTGGGCGTGTCTATCTTTTCCTGTAAACCCACCTATTCATTGTAACACAGGGTATGACCAGGTGATGGCGCTTCTGTCACAGAATAGCCCACATATTCTATGAATTTTTACTGGTCATCCGAACCAGTAAACTTACTTACTACCTAACGTAACCCACTGACTTTTTATATGCACGCACCACAACTTAGAAAAAATATTTTAAATTTCAAGGAAGACCATGACTGAGCAAACAATTTGCAGACACAGATACATGACTATCTTGAATAAAAAATGCGGAGTGTCTATTTGCACCCTACACGTAGCCTATAACAACGTGAAAACATGGCGGGTATTCATCTTCCACGCCAACAGAAAAGGGCGAATTTAGAAAGGTTTCATATCTTATGTTTGTTCTAAAGACATTTCTGGCGGGAAAGTTGTATTATATTTTCATAATCTTTCCTCAGTGAATGCATACAAGCGTAAGTTTATCAGTTAGACACGTTAGAACGTAGGACAGGAGCGGTGGCGTAACGGGCAGCGTGTCCGTCATTAGTGCGGGAGACCTGGGTTCGAGTCTTTGCAGTAGCAGTTACTTGTTGACAATGTTTTCAGCGGAAAAACTCTGCTGCATTTTCATAACTTTGTTAAGTGAATGCATACAACCCGAAAATAACTGACTTTACAACCTTCAGGTTGTTAAATGATGGAAATCAAATCTTGACCGATAATTCTATGGTTCTCTGCTATGTGCCATTAGTTTAATATGTGTTTAATGATGTTCTCTTGGTTAACAGGAAGTGTGTTTGCCTGTAGATTATTTTAAGAGTGTTTTTATTGTTTAGCAGTGAAGAAAGGAAAATGAATGGGATGTTTGTGCTAGAAAGAGAAACAAAGTGTGCGTGACAGGATTTGGCAAGAGTTCATACTGCAAAAAATCGGAACACATTTTCAAATCAAAAAATTAAATAGCCTACTGACTGATTATTTTGTTATTTGTTTTGAATCTAACACAAAAAAGAAAGACAAATTGCTTTTCATATTTCAATTTTAGGCTCAGATCAATTATACGAAATGGAAAAACGTAAACGACTGTATTTGATTTTAGGCAAGGCAAGACAAGGCAACGCAGCTTTATTTATATGAAAATAAACATTTGACAGTGAGAAATTAGAAACAAACGTAAAAACAAGGAATTTAAAGGATGATTAACCTTTCATTTGATGCTGGTTTGAATATTCTCACACAAATTATGCCAGAGTGCTAAAACTGAGAATGAGTAGTTCAGCGTCTGCTAATTTGTGAATTGTAGAATTGTTGAAAAATGTGCAAGCCAACCCCGGTCTGTTCAGTGCATGCTGTAAGTCAGGTAAGACCATCCACTTTATTAGCATTATCATTGCTTAACTTTTTGTTTGGGCTTAATGGGCTATTTGGTTCCATTGCCACACAAATCACGCAAGAGTGTTCATGGCCGTTGCAACTACAGTACTTTCTGAGAAGGGGTGCGGATTTGGCGGGGTGATGATGGGTTTGGGGGGATGGTTGGGAGCCTGTTCCATTGTCTTTCAAAGCGAATGCCCCCCTCCCCCCACACCTGTGCATGTCTCCTGGCAAACTGTGAATCCTTTGAATTTTTCCTCCCACGGCTCTATTCCGCCTGCTCTCATTATGATCAAATTATTTTAACAATTATGTTTCATAACATATTGCCAATAAAATAAAAGTATTGAACAGACTCACTGGAGCTGAGGTTAATGTTAGCTGCACGGACAGAGACGTGTTTTCTCAAGCGAGTTCAAAGTTTTATCTATTTTACTTTCTTTTGACAATGACACGCTGGATGATGATTTCGGAGGTAATCCGACAGGAGAAGGATTGTGTAAACCAGTCGGTCTCAACAGGGCTTACGATTGGCTACGAGAAAGTGACGTGTCGGGGGGTGCCTCGAGTGGGAGATCCCCCTCCATTCATAACCCGTTGTGCGCCAACGTCATTCATTTCATTTCATTTCATTTTGACTTTTGACTTTGTAATTACCGGATAACGGAAACCCAGTATCAGTGTCAGAATATAATAGCAGCAATAAGAAAAGAATAAAGAACAATAAATAATAAATACAAAAAAACAAACGAACAAACAAAAAACTATAAGAACAATAATAGTAAGAAATATGTAGTAAAATAGTCGTGACATTATTTACATTATTTACACCGTCCATTGAAATACTATGTATTACAGTAAATAGCGCGTCCTGTTTTGAATCACTAGACGGGGTATGTCACATGGGCTATTTCTTGGTTTGACAGTGACAATGATTTGTCAGAGGTCCTGTAAAATGTACGGTATCTTCAATTGCATCCTTCTAATGAATTAACTCAGTTTATGTACATGGACATTATAATGAAAAGGCTAAAGGCTTAATATTAGTTTGCATCCAGCGTGCTGCGTGGACTTCATTACATCTGCTGCACCGCTGCTACCACAATTATGAAATGCTAAGTTTATTGTCAGTGACTGTGACCTTCATAAAAGTAATATTTTACAAATCTGCATTATATAAACTAACGAAATTCGTTAAAGTAAGTCATTTGGCGACTTCTAAGTCATTAAACTAAGTCTTACTTTTACTGGCGTAAAGAGTTGAATCAGGACGTCTGCTTTTACTAGAGTCTTTTTTACACTAGTATCTAGTACTGCATACTACACAGGCATGACTCAGAATAACAAGCTTGCACTTTTTAATCATATTGCCTTTTGTTAATTGATCGGCTGTGTTGTGTTTTACCGGCGCACAGCAGCTTCAATTGCATCCTTCTAATGGATTGAACTATATTGCACCCTTCATTAGATAGATAGATAGATAGATAGATAGATAGATAGATAGATATACGTTATTGATCCCAAGCTGGGAAATTATAGTGTAGCAGCAGCATTACACAGACACATAGTGACGATACAGTGACAATAACAACAACATATAGTATAAGGCTACTTTATGAAGAAGAATAGAAGTAAATACAAGTTATATTAGTGTGTAAAACTAACTCGGGTCTCCTGCACTAATACCTGCGCCTCCCCGTGGAAAAATGAAGCATTGCAACTGGTTTTCACTCAGGCAGTTTAGGGGCGTTTCCAGTCGGGGCCTCATTGACACGTCATCGCATTTCCCCCCTGCTTCCATTATCGGCCAGTCAAGGACCTATCAAGGGGCGGTCAAGGAGCCATCACGGAAACAGGGGAAATTTCTAGTGGCTTCATCTGTACTAACGTCAATGTTGATTTTTTGTCCAATATGCTTCTCTCTCCTATCCTTTCTCTCTCTCTTCTTTAGGTCTAAGATTTAAGGACATAGCCTGACTCCGGCCCCCCCGGGACGTCCACCTAGAGAAATATTCACAATGTCACAATATTAGATGTACACTAACCCAATAAAGGGCACAAAGTTTTATTCACTAATGCTGCACTGTGCATTGAATTCACATGTAGCACACTGCATCTAGATATACAGTATATGCGTTCATCTTGGTTTTGAGGTTGTGTTGTAAAATAAGGTCGTAAAACAACATATCTACTGAATCAACTATCTGCATCGGCCGAATTAGTGATTACACTGCATCTAGATGATCTAGTTAGGGATTAATTATAATGTAACAGTTGAGCCGAGTCAAATGACCCCTCCATGCTATTAAGGGTCAGAATATGGACCGTTTTGAACAGTAGTTTTTGAATAGTGTTGAGTTACCAAGGACACTTTTGTGTTTTTTTGTTTAGAAATGCTGAAATCGAGAGGGAGAAAAAATTACTATACCATGTTATACTGAGTCATGGATGTACTATTGATGATATTGTAATACATCCATATACCGAGTCAGACCCTTTGGCATATGAATTTATGATCATCTGATCTGCTGTTAATTTTGTGCACCACTGATGCATATTGACTGAGGTTACATAATTGATCACAGACTTAATATGTCCAGATGCATTAGGCCTATTTTTTTTATTTAATTAAATTATGATTATAACGTGGAGAGCGACAAGAAAAACTGGCGCATTCACAAAGCATTTGCTGATATGATGATTGGCACCGATAAGGCGCACTTACAAGGTTTTGTAAATAATTGGCTTAGAGAATGAACACAGTTAATAAACAGGAGATGTTGGCACAGCACTCGATGCACTTGTAATCAGATTAGATACAGTATGCAAACACATGTTACCCATCACCATGTAAAACCATCAACAGCAAACATACAACCAGATAGGCCTATCACATCAGTCTTCATTCATTTAAAGCAGCCAATTAATCATATACAATTATATCTATAAAGCACCAAATTTAAGATTAAACCAATACCAATATGTGTGAAAGGCTCATATCATCATCAAATCGGTCAGGAACTAAAATATACAATCAGCACTCATGGTAATCATGGAAGTAATGAATAAGAGGAAAGAAGAAAAGAGGAATCCCAGAAACTGTAACAACCATATTTTCCACACTTAGTAAAGACAAATCTTGGTCCCACACTTTCGATAAACCATCATGAAGATCCCAGGCCAATTTAATTCTTCATTTTTTCATCTTTCAACCTTTTACTTTTTTCACATTGCTACTCAATCACACAGTGCGTTGAGATGCAAACCACTCATATCCTTTAGTAAATTATCAGGGGCAAACTTCTTCAAACACTCCATTTTCAGTGGGTCTTTACCATAAAAGAGCTGCTGAGATGCTGGTTTGTCTCTGATGAAGACAGAGGATCCCTCACTATCAACCTCATGTTACTTAGTGGGTGTCTGGACAGTTTTATCTAATGAAGCATTGCCTTATGTCATGGAAGTCATACTCCCCAGCTGTAATCAGCTGACAGCCCCTGATTGGATCAGCATACCTTCTCATTCACACACCTATTTAAATATGACTCCCACCTACACTGATCTTACTACACTAACACTGTCCTCACACTGCTGCTGGCAAAGCTTCAAGGTATGAAAGCTATAATGTTAAACTTGTACTGTGTTATTTCATTACTTACCATCTCTGCGCTCGTCATGTCACGTTATGGATGAAGATGAGTCGTTGAAACCCAAACATGAGAAGAATCAGAAGAAAGGGCCGAAGAGAGCAGTACTGTCCATCGTACTTCTCTACTGGTAAGAAAAAGCCTCCTTCATTAAAAACTGGCAATCCTCCATTCTTCTCCAAACTTCAACTTCAGCATCACCTGGCTCCAGCTATGACCACTGCCATCAGCGTGCTCCCGACTGACGTCACACTGCACAGAACCCTGGGAACTGCAGTCCCCGCAGCATCAACGGGAGTACCCACCTCCTGCAGTCTCTTCTCTTCTCAGCTGAGGAATCAAATCCTCGCAGGCAATGACATTAATTGAGTTCAATTGTGCTGTGTTCAGCTGAAGTATCTTATGGACTCATATTTAGCATTATCTCAGACCTGGTTATGTTGTATGAGAATGCTCTCTTTATGTGTAGCTACTATAAATCTTTCTCTGCAAAAGCAGCAATGTACTAATTAAATAACTAATCAAATAACTCAATCAATCAGGCTCTCTGCAATTCACTTCATTAAGCAAGCTGATGAAGGTGCATGGTTGGGTAAAGCAGACATAATGACACCTTTTAAGGTCATGCTGCTCCATCCGTGGCAGAGGCAACTTTTTGATGTGAAATGGTGTGATGGTGTACTTTTCTGTCAGTCTAACTTTGGGCTGTCACAGTAGCCCCTGCACATTCAGTACCCTTTCAGAGGCGTTATGCTGAATAAGTGCAAGTTGCCATTTGTTTTGCACCTCTTAGTTTTCCTAGTGGTAGATTATTCTCAGTCCAAACCAGATCGATGCATTAGTGCTAAAGAGCCTTTTGAGCAACTAGGTGTCCCTCTCTCTGCAGAGAAAAACCTGGCTTGAATTTTTAAGCATCACATTGGACTGTAACCTCATGCTAGCATAATTGCCCTCAAAAACTGGTCCACATTCAGGAAGCCATGAAAGGCGTGTTAGACGCAGTGTCTATTACCAAGTACGACTTGCTGTCTTTATTAGGCCTCCTTAACTTCACATGAGAATGATTCAAAGGGCAGATCATTCATATCTAGATGCTAGACCTGTCTAAGACTGTGGATAAACTTCATGATCATGTTGCTTTAGATGAAGGATGTACATCTGATGATCTATGATTTGTGCTTTTATTGTTCACTGTTTTAAATCCCGTAAAATGCAATGCAACCCTCTTCAATCAAAGCATTGTAGCAGTTATTCAGTTTAATTTTAGATGTGCAGATCCTTCAGCATGTAGCCTGTTTGGAAATCCTTCCATTCACCTCATCTTCTACGGCCTAAAAAGAGCATCCAGGAAGCAATGATAAGAGCCTTCTGTTCTCATTACCTCTAGTGCACAAACTGGTGTCTCACATAAGGCGGGGGTGTTTTGGTTCTGATTTCGATTATTATTGGAAGCATTTTTCTCACTGCATTTTATGGTTTCCTCAGGTGTGGTGAATATACAACTAGCTCATACTCTTTTGACCCACAGCATGATCTCACCATTTCTGATTTAACCATAAACACTCACATGTCCACTATCCACCTTAAATATTAAAAAACAGACAGGAGGAGTAAAGGTTCATCAATTATCTCTCAAACTAACACTGCTTTTGTCCTTTATCCTCTATAATCTGGAACCTGAAGTGGCGTCCTCAGGCGAGGCAAAAAGAACCTCTGTTACTGACTGACAAAGAAAGGCTATGTCAAGGTCTTGGTTTACTGCCCGCCTCCATCTCCTCTACAAACATGAGGCCCTGCTCTGAACTGAACTGAACACCTCCCATCCTTCCTCTGCAGCTGCCTGGGTTCCTGCATCCACTCTAAAAGCCAGGGGTCGCTGGTCTTCAGGCGCCTGGGAACATTACATTGCCTGGGATTAAATGAAATAACTGTAGCTCAACAGGCTGATTGCAAAGACTTAAGGACTCATTATTAGTGATCATAAATGCTGCATTTAAATTGGTTGGCTGGGGTTCATTGCTAAATTGAGCAGTATGACCACTGTTGGGTTGCATGTTTGCATCCCTCTCAGAAGCAGTTGGTACAGCTGAGGTCTACCATCGATTTTGCTTGCCAACGTTTGCTCTGTGGAGAACAAACTGGACCACCTGAGACTGGAACTAACGTCAAGGAAGGAGATCAGATACTGTTGCACCCTGATTTTTACAGAGACGTGGCTGAACAAGGACGTACCGGACTCCGCCATAGACATGGAGGGGCTAACATCATTCCGGGCGGATAGGAGCAGCGCACTCAGCGGTAAATCTCGGGGTGGTGGTGTGTGTATTTACATTAGTAACAACTGGTGCACAAACTCTACAATAGTCTCTAGCCACTGCTCTTCAGACATTGAGTTCTTGACCATCAAACGTCGTCCAGTTTACCTACCCAGAGAATTCACTGTGGAAGTGATCATGGCAGTATACATTGCCCCCCAGTGCAGACACAAATGTAGCCCTGAACACAATGTATCGCTCCATCAGTGAATTGCAGTCCATCGCGATCCAGGCGATCGCGCTGCAAGACTGCTTTGAGAGCACTGACTGGTCTGTGTTCAAAGAAGCAGCCACAGAATAACAAGTGGTAAGTGTGGAGGAGTATGCAGAGGCTGTATCTGGTTACATTCAGAAATTCACAGAGGACATCTGTGTAACAAAAACTATCACAGTACAGGCAAACCAAAAGCCCTGGCTGACAAGTGAGGTGCGAGCTATATACAAATCGGGGGATGAGGCAGCCCTCAGGTCAGCTAGAGCCAACCTGAACCGATGCCAAGTGGGCATACAGCGGGAACTCTGGCAAAGAATAAAAAAAACCACCCTCCCTCCAGTGTGACGAGAACACAGACTTCCTCAACAACCTGAACATCTACTTTGGACAGTTTGACGCACTCCATAACGTAATACCTATGAAAACCCCCCATCACCAGGATGACCAGGTTCTCTGTCTGGACCAAGCTGATGTAGACCGGGCCCTGAGAAGGGTCAACTCAAGGAAAGTGGCCGGTCCAGACCACATAACTGGCCGTGTGCTTAAGGAGTGTGCAGAACTGGCGCATGTACTTACGGACAGTGGGCCACTGGGTCTGAGTCCTCCCATGTGCAACTGGATATTGGACTTTCTCACCGACAGGCTTCAGTCTGTAAGTGTGGGAAGCAACACCCAACACCATCTGGCTGAGCACTGGCTCCCCTCAGGGCTGTGTTTTGAGCCCGCTGCTCTTTACCCTTATGACCCACGACTGCGGCGCACGCTCCACTACTAACCACATCATAAAGTTTGCGGACCACACGACAGTGGTGGGTCTCATTCAGAACAATGAGGAACTGGCTTACAGAGAGGAAATTAAACATCTGGTGGACTGATGCACCAACAACCTGGACCTGAATGTTGACAAGACAAAATAAGTCATTGTTGACTTCAGGAAGAACCAGCCCACCCACACTTCATTTCATTCTATAAACTTGTAGGCAGAGCCCAAACTAATCAAATAGATTGAGTTATCCTCACACAGTGGAGTGAAAAAGAGGTTGTATATCTTTGTCTATGTAACATTAGACTGATGAACTGCTGCCAGCTCCTCTCAGGACTGAATAACTTCCCAGACCACCCTGCATGAAAACTCTTAGTAATATATTGTTTTGACAAATGTGGATCATATTGTCTGTTACAGTACTGATTTATCCCACTTTGTTTAAAGATGTGATCTCAAGGCTTCTGTCACTGATATTTCACGAAAAAATTAAATAACTGTAGAATATACTGATGTGATATAACATAAGGAATTCAGTGTGGTATATTAAAAAACTTTTCATAGTCCTCCTTTGAGAGTCATATGCTAGATGCTGTGATACTGCTCCTTAATCGATATCGATCGGTAGATATTTAAAGTCCTCAAAAACAGGACACTTCAGGGACATTTGAAAACATGTATGGAATATATAATAGAATGTATACCATCTTTCAGAGGACACTCTTTGTTCAAGCATTTTCAAGAAAATCTGTATTGCTGCTTGAAGATGCACTGTGAACACTGGACTGTTGTGCAGTCAGACAGATAAAGAGGAGGCAGCCATTCAAGCCTGGTGAGTTTTGTTTTTACCGCAACCACAAATCCTATCTAGCTTGTTTAGCTCTTGAGCTAGGTTTTTACTTCTTAGCAAACCAATACTTAATTCCTGCCTAGAGCAGCAAAATAGCACAACACTCCACTCTGATCCAACATGCACTCCCAAAGTACTTAGTCTTATTGGTCACAGGTGGCACCATGTGGGATGTGCTGTTCTCTAAGCTTTGATTTCACTCCAGTAAGAACTAACAGTATGACAGAAAGGAACCGATATCTGTCAAAGTGTGCTGATTAAGAGCCCTCTCACTCACTCATACAGGTACAGTATGCCACAGTAGCACACACAACACATGTAGGCTACAAACACATGAGGTTACAGTGAGCTCATTTTTTAGACTATATGTTTGTTCCTACATGACAAGATATTTAGCAAATATTTTAATTCTAAATACCTGGTCCACATGTAAATGATGATAACAAACAACAACCTTGCCTACACCATTCCCCACACATAAGAAGGTATGCATAAAAACAGAATGTGTGCACCTCATACAGACTTCAACTCAGACGTACACATACATACAATTCATTTTTTTGTTCTTTCTTGGGTTTTTTTTTGGCTCATAATAAACTGCACTGATCACACACCCTGCAACTATACTAAAAATCATTAATTACATTTTTGACCTTTAAAAAGAATAATGAGACATCACTGGTTTAAAGGTCAAAATGTGGGGTTATCGTTTATATGATTGCATCAGACCAATGATTTCTGCCATAATTCTCATATATCTCACTTGTGTGGTCACATAGTTTAGCGTTTACACAGAAATGTTTTTCAAGTATAACAAAAGTAAAATAAAAAATACTTTTGCTTTTACTGAAAAGAAAGTTGGAAAAGAGGCTGATAAGCGCTGGTAATTATGATGTCTCATTAATAAAAAAGCTGAATATTGCGTTATTAACTATCAGTGTGATGTGTGCAGAGGTGTGCGTGATTATTCTGTGGCATCCTGATGCCATCAAGTGGTTTAATCAAAGTAAACACAGTGATTGGTAATGGCACTGCACTCTGGTGCAGCACTTCTATAATCAGAGGCTGCAGATTTTTTTTTTTGAACAAATTATTTATTGGAATTTTTCAAACAAAGCACAGTATTTCAAAGTCGATACCAATAACATTATGTATTAAATCCCCCCCCCATCCCCCATGGACAAGAGTAGAGTGAAAAAAGATAATAGTAATAATTATAATAACAAAAATGATAACAACAACGAAAATAATACTAATAAATTACAATAAAACAATAAAGATGAGTAAAAGATAAATAAATAAACAAAAATAAAACCACAATAAAATTAAGTTACAACAACAGTAATAATCCCATACTCACAACCATAGAAAGTGCACTACAGAGGTTAAACACAACAAGACATACAGAGGTTGGTACAGGAAATAGAAATAACAGCAGGAGACTTGGATAAGGTTATATCATTATCACACATAATGTTACATTACACCTAACCTTTTGGGCTATTTACCCAAATGTAGTGTAAAATTTGGTGATAATTACTAACAATGAGCAATGTTGTATCTGCTAAAAGGGTACTTGATTGTTGACTATTATTTGCTGAAGATGTTCAAATTTGAAGGCATTATGTTAAACGAAGGTGTATGTGATTCTGCATTTAGTGAGTGAATAAGTACCTTATAATCAAAGAAGCATGAAAACCACAATATATGTGATTATATATACCACACTTTTATATTATTATTATTAGTAGTACTAAAGAAAAGAATGTGATAAACATTGCCCACACAGCTAATACCAGCTGTGGAGGATAGGGGGCAGCACCCAGTAAGTGGAAAAGTACAGAACTTGAAGCTGTGAATGATGTAATCCAGAATCCCCCTATAGCGAAACACCTGCTAGCATAGAAACGGAAGGAATAGCCATAAAAGGTGTTTTAGGGCGTCTTTAGGATAGGCGCCAATAACGTGAGTTCAAGTTGAGGTGAAAGAGGGTGTGAAGAACGTGAGTACATGTTGGGGGCAGAAAGAAGCGGATTGGTTGAAACTACCTCCACCGAGGGAGGGGGTCGAAACTTTTCTGCAAGGGTCAGCAATATAGACAGTATAAAAGAGGCCCCAAGTTTAAGCTCTTTGTGTCATTTATGCAGAGATTCTGTCTGCGTATTTTGGCTCCGGGTTTTGCTGTCGACAATAAAACTCTAACTGCATTCAGCTGGACGACTCCTGGTGACTTTTTTGATTGAGTATTTTTTGGAACTTCTGACATTCTCCGAAGACGAAGTACTCAGAATGATTTAGAGACGAAATAATTAGAGATAAGACTCGTCACAAACATTGAGTGAATTCCAGAATCAAGCCCTATTTCAATTCCGACCATGTATGTCACCTATAGGAGCAGCTCTATTATGTAAAAAGGTTACAAATCCTCCCCAACATTTATCAAAGACTGATGGTTTTTTTCCTGAGATTAAACAAGATCTTTTCTGATGGCAAGTATGACGAGAGCTCTTTAAGCCACAAAGAAACACCAGGGGGGTCCTCACTTTTCCAGTTGATAGCTATACATTTGTTAGATGCAATCAGGGCTAATCTGATAAAACGAGTGTTGACTCTCATATTAATTGGAAAAACCGACAAGTCCCCCAATAGTATCAGCCGTGGATTGGCCGGGATTTCCACCCCTACAATTCCTTTAACAATGTCCAAGATAGATCTCCAGTACTGCTCCAAACATCTACACGTCCAGAACATGTGAAGAAGGGATCCTATTTCAGTCCTACACCTAGGGCAGTATTCAGAGTAGTTACTACTTATCTTATGGAGACGATGAGGAGTCAAATAAACCCTATGTATAAGATTAAACTATAATAGTTTGTGTCGGCTGTTATAAGAGAATGATTGAGAGCTACTACAAATCTCCTTCCATTCAGAGTCCTCAAAGGCAGAATCAGTGTCTGTTTCCCACTTAAGTTTTGCATTAAAAGCTTTATTTTCTGACAGGCTCATTAGTCTGTTATAAGCATATGATAAAAAGCCTTTAGATTTCTGCTTGTCTCGCATCATACTGTTTATCTCAAAATCCTCTAAGGGGATAAGTTTCTTTCAGTACCTTTCTGTACCCTAATAAAATCCCGGACTTGTAAGTATTTAAAAAAATGTGCAGAGGGGAGCCCGAAAGAGAGCCTCAGTTGCTCAAAGGATCTCAGATTATTCTGCCCATATAAGTGACCAAAAGTGCATATACCTCTGTTATACCAGTCTCTAGTAATGCCGTCTCTCAATGCCCCAGGTAAAACCGGATTAAAATGAAATGGAGTGGAACCGTACAGTGTGCGGACACTATGGAACTTTGCTCTAATTTCATCCCAGATTTTTGATGTAAGTTTTATCATTGGATTTGGAGATTCAAATTTTTGCTTGTGATAAGAGTTGATAAATGGTGGGCTAGACAACGTTTCCGCTGTATGGGACTCTTCGATCTGTTTCCAAGATGGAGGGTCCTCTAAGTCCAAATCCAGATAGCTCTGGATTGAGCAGCCAAATAGTATAACTGAAAATCTGGTAAATTTAGCCATCCCTGTTCAGTGGGCCGACAGAGTGTTTTGAGCATGACTCTAGGAGTTTTACCATTCAACAGAAATCTAGATATCAGTCTGTCCAGGTTTTTAAAGAAAGTTTTAGGAATTGGTGTCGGCAGTGCTTGAAACAAGTAAAGAAATTTGGGTAAAATATTCATTTTAATACAATTTATTCTTCCAATTAGGGATATAGGAAGAGACTTCCATCTGCCCAGATCTGCTTCAACTTTTTAAACAGAGATTCATAGTTGAGAGAATAAATCTGATGTAGCTGGTTGGATATTTGCAGACCAAGGTAACAAAGCTTACAGGGGTCCCAGTGAAGGGGAATGTCCCCCCTTGATAATCCCTGAGCAGCTGGGTTAAGAGGCATCATCACACTTTTCTGTTTATTTATCTTGTACCCAGAGATGCAGCTATATTCCTCTAACAGGGTGCAGAGGGCGGGGAGCGATGTCTCCAAATTAGTCAGATACAGCATAATGTCGTCAGCATAAAGCGAAAAGATGTGCTTTTTGTCTTCGACCATAACACCCTCTATTGCAGGATGTGCTCTGATAACAACAAAAGCGATTCTGAATGAAGCCAGTCTGAGCTTTATATATAAGGTCAGGTATCACTTTCTCCAGCCTGGTAGCTATGACCTTGGTGAATACCTTATATTCTGATGAGAGAAGAGCTATAGGCCTATAGGAACCACAGAGTTGTGGGTTCTTGCCAGGTTTTAGCAGGACATTAATCAGAGCCTGTTTTAAAGTTTTAGGTAGTTGATGTATTTCAAGTGAGTGTTTGAACATATCCATTAGCGGTGTTATTAGATTAGATGCAAATGCTTTATAAAAGTCTATAGAGAACCCATCTGGCCCCGGCGATTTTCCTGCTGAAAGCTTACCAATTGCATTTAAAACCTCCTGTTTAGTAATATCTGCCTCTAGGCTCTCCCGTGTCCCCACCTCCATCCCGGAATGTCCAGCCCCTCTAAGAAGTTAATCAGTTTATGAGTATCGACCCCCTGAGAGGAATACAAATCAACATAGAAATCCTTAAAAATGTCATTAATACGTTTGGGGTCATGGACTATTGTGGCATCATCCCTGGTCTTAACTGAGGGGATACATCTAGAGTTGTCGTCCTTTCGGATCTGCAAGGCTAATAATTTAACACTTTTATCCCCATGTTCGTAGTACTGTTGTTTTGTTCTAGCCATGGCATTCTCAATCACCCTAGTGGTTAGCAGATTATATTCAGTCCTCTTGATGTTTAGAAGATCTAAAGTCCCATCACTATGAGTCTGAGAATGTTCCCATTCGAGATTCCTAATCTCTAAATCAAGTGTTTTGGTTTCCAGCATGTATTGTTTTTTTCCCCATGATGTATAGCTTATAGTCTCGCTTCTCACGTAAGCTTTTAAGGATTCCCATACAGCCGTTGGCGAGGCAGTCACTCTATTAATTCTAATAAAACTGTCCATTTTGTTACTAATAAGTTTAACATAATCTACGTCGTTAAGTAGGTGTGTGGGGAATCGCCAAAGTCTGTAACTACTAGTGGCGTTCTTTTGAGCCATCTGGAGCATGAGAGGAGCATGGTCCGAGTGAGTCATAGCTAGATATTCGCATGAGGATATAAGGTGAAATCTGTCAGCATGAGTAAGAAAAAAATCAATTCTGGAGTAGTTTTTATGAGCGTGTGGGTAGAAGGAATACTCACGTACTGACTTGTGTTTTTCTCTCCAGACATCTACAAGTTTGAAATCTGCCATTTCTTTTTTGAGTCTTAGCTGCTTGGGACAGAGTTTTGGGGTTAGAGGATGACCGATCTTTGGATGGATCCAGAAATAAATTCATATCACCTCCCATAAAAAGTTCACTAGCATGACAAGTTAGTGTGAAAAACAAACTTTGGAAAAATTGAGGGCAGTCGTAGTTTGGGCCATAAATATTAACTAGCGTGATAGATTCACCTGACAGGGAGCCTCTAAGTATCAAGTATCTGCCCTGTTTGTCTTTATCAACATTATCTACTTGTAGGGGGACATTTTTACCTATCAATGTGGCGACACCTCGAGATTGGGATGTGAAGGAGGAGTAAAAGGTCTGCCCTTGCCATTGGCGTGTTAGTCTAACATGCTCAGCATTGGTTAGATGAGTCTCCTGTAGTAGAGCTATATCTATTTTATGATTCCTAAGGAAGTTAAGTACCTTTCTACGTTTTGACAAGTCATTGATGTCATTAGTATTCCATGTCAGATACTTAAAAGCTACCCGCTGTCATTTTTTAAAGATGTATTTCTCCTATGAGGCGACGTAAGATCCAGAAACAGTTAGAACAATAAATCCAGGCTATTGTCTTATCTAAGAGATACATTTCTATGTATTAAACGCAGAGTAAGAGTGTAAAAGGAAAAAACAAAAAGAAACTAAACAGGAAAAAAAACCTACTAAACTACAATCCCCCCTCTTGACCCACTCCCTCCCCAACTGAGGAAGTGCTAAACCCCTAATCTTCCTGACGTTTTTTTTTAATGCAGCTGTAACCTATATTGCTGCATCACTAAATGGTGCCTAACCTCCTTAAAAAATTAAGTAATCTATTAGCCATTAAGCCAAGTTCACAACAGAAAATTACAACCGTTTAAGGTGAGGGAACAATGTAATGTACAACAATTCCCCATAGTAACACTGTGGAGGGCCCTCCAGGATTGGGGGACTTCAAACTACACATACACACGTAAAACAACAGAGCCAAAAGCTTGTAATTAACAGAACCTTTAGTTATTAAACTACTATTGGTAACTGAACAAACCGCCCTGTGGTCCATAAGAACCTAATGAGAACAAAGAGTGATGCTTATAATACTAAGTCATCCTATGGTTGCATTATAAATAATAACCATCGCCTCTGTAATCAGATGAGAGGAGAAAAAGGAAAGCGCTACGTGTACCTGATAGACTGCTCGTTAATTTGCCGTTGTTATGTCTGAATATTGCTCTGTTTCAACCAGGTGAACAGATTACCATAAACGCGCCCTGTGCGTAAAGACGGGCCACAGCAGAGTCGAAGGAGCCAGACAAATGAGTGATAATTAAAGATGGTTGAAAATCATGTCAATGTAACAAAAAATGAAAAATAAAAATTAGAGCAAAATGATAGAGTGAGGTAATAAGGGCAGTGGTCTATTTGGTTTATCAGAGGAGGATCCCGTTAACTGGCAGTTATAGTAGCATAGAGTATGCCTGCCTTAACTATAGTGATTTTGAACATTTTATAAACATAATTTAAAGCACAAATGTACCCCCTTAGTAACCTACTTACATCTGGGGTCCGCAATAGAGATGAACAAGTTCCAACAGTGTCCAAAAAAGGAGAGTGACAGCCAGGCTACATGCCCGAAAAGGCGAACCCGCGTCGGAGCAAGCACAAAGGTCCTCTGGCCAAACAGATCCATATTACTCAAGCATTGCACCAGTAGGAAAAAGAAGTTTCTTCTGCCATCGGAGATCAGTCCTGTCCATCCGTCGCTGTTATAAGTCCCTGCAAATCATGGAACAGGGCCGAGATGTGTAATCCAGTTTACTGTGTAGTAAATTAGTTTTGAGGCAGCACATCTGGGTGGTATTTCTTCAGATAATTTTCAGCAGCCTGTGGCGTTGTGAAGGTGCGCCGCCCCCCCTCCAGATCCATTGAGAAAGTGGTTGGATGCAGTAGTCTGAAGGTGATGTTCTTTTCTTTGAATTTTCTTTTCAATGGCGCAAAAGCATTCCTCTTCTTGAACAGGGCTGTTGACATATCTCTGAATATCATTATGGTCGAGTTGCCATATTGTATTGAACTTTTGTTCCGGGCCGCCTCGATGATCTTGACCGTGTCAGAGAAGCGGAGCAGCCGGATCACAATGGCGTGGGGTCTGGCGCCAACTGCTGGGCGTTGTTGCAGAGACCTGTGAGCACGCTCCACTTCGAAGATTTCCCCATCTAAGTCAAGCATCTTGGGCAGCCATTCTTGTATGAATGCTACCATGTCCTTCCCCTCCACTCCTTCTGGAAAGCTGACCAGACTCAGGTTCTTCCTACTAGCTCGGTTCTCTTGGTCGTCCAGTTGTTCCCTCAGGTCACTTAGTTCGCCGTCCGTAGTTTTTTTGTAGTCTGTTTTCTATGCTTCCATCACCGGAAGTCCCAGAGGCTGCAGATTTATCAACATATCATTCTTGCTGCCTCCTGATGCTGCTGGGATTTCATGAACTGAAGAAAAAGCTTCTAACAAAAAGCATCTGCAGACAACAGATACTGTAAGAATTTCCATTCATTTTAGATCAATGCAGACTGATTAACTGACATTTCTGCTTTAACCACATTAAATGTTTAGTTGGAGAGTGTTTAATCTTATTTACATTTCAATTAATTAATGAAGCCCTTATTGTATCACATTTTGCAGCAAGTATTTGGTTTTCTCCGGTTGATAAAATGACCAAATCAGCAGCATATCCAAACCAAGGGATCAGCAGCAGATCCCAACCAAAATACAACAATCAGCTTTCTGTAGCTCCATATGAATGAACTGTTTGTACTTCTCCTCCCATCTATGAACCTTGCATTGATCACCAAAATACCACACAGACAGACAAAACAAGTTTCATGGTCAGGAAAAATACTAGATGCTCATGCTGGCCTCCATGAAAATAGGGTCTGCCCAGTTATAATCATAAATCTACAGAGTATGTGTCTGGCCCCTGCAGTCTATTATTATTATTATTTATCTGTCACTTTTAATGAGACATTGTTACTTTGAAGAAAATGTTGACATTTTTCCACAACAAAGTGTACATAGCCAAACCACTTAAAATATAATGGTTTAAATCCAGTGTTTAATACACCATGATTTGGCGCATAATCACATTGCTTTAATAGGAAAGACAGCAGATTAAGTATAAGTACTTGAGAGCGCTGTAGAATGTCCATAATTATACCAACCGCTTCTGTCTGATTGCTTGATATTCCTTGCCTCTTTCGGCTCCCACTAAAGGCAAAGTGAGTTAAATCATATAGCATTGTGCATTCACAATGGTAATTCAAGGTGCTTTACATATTGCATAAATTGCATAAAAGATATAAACCAGAAAGACAATAGAAAGAAAAAAGAAAGTCTAAACAAAACATTCAGAATCTGTAATAAGTGGATGGTGTTTAGATGACAAGTCCATTCATATACAAAGCAGTGTTCAGATATCTGAAGCGGAATGTGTTACTTTGCTCTATTTCTGACTTCATCTGATCCTGTCATCAACATCCACATGTATTGCTTTTCATTGTCCAGCACTACCACAGAAACTGGTTGCTGCTGATTAGTCATGCAGTGCTGACCTTTGAGATCCAATTTGACAGGCAGAGCATGCCACTGCAACCCAGCATTTATTATAAAAGGCATGTTAGCATTTTTAATACACCCTGCAAGATTCAACTGGCTGATGGATTGTTTACACTTCATTTGCTGACCCAACAGCTTGTTAAATGGTGCAATGCCACATTGCCTGTGATCTCTGATGGGTCATTACACTTATTAACAGGCCTTACTCGAGGTGACAACCAATTTTGATGGAGAAACACGATAATTACATTTGGCCTTAACCAAATGAGTGAGTGATATTTTCATGAAAAATGTAGTTCCCAGTTTACTTCACATCTTGTTAGATTATGGTTGTTTGAATGATTTGAAGAAACACATACCATGCATGTTGTCGTATATATGAAGACTAATGTTAATGTTTGTTGTTTATCTACTATGTTGTTTATATACTGAAACTACAGCAAAAGCACATTTTAGATCTCTGTACATTTTTACGGTTTTTGAATTTTCGGAATATTTTTAATATTTTCTATTAGTCATTATGATAAAGAGACAGTAAGATAAAATGAGGACCTGCACATGCCTTCACGCATTTGTCATCAGTAATTATCGTTCGCCTGGTTTAATGAATGACATTGAAATGAAAAGAAAAAAGAAAATTCAATCCTTGGAAAATAAGAACTTGTGTTACTTTTTGCAGACTTTTATGTATATGACCTTGCTCTGATGCCTCTCGTTCTCCCTTAAAGCCAAAGGAAAACTATGAAAATTGCACACCCAAATATGCTTCGGTGTGTCTCAATCACACATTTTTGCATCAGCATCATCTGAAGATTTACAGCAGCGGAAGAAAAGTAATAACAAATATTTCACACTTACAACAAGGAAGTAGATGAGCAAAGATATGAATCAAACAATTGACTGCAATTTTGCTTCCTTTGCCTCTTATAAGATAGCATTATGTTAAACAGATGTCATCTGTTGTCAAGATGAATATCTCCATATCTTATGGAAAAATGTGTTTGGCTGTAATTCTTGCCTGTAAATGATTGCTATGTTAAACATTATCTTTTGTGGTTGAAGTCATCACATTTTTAAATTCAGAAAAGTGGCGATACTTCTTAATGATGTGCCATTATTTGATGCAGTGAGTGTTGAAGGAATATAATCTTAATGGAATCTGAATAGTAATTTCTCTAAATATCAGACATCTGCTTTTAGCAGCAAAATAACTCCCCTGTATTTCAGTGCTGAGGAGCAGCGTACAGTCAGTGCATTAACCTCTCTCAGTGATGGGCTTACTCTTAGTTCTGTCTTCTGTAGAATAATTTACTACTTGATTTATGTGTCAGGTTCGGTAAAGTAAAGTGGAAAAAATGCAAGTGTGAGATGGTGCATAATCCTGTTAGCAAGTGTGTGGAGTAAGAGCATGTGGCAGAGTGCATGGTGGGCAGCTCCCTCACACTGCTTCTCCAGCAGAACTGGAAGTTGTCCGATGATGCCAGCTTCAGCCTAACCAGAGGAGCCTAATTCACAAAATGTGCTCAGAGGCGTATGGCTCATGATGGGGAGCCCACCTTGTATCTTTAGAACTACTGAAAGCGTAGTATATTGCAGAGGTCTAAAGTGGTAGTTATTCAGCACAGTCTTCTTACTGTCAGTGACACTGGCCAAAAGCACTGCAGGCTCATTTGGTGCATTTGTCAGATTCCTGTTTATCACTATGAGTAGTTCACAAAAGATTTTATTCCCAAAATGTACAAAGCAGCAGTTAAGTAACAAACAGTATGAATAGTATGCACAGTCAGTATAAACAGTATCTAATAGTGCAAACAGCTCAGGTGTTCAGTGCAGCTCCAAAACCAAAACAGAACGGACCTGTAGATATAGAGTCTAGTATATAGTCTTCATAAAAACACAATGTGGGTGAATGTATTAATGTCTGTCCGCTGAGGTTATTAATTACACGAGTGGTCACTGTCTTGTAGATGCAGTTACTGGACACAATATGCAGACAGTAACACATAATGGACCCCTGTGTTCTCTATAGCTTATTTGGTGACGTAGTGCAGTATATGTATGTATGTAAAGTCAGTAGCTCGAGACAATTCTGTGAAAAAAGCTCTTTCTAAGTCTAGAGGGGCAGGCGTAGAAGGCCTTCTAGTATCTGCCAGATGGAAAGAGTTCAAACAGACGATGGCATGGGTGTGTGGAGCCTTTAAAGATGCTGGTAGCTCTTCTGAGGCAGTTTGAACGCTCTGTGGTACAGAGGTAGAAAGTCACCAGCATCTGTTGATGTAGACAAGACTTCTTCGGTGTCCTGAAGACAACCCAGTCTCAGATTAAAACATATCACAACTACGTTGGTCCACATTGGTCCACACTGTAAAACGTAACAATTTTTGAGCCCAAATTGTGAGATGGTTACGTTTTTTCTGCCCTATTATTTTCTATAGGACTGAATTCACGTCACGTGACATTTCAAGTTTTTGTCTGCGAAAACAAATAAAATGGCTGCCATTCCTTTAATGTTTAAAATGTAATAGTTTAAGATAGTTTCAGCATTAAAATGTGTTTTGATGACATTTCTAGTGAGAAATATGCATTTTATATTCACAATCTCTGCTCAGTGAATGTATATGATGTCTAGTTTATCACTTATTACCAAGTAGTTTTCAAGTTGTTTTGTCATTTCCTGTGGATGACGTTTGCTGGTAACGTTTTCTAAATACGCTCGGCCACGCGCAGAGATATTAATTCAACAACCTTCTTGTCTTTATTATTGTTCTGTGAATATTCTGAGATGAGAAGTGATTTTAGAAGAGCAGTAATAATATTGGACAGGCCGATTACATTTAACAAGTGATTTGAGATCAACAATAAAGTGTTTTTAATGTACGGGACGTGCTCATTTTGATGAATAGATTCATTTATAATTCCTATATATCTTATAACTCCACTGATATCTCATGTTTTGCGCATCATAACCGCTTTTTGATAGGAAAACTAAATGATGTTGAATGGAAACGTATTTAGAAAACGTTACCAACAAACGTTAGCCACAGGAAATTACAAAACGTTGTATTCCTACAATTTTGTGGCGACACTTGAAAACTACTTGGTAATAAGTGATAAACTAGACTTCATATACATTCACTGAACAGAGATTGTGAAAACAAAATGCATATTTCTCACTAGAAATGTCATCAAAACACATTTTAATGCAGAAACTATCTTAAAATATTACATTTTACACTGAGAATTAAATGAATGGCAGCCATTGTATTTGTTTCGCAGACAAAAACTTCAATGTCACGTGACGTGAATGCAGTCCTATAGAAAAGAGTAGGGCAGAAAAAACGTAACCATCTCACAATTTTTGAGCCCAAATTGTGAGATGGTTACGTTTTACACTGTGGACCAACGTAGCTGTGATACGTTTTGCTGTGAGACTGGGTTGCTCAAGAAAAAACAGCCATTGCTGTGCTTTCTTGACAAGTGCAGCGAGTGTGCATGGTAGTTATATGGAATTTGAACAAACAAAATTAAGCTATTTTTTCTTGGGAGGATTGTCTCCAGGTCTCCTACCAGGAAGTATGTTTGAGGAATGGAGGAAGGCAAGGGAAGGGATTAGGAGGTGTTTTGTGGAGTTTAGATCCTCATCATGAACAGCAACATCCCATGTTTGAATCATGCTGTGGAACATTGTTACATTGTTCCACTGTGTTCCCCCATTGATTAAATTGCCATTATAAAACTGAAAATTGGTTGATTATTATATTATAGAGGAGAAAAGAGGAGCAAAGCACAACTAACGAGACCTTAAAGCTGCACGAAGAATCTATAAGCTCAGTAGCTGTAGTGTGGGCCCTCTTACACTTGATAGTTTAAGGCTTTAAACCCAGTTCATTGCCCTGTTTTCTACATTCGCCAAACTGCAGTCTTGTTTTTATCACTCTACTCATGTTCTCTTTAACTGCATGAACATTTTAAATTCAGGATTCAGGGGACTAGCTCGGCTCTGTTTGAAGCTGCTGTCTGAAACCACTGATTTCCAATCGATAAGGCTAGGGGGATTACAGTCTTTAAAAAATATAAAATGACATGGGTCTCTGTTTTCCCCCCCAACTTTTTCATGGTTCTGAATTTCAGGTGTTTCAAATATTGACACTTTTAATACTAGCATGGCAGGACTGGACTTTTGGTGTTTTCATCATGTTTTCTTAACAGTGTGGGTGTCTTTCAAGCAGATGAGCACATACAAGTACAAGACAAAAGCTTTTCCAGCAAAGCTGTCTCTGCTCTCCTCCCACATGGTTTGTCTGCTGAGTTATTCATTGTTGCAGGAGGCTCTAATGGCAACGGTCCAGGACATGTTCCTATTCACTATGAGATATTTCACAAAAGCAAGCTATACTCCAAAGGTTCATTTTCAGTGAATCAATCTGAAAACAATAGTATGAAACACATTAAGACCCACTTGAATGATGAGATGTTTATTCTCAACACGCAAGGAGGTTTATAGAAAACCCACACATTTACCATCTTTTGATTTTAACAAATGTTTACAACATATTAAATACCTTTGCATGGTTTTCTGTTTTTGGGGGGCATCTGTTGATCCTTTGCCTCAAAAACCTGTTCTCTATTTCAGGATTTTTCCATACCACAATGGCAAGTATGAATTGATTTAATTCAAAAACAACTTTAGTGTGGGTTTAATCTCTTACTAAATGTGTGCTTTTGGGTTCAAAAGTATGCAAGAAACTCATCATATTGAGCTATGTTGTTATGTTGTGTTTCGTTCACATTTTCCAATGGTTAGGCAACACACTCAACACACTGTGCTGAGAGAAAGATTTTAATGTTGTGCCAATCATGAAAAACTTGATGGTTGGGCCATAGGATTGTGTTTATGGACACAGACAGAGAGAGTGTGTGTGTGTGTGTGTGTGTGTGTGTGTCTCACCTTTCTGTCTGTGTGTATGTGTGAGTGTGTGTGTGTGATGTATATCTACTTATTGCAGTTTCCAATCAAAGCCCGGGTCTGAATGCATCTAAATGCTCCTAACAGAAACTTTTCCGCTTCGCCATGGCCCGACGTGTGCAAGGATGTGGGGTCCCGCCCAACTTTAATTATTGCTGCAATGACCTTTCTTTGCCCATCTCCCTTATGTGATTTCATGCTCTCATTTTTCAGTTTTATTAAGGCATGTGTTTTTTTCATAATATACATCTTGGTTTATTTTGACACAGTAATTAATTGGGGTTGCAGATAAAAAAATAATTTTAAAGACAACATCAAATGATGGAAAGACATGCAGCAAGTTAATGTTTTGTGTTTATTCCACGACAGCTCTTCCCAACGTTTCTGAGCCAGTTGCTCTCTGAGCACTGAAAGTCTTCTGAGGTATTCCATCATGAATTTCACACCTAATAACAGCCAAATAACAGCTCAGGCAGAAAGCAAAAACACAGTTGAGGTTGGTCATAAATCACAACTGTGACTGCAAACAGTCAAGAAAATTCTGCAGCCTGTTAATTAGAATTGATCGGAAATGTACTGTGGTGGTGATTGCCCTGACAGGATGAGATTACAGTTGTCCCTTTCTGATTTGTGCTGTCAGTGACAGCCAATGAAATGTTTATGCTAATTAGGTACTGCATATTTTCACAGATACTACTGGTTTTTCATGCGTATGGATATGTGAAGTGAACCACTACACAGGGTGTCAACAAGAGTGCCTCTCTGCAGAATGTTGGAATGCTGTAAAAGAAGAGGTTGTGGGACACAAACATAATGTAGGACACATACTGGTGCAGGATATGGAAAAATAAGATCTTCCCTAGAATCAGCTACTAAGTCTACCAGTTGATTTAATACCGAAGCTAACCTCTCTCACACTCCAGAGTGAGATCCTAACTAAAGATTTGAAGTGGACAATGTCCTACCAGGAATGTTATCCCATATCCTTTGTTGCAGAACCTACACTTCTGAAATGACAGCACAACATGAATTCAGTAAGGCTTTAATCCTGAGCTAAGATAAGTCCATGCAAAGAGGATTTACTGCCAAACCATATGTTGGTATTCAGACCTTAGCCTTGTCTTCGGTATTAAGCAGTTTTCGGACAGCTGTGCAGGCTGAGAGAGATTTTTCTAAAGTGAACATATGTAAAAGTTTGAAAAACAAATTATCATCGTGATCTTGTTATTTGGAGCATGTTGTAACCAACAGTACAGACCATGCAAAAACCTATAATATCACTGCAGAAAGGTAATGATTATGAACTCTCGTTTTTCTCTCCATTGGGAGGTCAGATGTTCAGGGTCAGCCACAGAAAAGCTGCCATGGTGCTGATAGAGCAGCAAAGCCTCATAGGACCATCATTTGGGCATTCATTTATATGGCAGGACATGTCTGGATCACATTTTACAGGGAATATTCAGTCACTTTTTCATGATGTCTATTACTTTGATTCTACAGTCCTGCAATAAGGAAATGGAGACCAATGGAAATAGGGGAATTTAAAAATTGCACATGAGTGATGACTCAGTGTTTTCTAAAATGTGCCACCTACTGTTCCACTGACAGGATGCCAGTTCAATGTAGAACACTGATGAACAGCTAGTACCAACAAAGGTTCCATGAACATGAACATGTGGGTATGGAATGTAATTTTTTTCGGGAAAACTTTGTTGTTCAATGTTTAAGTTCAGCCAGGGTCTGATGATCAACAACAAAAAAATCCCATTTCTTTTCATCTAGACAGACCACAGTGAGTGTTCTCTGTCATTGTCATACAGTTCTGAAGGGGTTCATGTTTGATTATGTGAAGAAGGTGTCTGATTTCATTTCATAGTTAGCTCATACCTGCAGACTGATTACAGTAATAACCATAACCTTTGACTGAGATAAATTAATGGATTTAATCTAAAAAACTTCCTTTTAACACATTACTAAAGAGTAGGGAGGGCCATCTGCATCATATGAAGAAACACAGTACAGGCAGGGTAAATGATGTGGACATAATTGAAGCTAAAATGATCATATACCTCCAGTTATTCACTATTGACTGATTATGATGCAGTAGATGGCAAAAGTATTACCCTCAGCCATGATTGACAGCTATCAATCATGGAACACGAATGGATGCACTGACAGCTGTACTCTAACAGAGCAAAACTGGAAGAGGAGGGGATGAAGATGAATCTGAAAAGAGGAGAGGCACTAACTGCATTCTGACATGATTCAGAGGATAAGTATATATATGCATGTATATTTCATATGTATACTTGCAACACATCCGGAGCTCTGGAGAAAAAAGACAGTCAAAATTTGAATGATTTCATCTTTACTTAACGCTAGCACACAGCTAGCCTGCTTGTAATGTAGAGTAAGCTATAGAAGAGATGATTAGCTCTTTCAAATGAATCTACTGCTCATAGGCTAATGAGACACTTTGAGCATGCACATATTGCATAGATTATACACTTGAGGTAAAGTCATGCTCATTGGACATATGAATTCCCTCTCAGTGCTCAACATCTAGCCTTTGTTCTTTAGGTCCATTTTCTCCTAAAACAGAATACATCCTGCAATCAATGTAGGATTTAAATCTCCTAAATAAAAAACTAATCAAACAAAGAGAGTGAAATACAATACATATTGTTATATGTATGTATGTTTCTTTCTATGTATGCAAAGTAAAATTATTTGGCTGTTTGTCTTTAGACTAAATGCAAAGCACTGTCATTAGTTTTCATCAGGTACGAGGGAGCTTTTACTTTAATAATTAAAAAAAGGGAAACACATTGTTCATGCCAAAATGCAAGACAATCAGCTGTTCAACTGTACAGTAAGGGGGTGGAACTATGGACAGGGCATCAAAGATAGCATTTCACATTAAGACAAGGGCAGATGGATTCATTTGTGTGTATATGCTGTGATCTATTTTGATTTTGTGTCATTTTGATAGTAAAATGAGATAAAAGTGTAGACATATCAGGCTTTGGATACACAATATACGTGTCAGCAGAATCATTGTTGGTTTGATTTATTTTTTTCTTGGTTCTATTGACCAAAAAAAAAAGAATGAAAAAATTATAAAATTACCAGACTTTTGACTTGTGTCCAAGTCACACTCTACCCTGACCTCTCCAAAAGAGGTTTTGCATAACTATGTCATCACACCTCTGTTCCTAACAGACATGACAGTGATGTGAACTATGTCTCATAGAGGTCCTTGTCAGGTAAAATGTATTTGTTTTCGGTTTTTAAAAAACCCAATGATGTTGTTTTCTTATCTCTTTTATTCTACAAACCTTATGTTTGCCATACTGAAGATGTCAAATTCTAGTTGGTGTTTTTTTTAAATGGAGGCAAAACTTTGAATTTGTTCAGGTCGAAATCAAACAAGCTCAACAGGTCAATACATTTTGTAATTGAAGGCCTTTATCTCCATTCGGCAGCCTGAGCTGTAATTTTTTTATTTTTTTTTAAATAAATGATAAATGAAGAAGATATTTTAATTTTTTAAAGGGGACAAGATTTTAAAGGGGACATATTATATACATTTCCAGGTCTGTATTTTTTTATTCTTGGGCACAACTGGAATATCTTGGCATGAATTACAGCTCAAGTATAGTACTGGCCCTTTACACAGCCCCTCACTTTAGCCTGTCTTAGCCTGCCCAAATGAACCCACTCTGATTGGCCAGCTCTCAAATGGCTGCTCCATGGCTCCATGACTTCTGCTGGCTACAGAGGCTATATCAGCAAACCATGACACAAACTGTAGTGGTAGGGTTTAGCTACTCAAACACATCAGAACCTGTTCAGGCTGATATCTGATTTAAAAAATACAACGACCATAACAACCACCTTAGCAACAAGCATGTGCATCAAGCTGACGTCAGCTTGTCAGCAAGATAAAAAGATAGTTGCAAATTAAGCATTTCTAAATACATTCACCTCAAGTTTGCAATTTTGACATGTTTAACATCCAACATCATAACAGTATATAAGTAACAGAAAACCACAAAGAGCATATGTCCCATGTAATGATTATGCATTGGGCACATTGCTTGCAGAAGATAAAAATCCATATCTTGATCATTTTCAAGGCTTTAACTTTACTTCACCGTTATCTTTTCTAAATACCATTGAGGGAAAATATCAGTGATTATCACTTTATGGCCCTTTCCCCTGCCTCACCATAGATCATTTTTACAGTCCCCCAGCTCGACATGTTTTCTGCTTAGATCCGTGGTAGTAATAGCACAAGTGAGCTTTTCCTCATAGAATGCTGTTTAGAATGACCCACAATATTTGTTAAATACATATCCACAGCTATCAGTTAAACATAATCTATTGTTCCTATAAGGCACATTGTTCTCAGAGCCGGACAATAACAGTAAAACTATTTCCAGCTACAAAAAGACACCAGTGGGCTGCGGCTGGCTTTTGGATTTACAAAGTTGTCTGTCAGTTGGATGTTTGATGTGCTTTCAAGCAGAATAATATTGTCTAACTAATAGAGCTTTTAGTGTTTTGCTTTGTGACATGTTACTGCCAGTGATCTGGGTACAACTAGTACAGAAACAAGCAAATACAGAAAAGTTCAAATAAAAAAATAAAAATAAAAGGACAAAAAATGTTAAAAGCTTTATCCTTGCCATCTGTACATCATATCAGCAGATTATATACAGAAACTTTTGTTAGGAAATAAAATGAGGAGGAAAAATAGTCACTGCTGCTGTCCTACAGTGCATACTTCTCTCTCCAGCTGCACTCACTTAAGAGGCAGAGGCAGTCCACAATCAGAGGCAAATCAGAATTCAGCAATAACAACAGGACACAGTTGGAGCAAGATCAATAAATCATCTCCTTGAAATCCCAGAGCATAAGTGAAGAATAATCTTCCAAATGAAACAGGACATGTCTCCTCTGAGTGTTATCCATTGGAGACAGATGCATAATTAACATGCTTTTGGCTTTCATCTCCTTCATCACAGTGAAGTGCCACTTCCTCAGCATCTCTGGCTTTATCAAATACCCCCGTACCCGCTCCTGTCACTCCACTGTATTCCTTAGAGTGCACCGGCACAGGCGCACACACACACACACACACACACACACACACAAACACACGCACACATACACACACACACACACACACACACACACACACACACACACACACACGTTTCCTTGTAAACAAACATGCACAGGCACTCTGAAGCTTAGTACACCAGCAAATTAGATAGGTATATGCAAAGAGCAGCTGCTGACTTAACACTTTTACACCCTAATCAGATAAAACAGGCATAAATATTACTGGAGGACATGAACTTCAGGTTGCTGACTTTAATGCAACAACAAGTGACATTTTCATATACATTAACAGTCATATACATGATGGACACATCATCCTTTTCACTTTAATGAGAAGGTGTGTCCAATCTTTTGACTGATGCTGTAAATAAATGTCTGCATAGCTTCTCTTTCCCTAGAATATACAGTATAACTCAATATTTTTACAGGCAGTTCATGTTTTTTTTCACATGCTACTCTAAACACTGTTTGCACAGGGACCATCAGGTATGTATTTTATGTCTCTCGTTTTTTGGGAAAAAATGTCTATACTGTTTGATTGACAGGTTGTTTCTGGGGCATGCCAGAGTAAAAGCACCACAGTAATATGCACAAAGATGTTGCAGATGACCAATTTAATTCCTTTTACTGATTAGAAGAAATAGGTCCCAAAAATGAAGGCATTCCTGTCATGTTAAAAGGCTGAACTGAATGGGTGCCGTGCCCTAATGGAGGAAGGAAAAACTGTCTCCTAATCTGTCACTTCCCACACCCCCTTTCTGTCACACACACACACACACACACACACACACACACACACACACACACACACACACACACACACACACACAAAGCTGTCACAACTGCTCCTCGGGATGACAGTGCAGTCAAATAGCTAGCCTCGATGAGACGATTCAATGTGTTATTTGAAGGAAATTAGCAATAAATACTACAAAATGACATCAAAAGCAGCAGAACTGTGATCGGCAGGCAGTTATGTGAGAAAGGTGAGGCAATACATGTTTGATGCAATGATTCAGTTTGAATCAAAGTTTGTGTCAAAGCTGACTTCAATTAAGAAGTGACAGCAAGGAAAGGCAGATTAGGCTGTTTCCGGCTATTAAATGCAACTTTAGAGTTGTCAAGAGAAATTGAGCTGGATCTGATCACAAGCTGGGTGGTGGACTATGCACAAAGAACTGATCCAATGATGGTTGCAAAATGCCTATTTGCCTTTTTACAAATGTGATATATGTGTACAAATGTGAGATATATGCTATGTCCCAAGCATTTAAAAATACACAGAAAAGATTTTCAGAGAGCAAATAATGTGTGAAGAACTGAGCTACGTAAAGACATGGCAGCGATGCATGGGTATAGGAGGGGTAAGGATTTTGAAAGTAAAAATAAAATATTAAAAAATGAGTGTAAAATGAGCGTATTTCTAATCCTCAAAACCCTGCTTTTTTCACTTTTCTATGGCTTTATTTTCGCACACACTTTATATTTTGAACAGAAAATATTAATCTGAGCAGACAAAAATTTGTCCTGTGGTCAACTTTACTTTGCAATGACAGGCATTATAATTATTATTTGTCTTCTGCAGTGCACTCAATTACCACGGCACCATAACTGGAAATGTTATGCATATGATACCCTATAAATATGAGCCAAATTGGGACCATAATTAAGATATAAATTCAATTTTCAAAAGGCCACGTCCCTCTCATCATAATTTTGATTGAGTTGAAATTTGACACTCAAGCCCAGCTCAATGTGCTCTACAAAAACACCTCTTGGACTATAAAAGTCCATCATTATGGATATCGTTTGCTAATTTGCATAAATTGAAAAACAGTAATGTGAATAAATTACTATAAACCCAAACTGGGTATACAGCATTATTACACAGTTTCCTTATAATGAACAAGATCGGTCAAAAAACATGGTCGCCAACCCTAACCCAAAAATGTCTTAGGCTTAGATAATATTGGCAATAAGCCATTAACAATTCATCCAGTTATCATACATCTTAGTTATCCTTAGAATGTGTGTGGTTAAAGGTTTACTGATGTATTTTGAACTCAACCTGTAGGGAGCGCCAATGATGCCTTGTACCAGTAAACCAGTAAAAAATATTTCACCAATTTTGTATGTGTGCTCTGTGGGAAAAGTCATATTGATTGGTGCAAGTTGACAATGTGTTTCACATATTTGCTCATAACTCAAGATACCTTTGAGCAATCCTGATTAAACTCACAGCACTATGTCCTGAACCTACACACTGAGCTTCTTTAACATCCAATAAAGATGGGAGGGGGTGTGCACAATTATTAAGATGCTGCAGGCTTTGTGGTGATGAAACAAATGTGTAATTGGTCTTTCTCCTTTAAACAGAATAAAACTAGCTGAAGCTGCTCACCTTTGTGAAGACTAAAACCTGCTTGTTTGCTGCTCATTGCTCTAATTTTGGCCAATTGAACTGTTTTTTCCTGCTGAGTGCGAAAAGATTCAAACCTGCCAATTGTCACTTCCAGCTGTATTTTCTGTCTGTGTCCGTTTAAGTTTCCTTTGTGCCCATTGTAAACTAAAAGGTTTTTGTTTTTTTTCACAAGTGCAAAAAGCAGTTAAATGAGGCCTGTTCTGAAAATAACTGGAATTATTCTTTTAGCTAACAACAATTATCTCTTGGAAATATGTCATGTTTGCAACTTGGCGCCCGGACCCACTGACCTTGTCAACTTGTTTTTATATCACACCATCCCAACAGCATTGAATGGGCACCAAATCTGCGCAAGTAGCCAAAAAGTCCTGGATGGGTGGAGATGGAAAGTCCATCCAAGACTTTTTTGAGTCCTCAATCTGTTCTGTGGCTGAGCTGCACTCCACTCTGCACTGTGCAGTCACATCCAACCATTTAGAAGAAATGCTGTTGCACTGATACTTTTGTACATTACATATGTGAGCTTCAGGACTCCCGGATGTGCTTTGCCGTGTGAAGACGTGCATGCATAGACTCCGCGAAAAAGTAATCAAAAATTATTAATATCACCATATATCTACCATTTTGGGGGGTTGAACTAATAAGTTTTGTTTTGGGAGAGAATGAGTACGCTTTCAGTGAAGTTTAAGACCGAAAAATGACCTCTCCATCGACTCAAACAGGTGGAGAGAAGCCACAGGTGGTTAGCAACCTGGCCCCCTCAGCTGGCAAGGCTAATGCTAGTCCAACCCATGCCGACAACATACCTCAGTGGGCTCAGGATATGATGTCTGAGATTAAAAAAGGCAATGTTGAGATTATGAAATACAGAGAGGAGACAAAGACCGAGATTGCGAGGTGTAAAGAAGAAATAGAAAAAGAAGAAAAGAGACGAAAGCCGAAATGGAAAAATGGACTAAGAGTTTGGAGGAGACTAGTAAAGCCTAGTTTGAGTTGCTACGCGGGGAGGTGAGGCTGATTAGTGATAAAACTAACAGTTTGGCTAAAAGGATGGACGAACAGGAAAACGAGGTGGATGAGATGTTGAATGGTCAGTCTGATAACCAACATGGAGACAAGACTGAAAGAAATGGAGAAGGAGATGCTGAAGCTGAAGGGATGGCGTGAAGATCTCGAGGCACGATCACAACGCAACAACATACGTGTCGTGGGGGTAAGAGAAGGGGCCCAGGCAGGCAAAAAGCCATCAGACTTTATGTCTGGCTTGCTGAAAGAAAAGTTGGGACTAGCAGTGACACCGACGCTGGACCGAGCACACCTTTTCACAGCTTTCGTAGTGAGATGTCACTACTATACAGATAAAAGAGATCCACACATCCACACCCAAGAGGTGAATAGTAAGAGAGTAGCCTTCAGAGAAGCAAGAAGCCTCTGCAGACCTGCACGGGGATCAGATATGGGCTGCAATACCTGGTGATTACGCCAGAAGGAGGAAAAACGAAAATCTTTGAGCGCCCAAAGGACGCTGTGTGGAATACATCAAGAAGAAACTAAACCCCGAGTGAAACCTACGGACTGGTTTGAACTTGGCTAAGTAGAAATTTACACATGCTAATACATTGTTGAAATGGGAGGACTGATGTAGGCAGGATATTGTTGACTAGATTTGACAATATTGGCAAAGTAATATTTGACTACAGTGGGGCTATGTTAATGTATGTTTAAGTGGAATTTTTTATTTATTTTTATAATCCCTATCTCATTCTGGGGGCTACTGTTGTCCTCCCCCTAATCTTCGCAGTCTGTTCAACGTAATGCTGAAGATATCATGGAGCCTGAGATTGTGATTTCTCTAAATGCCCACAAAGCCGTCGATAGAATAGAGTATTTTTATCTGTTCACAGCTCTTTAGAAATTCGAAATTTCGGTCCTAAGTTCCGTTCGTGGATCAAGATCATAGCCCCCAGGCTATGGTAAGAACCAACAATATAATATCCGAACCTTTACCTCTGTTTCGGGGAACAAGACAGGGATGACCCCTGTCACCCCTGCTCTTCAACATCGCCATTGAGCCCCTTGCAATGATCCTGAGGAATGCTGCTGGACTGGGGGGAATACACAGGGGGGCACAAAATCATAAGCTTTCTCTATATGCTGATGACCTCCTCCTTTTCCTGTCGAATCCCATCATGAGCATCCCGGTGGCCCTTGGTATTATCAAAGACTTCAGGAGGGTGTCTGGTTATAAAATCAACCTAGAGAAAAGTGTTTTTTTTTCCAATTAATAAGCAGGCGAGGAGATTATCATTCCATGCCTATCCTTTCACAACACGTAAGGACAAATTCACTTATTTAGGTGTTAACGTAACAAGTAAATATAAAGACTTTAATCATAACTTTAAAGGAACATTGGATAAGGCAAAATTAGATTTCGGTTAAAATCAATGTAATGCCACGGTTTCTCTTTTTGTTTCAGACAATAACAATTTTCATTCCTAAATTATTTTTTTAAAGAATTGAATAAATGTACACCCACTTTTATTTGGAATAAAACAGTGCCCAGGATAAGAAGAGAGTTCCTGGAGAGACAGAGAGAGGAAGGAGGTCTGGCCTTACCAAATTAATGACCAAATATATGCACTATTATTATATACATATGGAACGATATGCATCTAGCCCAGTGTCCCTACGTTCTCTGGTCTGTGCCACTCTGCCCTTAAGTAAACATCTTTTCAAAACATCAACCCTGTTGTACATAACTTTATTACGGTCTGGGTCCAATTCAGAACACATTTTAGAGATAGAGGCGCCCTCCTATCTGCTCCTATCTATGGCAATCATTTGTTTTCCCTGGCCCTTGGGGGAACAGTATTTAGGGAATGGTATAGAGCTAGGCTGGAATGTGTCAAAAATCTTTTTATAGATTGTATATTCATGTCTGCTGCTCAGCTGGAGAAGGAGTATGGAATTCCCTCAAAGACCAATTACTTTAGATACTTCCAAGTTCGAGATTTTGTGAAAGAGACATTTTCCTCATCCCTCGACTTGCCATAGTGGGTGGATAGATGGAATACTGGACATGAATCCGACTCTTAAAGGGAGGGTTTCCATGCTCTATGTGAATATTCAGAGGGTGGCCATCTCTTCCCCATCCCTTGATTATATAAAAAGGAAATGGGAGGAAGAGTTAAAATTGGACATATCAGATGTTGACTGCAGGTGGGCAGTGGAACTGATACACTCTTCTTCTGTATCTGTTAGACACAGGTTTATACAATTTAAGGTGCTCCACAGACTTCATTTATCAAGGGACAAACTGGCAAGAATCTATCGGGGGGCCGACCAGACTTGCGAAAGATGTAAACAGGTGCCAGCCAACATATGTCACGTGTTCTGGTCTTGCCCTAGGCTGAAAGAGTTCTGGGCAACATTAAGAGGTACTGTAAGGTCTGACAGCCTTTTATTTCTTATTTTGAACATGAGTTTTCGTGTGCTCCAACATAGTTAGCAGCTTGTGATCCCTCCACAAATCTGAGTGTCTGGGCAACATAGGTGGTGGGTATGTCTGATGTCTGCTTTCAGTATGATCTCTTTTGTTACTGTTTTGTCTGTAGTTTAGACTTGTACATGTGGTATATTTTTTTAATCATATTGTCTTCTTCAGAATGGGATGTTTGTTGTGTTGTGTAAATATGAAAAATCAATAAAAACACTTTGATTATTATTACATATGTGAGCTTCAGAAGATAGTCAACATTATAAACAAGCATTCATGTTGTTCAGGGGTTCACCCCAGTTTGGATTCCTTATCAAAAAAAGCAACTGAATTCAGAGTGATAACATTCTGCAATATCTGAAACCTCAATATGATGCAATTGCAAGAGATTTTTTCATAATCTATCATTTTCAATCCAAGCTTACTGCCCTACTTATCACTCTTTTCCCACTCTGTTCTCCTTCTTCCCCCAAGATAGTGCATTATTTTCCAGTCTTGTTCCCATGAAAGAATGATTGAAGAAAATGTTTTTTAAAAAGAATTGCCGTAACACTTTAGGGTTTTTAAATGGATTCTTGGAGGTCAGTGTGTAGAGCAGCGAGAAGTGAAGAAGGGGCGAGGAGCCAGGAGCTACAGAGCTAGTGCAGTGCAGTGTTGGTGGGTGCTATAGGGATTAAGGGCACTGCAGACTGCATATGATAGATAGAGAGGATTTAGGCAAGACAGGTATGGCATTCTGAATAGTGAGTGAGAACAAATGGCTGTTTTTTTGGGACAATTATCCCCCTTTGCATTGTCACTGATCTGCAATACACAGTGGCTTTACCTCACTTGATGCCTCATCTTATCCACAAGTCTTTGAAAGAGGAATAAAGAATGAAGCCATTGTGTAAAGGTGCAAAATCTATCTAACTGGAGGAACAATAGATACCAAGAGATGATTCAGATTCAGCTTTATTTATCCCAGAGGGGCAATTGAGTATCTACAAGCCCAGCCTCACATAAACAAACAGTAAATGGACTGTACTTATATAGCGCCTTTCTAGTCTTTTCGACCACTCAAAGCACTTTACACTACAACTCATTCACACACATTCATACACTGATGGCAGGCAGCTACCACACAGGGTGCCAACCTGCACATCAGGAGGAAGCTAACCATTCCCTCGCATTCATACACCGTTGGCACAGCAAGGGGAGGAATTACAGGACACATCGACATGTAGACTGGAGGAGCCGGGAATCAAACCGCCAATCTTCCAATTGGAAGACGACCGTTCTACCTCCTGAGCCACAGCCGCCCATGACATTCGTTCCTACACAACAATATCAGAGGAGGCGATAAATGACCAGGGGGGAAATAAAATACAATACTACACAATACTATACTAATACAGCTGAATAAGAAACAGCTGAATAAAGTGCTTGAGAATATTGCACAAAAGTGTTGCTCTGAATAGAGTAAAGTGCAAAGTGAAGTGCCAAGGTTCCTTGCACACAAAATATGAAACTATCAAAAAAATGCATAAAAAAATAAACTATGAAGTACTCAACTCACCTCAGTTTATTTATATAGCACCTTTCATACAGCAAAGCATCCCAAAGAAAAACAATGCAATGTCAAGACGACAATTAACAACAAATCAAACCAAAATGAATGATAAACAATAAACAAAAATGTGAACAAAATAAAAAGTTAATAGAAATGAATAGGTACAAACATTAAAGATTAAATTTGATAAGTACAAAGTGGGGCAGCAAAATCCAAGGCACTTCACTTTAAAGAAAAGCCAAAAAGATATGTCTTAAGCTGTGTTCAGACCAAGCGCGATGACGCGCAACAACTTTACATGTTGAGTCAATGCAAACACGCGATTAGACGCAAATTCACGCCGGGCTATGCGATAACGTGATACACGCGACGCGATGCCACGAAAGTAGCTTGCGATGATGCGAGAAATCACATCCATCGCTTCAACGCTCGAGTTGAACATTTTGAACTTTTGCAGCGACATCGCGTGACGCCGTGCCGCAATAGCCTATCAACGTTGAGATTCTCCCGACGTCACCTACGTCATGACGTATAGCCCAGCTGGCTTTCCCTTATAAAGTTTTGAAGAAGAAAAAAAACAAACAGGGTGGCAGTAATGCACCAATTTGTTGTTTGCCAACCGCAATTAAACAGAAGAAGAAGAAGAAGAAGAAAAAAAACAACAGCTGACCATCCCGGCATAGATTCAACAGTTAATTTAAGTAAGTGATCTCAGCCATGGTTGATGATTGAAGAAGCAATGTTGTTGTTATCTAGTGAAAATGGGCGGGCTCGCTACACGCGCAATGACACAAATTTTAGGTACTGTGGCATGTGGGGGTGGGATTTATCAGATTTTCAATGGTTGAAAAGAGGACTCTGGGATGGTGTTATTGTTACTATTGATGAGATCAGAGAAGTGTGCTTGTCTGGCATTTCTTAGCACTGTAATATAATCCTAAAGGGGGTTATGGAAAATACATTTATTAAAAAAAAGTAAATTTGGACTTTGCTCTTTTGCCTGTCAACATTTAGTTTTAATTTAGTTAGTTAACACTTTTGGTCTTGGTGGTGGTTAATGCTTTATTGCAGGTTTAAAAAAAATAAAAATAAAGTAGTCAATAGCAATATTTTATTGTTGATTTAAATTCTGTGACATAAAATCTCCAATAAAGATGATGATGATGATGATGATGATAGCCATTTATTGTCCCCAGAGGAAAACCCCACCAAACATTGAACAATATACATACATACACACACTGTACAGACACCACTAAACATTGAGCAACATGTAAATACACACATACTACACAAACACCACCAGACATAGCACACTCAGGAGGGCTGGGTCCATATGAGGTTATTAGGGGAGGTTTATTGAGTGCTGAGATGGCAGACGGGACCAAGCTCTTGAAGCGTGCCTGTCTCCATCTCAGAGTTCTGTATCTAAACCTTGTAAAGAAGAAAAAGTGAGTGGGCCTTAACCTGTGTATTACCTGCAGCACAATTATGTGTTGTGGTACTTCACCCTCTCATTCCTGTTTTTTGTCACTGAGCACTGAACTTGCAGTGTTTAATATGCAAATGGGGATGTTACATTATGTGCCAACAGGGAATAAATTAGTCTAAGTGTTTCCACTGCATTTTGTTGGCTTGACTGATCATTCTGATGAGGGATCATGATACCATTTTGGGCTGCAGACAGCTAGCTGAAATTATTCATGGCCATACTATCAGTGGGAACTCAATTTTTAATTAGCCATTATAATAGATTATATTTGTACACTTTGCACATTTGGTTTCTCCTTTCACCCTGCTGATACTGACTTAATGGTTAAATAGTATTTCCTTTTCAAATGCCTGATAAGATCAGTGTTTTGGTAGGAATATGCCATCTCTACTGAAATTTCTATTCAGTGGTGATTGCACACAGAGTGGAAATAGGAAGGTGCTTTAGTTGAGTGTTTCATTACTGATGACTGGCTGTTCAAACATTGTGATTTAGTGGCATTGCTAGCATAGACATGTTCATACAAATGCTAAAGCCTCAAACTGGACTGTGTGTAATTAATCATCAGTGTCACTGACAGCATCACTGTCAGCAGTCATAATACATATTAGCCTATGTTTCTTTCTAGTTAAACGTCTGAAGAAAAACTACTTCTAAATAGCAAACATCAGGATACAATAACTTTGCTGCAGGTAGGTTGCTAAGCTACTTGCTTAGATAAGCCAAGTGTTGTACTAAACTGAAGGAAACAGTTCAAACCAATAACAATAACCAATAACTAAACTTGACAACCATCATGACATATTGATTGTTGACATATTGCTTAAGAAAAAACAACAGCTACATAGTCCACCAGCTGTGAGATGAACAAAACAATATTCAAATGGACAAATGGATTTATAAATTCAACTTTGACAGTTTTAAACTTCTCTTTTAGTGGTTTTTACATGTTGAGTGGTGTGACATAAAAACACATACAGAAGTGCTAATCAGCAAATAATCACACAAAAAATAGCTTAGACCTTAAGTTGAAGTCATGCATAGTTCTTTGGCTTTTTACAAATGTCTACGTAACTGATTAATCAGAAATGTTTGCTATGCTTACGAATACAGTGGAATTCAATGGAGAGTAACAGCCTACCTGGGGTTAAAAAGGGGAAAACACATATTACATTTAACATCATTTAACCAACTTTCTCTAACATGACACCGCATGCCGACACAACGCTGAACATACAGGACCTCTAGGTCACTTATTTTATTGTCACATTCCAGGATCTAACCTTGAGCACATATTATCCGTTATTTGTTGATATTTTCTTTTCCAGTAGGCGTAGTTTGATTGCGGATGAGCAATCTCAATACTTTGCAGCATTATAACTACTTAATTAAGCTTAGCTACTCCCAGGAAACCAGTATAGAACATGTATTTGTCTCCATTCTGTTGACTAGCCAAGGAGAAGGTACTAAGGTGCCAATTGTACTCATTTTTCACTGGGCACTAAAATATAGTTATAAATACTTACTGTACACATTCATCCATCTTCTATTTATGTGACTATATAATTATTTAGAAAAGACAATGGCTTCTCCCTTCCTCCCTTCTTGTTTGTCTGTCTGTCTTTTTTGTTTGTGTGGTGGGTGCTGCTGCACTATGTGTTGAAGGGGCTTATGAGAACTAGATCACTCCACCTCTGGTATATACAGAATATCTAGCACCCCTAAAAGAATACAGAGTGCTGCCATTTCAGCAGAGTTAGGATTATAGGCTACTTTATAACAATCACTTAACAGATAACTGGATCATAAAATTACATTTTTAGGACTCATTGTCAAATGCAATCAGTTAGAATAGGCCAGCTTAGGATGTACATTAGTTTCGTCACTCCTTTCTGAATGGAAATGATTTGCTTTATCTCTTGTGCTTCACACCATACTGAGACAGATTGGGAAGGTATTTATCTATTTTCTAATAAGCAGCCTTGTGAAAGTGCAAAACAAGTTTTGTTCTCTGCATTACTTCAGTAATTAATGCTCAGGGCTTTGAATGCCCTGTGAGCTCAATTGCAGCATGATTTCAAAATGTATATAACAAAGCTACTCAAGATTAGAGTGAAGCAAGCATTCTTGTAGTTGATTTGCACAGCTATTTTCTGGGCAGGTCCATTGTGCAGCAGACATCTCCTTGTTTAGGTTATGAATATAAAATCATGTTAATGTAGCAGAAGCGAACAATAGCAATGATTAAATGTGTGGCTGAGTGTGCATTCTTTTGCCATTGGCATGCTAAAGTAGCATTTACTTTATCAGCAGCAGATTGCATTCCACCACTGGTAATTACTTACTAACTTTGACATTTCCATGACGGTGACGAATTGTAGTTATATTGCTCCATTTTTTTGTAGTTTATATATAAATAATAATATTTAAGCAGCCAGGGTGTCATTTATTCTGTCCAAAAGAACTGAGCCACCATAAGAGAAAAATACAAACATGGAATGTAAACAGAAAGAAGTGTTGTGTTCTGCCCCTCTGCAGCACACTGATGCATTGTAGACCGATTGCTCCGGCCTCACAAACCAAGAGTTCAGAACTACTCATAACACACTCAGAGAGAGTAAATGATACACCTTCCTATTGAATGTATTATGAGTGTGATTTTATAACATCTGATTGTATCGTCTTCAGCAGATGAACTAAACAGACGTTTTTTCCTCCATCAAAAAGACCATCTATACTACAATTCAACAACAAAGCAGAAGTTTGTTTATATGTAGCAACTGTTTTAAAATGTGGTGGTGATGATGTTCTCTCCTATCCATGTTGCTAATAGTAGCTAAATAAAACTGACATGGTAATACAATAGCTTTCGCTGGCTTCTACATAAAAAATACTGCTTTGATTATTCCCCAGTTTTGACCGTTACTTTTCTCTATTACTACTCTGAGTGTTGCAATAAAAGTAAAAATAACCTGAATTTACTTGGTGATGTAGCAATCTGTTGAAAATTCTGGAAAGGAGAGCAAAACATACTGTAGGTTCTCCTTCAAGGAATTTCAGCAAGAATCCTCAAAGCCAGTCACCATCTGTCGTTTGAGCCTGAGACTGCATGAGATGAAACATAACCTAGCGTTCCAATAATTTACATCATATCTTCTTTGATGCCACTGCTCTACCTGCATGTTATCCTTTAAACACCTGACCATGCAGCAGTTTTATTTGAAAGCAGGTTGCTATGGTATCTCTCTCTATCAGCAAGTCTGATGGCAGTGAATTTTCCAGTAAGATCAAAGGTCTCTGGTGAAGTCACAGTGGAGCATGGAGGGTGACACCTCTCTCTCTCTGCTGTCTGATGTTTCTGGGTGGAGCAGTGAGGCAGAAACCTTTCCGTTCACCACTGGGATTGCTGCAACCACACTATCATCATTTGTCACTTCAAAAGCTCTGTTTGACAGCATCTATTTGACAGTGGCAGTGTGTCCATTGTGACAATGATTGTCAAGGGAGGTCTGCCCTGTGGGTAGAGGGAGATAGGACAACAGATGAGGAAAACCACTGTACCTCCTGGAGGAGAAAAAAGGGGAAAAATACATGATGAGATGACCATGCCCTGGCTGGCTGGATATTTCAAAGAGGACATTTTCAGGAAGGGAAAGAAAAGCATGGCTTCATCTATACAGAGTAATACAGGTGTTCACATGTCCATGTCCACCCTTTCACCTCCATCTTTCACAGCCTAAAGCCAATAACTACAGCATAAGACTGTTTTAACCCTGCTTTAAGCAAGACATCAAGCTATTTTATCAGTTGTTATCACAAATTGAGACAGCAACAGCGTCTCATCACAGGTCCTCAGACAATGTACGTTTGCAATGTCAGGAATGGTCACTCACTGGCAAGAAATCTTTTCCGTGCAGTAGAAATCAAAAAGCTTAACAGTAGAACACAAAACTATAACAACACAAAACGAACTGCCCTAAACAGCAGTATGCAACATTCCATCATCATAAAACAATTCTTAAACAATGGCTGAGCCTCTTTAGCACTTCCACCTGCTACAAACACATGGACAGCAATGCCTATGGGTGTGTGTATGTGTGTGTGTATTTATTATTCAGGGCTTAACCGAATTAAATAAATAAATAAAACATAACAAGCTATGGACTACATTTCGGCACCTGCACGTTCAGTTCATTCAGCCAAATGACTTTTAACTTAACTCTAAACTTTTTAGAGTGACCTTTTTTCTGCTGTGGTGGCATTTATTGCTAAGAGAGAATGAAAGAGAGTGAGACATTTGAGCTGTGTGAGACAGATCTCTAATCTCATCAGTTGCTTGTGGATTTGCACACTAACATTTGCACACTGATGGACTTTTGGGCCATTCACTGCGAGGATAGAGAGACATCCTAGGAAGAGAGTTGCGGCTGTGGTGGGAGGCAGAGTATGCTTATGCAGGCAGGGTAAAGTCAATAAAACTCCTCACTCCACCCTGAAGTATTTACTGGGCCCAATAAATACACTCTGGCCATCCAAGGTGCTTACAAAGCGAGGCAAGATCACTAAAATCACTCAGTGCTTTGAGTCTCTCTCAATACCTGCTAATGTTACAAAGTTATGAGAGAACGTTAACCGCAAGTATAAGCAAATATTAGTCACATTCAATATTCTTGCCTCATGGATAAACTAAAAATATGTTTGCCACTGATTTCAAAATGTGTTCTTATACATATAGTCTGAGAAATCGTCACATTATTCACCACATTGAAGTTTTTTTGCTTGATTTATCTACTTCCTCTCTATTTTTTCCCACTGCTGCAGACATTATTCGTAATTGTGAACAGTTTGGAGCACCAAGAGCTTTGAGTGCCATTACACTCTGCAAGCCATTGTCTGTTAATGATTTCAAAGACCCCATGAGTCGCAGCGGCTCTGTCATGTCAGGACTTTTGATTTTTACATGGCATGACAAGTGCCATACTCCCACGGGCTGCAAGGGGAGGAGGCACAGTGAGGAAGAGGGAAGGATGGAGGGAGAAAAAAGAATGGAAACGAAATAGAGGCAAAATGAAGGATTTAAATGAGATCAGTTTTGTTGGTCTATCAATGAAAAATTGGAGGCGGATGTGCAGTTAGTTCACCCCTAAAAGTTTTTTGTAAAATGTCACTCACTCCCAGTAAGAGTGATTTTCAAAGACACATAGATTCCTCGGTTCCATTTCCCAAGTTTAGCTGCCTTGCATGTGAGATGATCAAACTGACAGAGTTCCTGCGCCCCCAGAGATGCCAGGCAAGCCAAAGCTCCTTCGCTACCCCTCCCCTCGTATTCAGCATTCCACTTGATAAACTCGATGTGACACCTTCGCAGTGCAGCATTTTTATTGCTGCTTCCCCCCAAAAGTACCTCTCTCACACTCATACAACCTAAAAGCTTAATAATAAATATGTTTGATGTTTACAGGTTTGTTGTTTCCTTTTTTTAATCCCACATACAGTTTTTCAGATTGCCTGTCTGTCATCTCAGAGTATTCAAAGCTGTCATGGATCTACTCATCAACATGTTTTCAACTCTCTTGTCTGGTCTTTAGGAAGTAGCCTTAACTTGAGGTTGGCATTGACCTCAAACACAGCCCATGCCTCTGGACACTCTCCATATTAAGTGAAAAGTTCTTGGGCAATCCTGCAGAGCTTCATACAAAGGCAAAGCACAAGAAACGTCAAGAAGCTTGCCAAGAGCCACAAACAACCTCAATTGCTACTCTGTGGCTCTGTACTCCCAAGAGAAACAATCATCTCCTCTTGTTTCATGGAAAGGTAGATATATGCTAAAACAGAAGTTATATAAGCCATCCATTTTGTTCTTTCTTCCCCTCAGAAAAATACACTGCACTGTCCTCCTGAAATGATGCAATAATAAAGTTTATTAAACATTATCTGCCAGAGACCTACCTGTTAGTAGTAACATAATGCAGTGAAGAGATGGTGTGGAGGTAAAAGAGGATGTGTGTTGACATTCAATGCCAAAATGAAACAGGAGGATTTCTAAGTAATGTTTTAATTTGCAGTTTTTCTCATATGTACATTTAGTTGCCAGTTTTTTAGGTCCCACCTTTACAAGCAATTATACAAATAGGTTTTATGTCATGCAGCTGGGGTGTCTAGTATAAATTAGACCGACAAAGACCATTAGATGAAATGAACAGCTTAAACTACCTCAAATGTGGCATCCGTACTGTTAGGTCCTAACATCTCTAACATCTGCCCATGTCATCTTGGCCTTTTCACACATATTTGTTACAGACAACTATCCCTCAGTGGTTAAGGTGTGGTTATATTTAGGTAACTGTTTGAGATGACTTGTTTCTATAAAATGTAACAACACGTAACATTGGATACTTTTTTAATTTGAACATAGAGCATCCAGCACTTTTTTTTCACAAGGACTGTCCTTTCATTTCCGTCCTCATCATCTAACTTTGTCTTGAGTGTTCTATAACAGGGGTCTCAAACTCAATTTACCTGGGGGCAGATGAGCATCCAGTCTGGTCAGAAGGGGGGCGGGTCAATTTCAATTTCAATGATTTAATTGGTCACTGTTACGTCCCCCTTGGAAGGACGGTAATATAACAATCAATGGAAATCAACAAGTCCTGGGAGCAGGGTTAAACAAGTTATATAGATATATCACCATTGTTTTAATACTAAGTAACTCTGTCACTTAAACTGGTTGTTAACAGCACGGACAAAAACGACGAGCTAGGTACTATCATGTACGCTCTGAAATTTTTACCTTCATTTATATCACTGGATAGTTGGGCTGAGCAAGTAGGGCAAATGTATGAGGGGCCGTACAAGCCATAATTCATTCTGGCCGTCTCACATACATACATTCTCCTTACACATACATATATTTCACTCTCACACACATACATTCTACATATATTTTCAAACCCCAGCTCTTCCTCCAGAACATCTATTGCTAGTTGAGATTTCTGTGTAGTTTTTGTATTAGGGATATTTGGTTTATCAAGTAGCGGGTTTCTCACCTGGTTAAAATCCCCCCCAAGTATCACATAAGTATTCCCAATCTGTTTCCAATCAGTATTACAGATGTCAACAAAAACATCTGGAGAGTCAGAATTTGGGGCATATATATTAATAAGAGAACATCTAATCCCACCAAAACTCGTGTCTAATGCAACCCATCTGCCATCCCCATCCGAAAGTTGCTTATGGATAACAATGTTAAGGTTCTTACGGATTAGAATGCCCACTCCCCTCTGTTTGGAGGAGTAGGCACCGAAAAATATTTGACCAACCCAGTCTCTCTGGAGTTTAGTGGATTCTTCATTATTTAAATGAGTTTCTTGCAAGAAGCAAAGATCCACCTTTTTTTGTTTCAAGTACAAAATAAGTTTTTTCCTCTTTGTAGCTAAGTTTGCCCCTTTAATATTCCAAGAGAGGACTTTAAGTGTTTCTATCATAATTAGCTGTATCTGTCATCGTAATCCACGTTCTTAATTATCTGCTTCCCTGTGCTGAACATATACACACAAAAAGAATAAAAACGTACACATAAAATAAGAGAACACTCAACTGGCAACCACTTCTGAACAAGATGGTTTGCCATAACCTTAAACCCTAAACAAACAATGGAGTAATACGTCTGTGAAATTTGAAGAGTAAATAAATATCCGCTCTCCTCGAGGGGACTGTAACGTCTGTAAACACTGTCTTACATCGTACCAGCTGACTCAATGAGAAGTGAAAAGAAACACAAAAAACCCAGAAGGGATCTACTTGTACCTGTCAAAGGTAAATTCGGATTTTAGCTCACCAAATCAGGGATTGAAGACGGCTTGTCTAGTAAGTCATTTCGTCCACTTTGTTTTATCAGCCTCTTGATGAAAGAAAAACTCCAGCATCCTCAGGTGAAGTGAAGGTGTGTCTGATGTTGTTGGCGACGATGCTCAGCATGGCTGGGTATATCATAGTGCACCGCAGCCCCTTTTCCTGCAGCTTCTTCTTCACTCCATCAAACTTCTTGCGCTCCTGGATAACGTCCTAAGACAAATCCTGGAAAAAGGAGACCGGTTTATCCTTCCATGTCACTCGTCCTTTCTCTCTTCCCACAGAACAGCCTCCCTGGCTGTGAATCTCAGGAAACGCACCAGAATGTGCCGGTCTCTGCCTCCTCGTTGGCCGGTTCTGTGGGAGCGCTCGATTTCAAAGTCCTGTGTCAGCTCGACATCCAGTGTTTCAGAAATTAGTTACTGTACAAACCCCTGTATATCACGGCCTTCGGCGCCTTCCTCTATCCCCACAATGCGAACATTATAACACCGCCCGGCATCCTCCAGGTAAATAACTCGCTCCTGCAGCTGTGTGACGGTTCTCATCGCTGTGTTCACCGTGGTTTCTTTAACCTCATCTTTATCGTCCAGCGTCGAAATCCGCGTTTCAGCTTCAGTCACCCGGTGTCCAAGCGTCTCCACTGTAGTTTGGACTGCATCCATGCCTGTTTTCAATCCGCTCATGTCCGACGCAATAGTTTGGAAAAAAGTTTTAATGCTACTTAGCTCAGCTGCAGGGTCTACCTGCGGAGGCGCCATGTTGTCGTCTGCGTCTTCTGCGGCCGTTCGACTAATGTGGCTTCTCAGACCGTACTGTTTGATGGATTTTTGGACTCCCTGCATATTTCTCCCCTTTTTGTTCTAATATTTAGTTATTTTATCTATTTTAGATATCTCCAAAACCGTTATAGGAGGGTGAACTGGGGTAAGGCCCCGCGGAGTGTCGCACTACGCGGCCATCTTGGGTGTTCGCCTCACCGGAAGCCAATTAGGCAGAACTTTTATGATAACCAGTGGCGGTTCCAGCTTGAATGACACCCTTCTGGCCTTCCTTCATGCAAAATCATCAATGATGTCATCACATGAAATCTGCTCCCCTATTTCGTGATTGATACTAAGACTAAACCATTTCACCTTGGAGGTGCACAGATTCATTTTGTATTACCTGTTTTTTTTGCCATTTCACAAAACCCAGAAAAATAAAAATGTGCATGAACTATAGGCCTGTATTTATAATATTATGAATGAATGTGTGTTATTTGGAAGAAAGTCAAGGTGTGACTGACTTTAGCACTAATTCCATTAGAGTATTGCTCTATTAAGTGGATCCCCGTTCCCCCCTGCCCGTTCCAGTAGGGAGACCCAGAGGTGAACTGTCCCCCCTCCCCTTCCCTTCTCTCACAGCTTCTGTGCGCGTGGCACCATCTCAGCAAGCAGGGGCGCGTGCACAACAGAGTGATAGATTGACTTGACGTGCAAATAATAGAAAACCGCTTTGTGGTGTAAAGGATTTTTAAATGTTTTGTTGTTGATTTTTTTTGGCATAGACACTTTATTTGACAATAGAGAGACAGGAAATTATGGGAGAGAGAGGGGGATGTGACATACAGAAAGGTTCGCTGGCCGGGACTCGAACCGGGGTCCACAGGCATTTTTTTTTTTTTTTTTAAGACGTCGTGCTGCCCCCCATGAGTCATGACAAAATTCCGCACCCTGGGCGCTTGCCCAATTCGCCCAGATCAGGGACCGCTACTGATGATAACTGATCCTCTGCTTTAACCGGTGTGTATTTTCCCACATACTGAATATCTCAACAGAGGCTGATGTGAATACTTTAAAACAAGATTATTCTGCACCACAGTCACTCTGCCTATGTATGTACTTTTTGCCTACATCATCAATATTTAAAAACCCATATGAGATGGAGTCAAGCCTTGGAGCCTTGTTTTCCTAACCATTTGTACATCTTGGTTTGCAGCTGGAGACGTAAGACTGTACGACAGCTTGGAAAACCTTTGCTTTGTCTTCTCAGGCTGCATTTCAGCTCTGATGATCTTAAAAGATCAATAATCCAGTCAGAAGGCAAATCCAGACGGGTCATAAAAGTCATCAACAAAATCATGAAATGTACAATTGACCAGCAGACACTGCATAGAGGCTTAAACTGGGGCGAAGTGATAATGTGTCATTTGTTTGATGTTATCGTGTCACTGCTGCCTTTTAAACACGCTGGAGCTGATCGATAGACTGCTGCTATAGAAATGATCCAGTGATAGAGAATAAAAGTGTCTGACCAGAAAAAAGCAACATATTCTGAGTCACATAGGATTGTATTTTTACTTTTTTTATAGGGGATAAAATCATAGTGCAGATATTAACCTTGCAGGGATTTCAATATTCTTTTATATGATCTATATTTTACCAGTTTTGCCAGAAGCAGCAAATAAGACTTCTCAGACAGTTTGTGGAGATTCTTCACCCCAGAATACTGATGTGACAATGTTGGATATGTGTGTGTATGTGAGAAATGATTGGGGGCATGGTTTCACTGCCTCTATAATGCACATGAAAACACATTTCATACCAGGTCTTCTGCTCTCTAGACATGTTTTTTGATGGCAACGGATGAATTATGTATTAATTCATTACATCTGGGTTGTGGGATGTGTACTAATAACTGTGCTTTCACAAGAGTGTGATATCATAATCATGTTTATATGTACTATTATTTCAAGGTGTTTTATTTTTCTAATGTAGCAAACAAATATCTTTAGTACAAAGTGATGCAGACAATATTTATAGCAAAACTCTCATTAGTTCGAAGACAGAGAAAACCTGTTTCACAATTTTTTGCATTTCCTTACAATATTTGATAATGTTTTTAATCATTGTGCACGTATTGCAGCATGTTACAAATAAACAGATAAACAGTGGAGGCTTGGAATATTAATTGACAGGGTTAGGTTTACAAAGATTCAAAAGTGTATTAGGCAAAAAATAAATAAATAAAAATATATAGTGTTTTTAATGTAGGTCTTATGATTGTTGGGTCTCTTTTATTTAGAGTAAAGTCTAGACCTGCTCTATGTGTACAGTGTCTTGAGATGACTTGTGTTGTGATTTGGCGCTGTATAAATAAAGATTGATTGATTGATTGATTGATTGATTGATTGATTGGGGGGTGAATGAACTCTTCAAATAAAGATCAAGAAAATCAGAGCTGCTGGCTTCGCTGGAAGGCTTCAGTATCTGACCGTAATCTGTGGGAAATGTATCCGTCTGGTGCCCATTCTGATCCAGCCTCAACACTCCACTGCTCTCCACCCTCTTTACACTCTGACAAAATGGTGCAAATGAAATGGGAACTAGAGAACGGAGAACAAGTCTTCTCCATTCAATCATTTAAACCAAGATACTCTGTTTATTTTCAGTGGAGCTGTCTCCCCTGCTCTTCCAAAGCATCCCAACTTCTCTCATCTGACAGCCAGACAGCTGTGGAGAGAGCACTGTTTCCACAAAGCCCACCCATTCTAAAAGGCCCCCCACCTAAATCCACTCTGTAGTTTTCTCCCCGTCTGCCTTGCAGAGAGAAAAATATTGAGAGTATGCCCCCCCACCTTTCTCTAGGAACTATCTAATCTGACATTAGGGCCTTTTATAAGGTTACCTCCCACTCATCCCTCATTACTAGACCCTCAGTGGTGCCATTATCACTTCAGATAAGGCTACAATAAACTACACTCGGACCAAGGGCTTCCTTGTTTATCAACTTCCACTCTCTCCCAGCATGCCCTGAGAGGCTGCCTCACTTCTCATTCCCGCTTATCAACTCAGTTACTGTTACAAGGCTTGTGGACCTTAACAGAATCTTGGCTTGAGTCTTCTCTGTGTAAGGTCATCATTTTTTGTCTTTTCATTGTTGTTGTTGTCATCTACTAATGAAGAAGCGGGCATATATTGATGCCCACTCTGTGCCTGCTGGATACTGGCTAATGGATATGGGGTGCAGTGGGGCTCATGTTGGGCTGTTTAAGACTTGGGCGTGAGCCAAGCAGTAGAGTAGCTGGCTGAATGAGCATACTGAGTCAGAGAGATTTGTGCAATATGTTGTTGGTTCTTTTGTTTTATTAAGACAACAGCCATATTTGATTTAGAGTGTCATACTCAGGATGGGAAACCCTTCTTGAAGATTGAAAGCAGATACTAAACTGGGAAAGTAATGAGGTAAAAAGGTGATAAATAAATATTGCATATATATTTTTTATTTTATTTTTTATTTTAATTTTAATTTTTTTAATGGGAGATCAGCAGATTTGGTCAAAATACAAATTAAATGCTATAAATATTTTTCTAATTTGTAAGGCAATCACATCAGTATGTTGTATCTGACAGCTAAGAGCAACTGACTGCATCAGTGCTTGTTAGCTGACACAACCAATGTTGTTCTCTGTGCATATAAAAGTATAATGTTAGCATATTACTCATGGGCCTAAACAATTTTTTCAATGTATCTTATAAATGGAGATGAATATCATCTTCATAAAAAAAGGTGGCTGCTAGCATTACATTTTGGACCAGTGTATTGAATGTAAGCTTCATTAGAGCTGTTAATTTGGATTTTTGTGGGCAGTCTGGCCTCCAGTGTCATGTGTGTCAAGTGTAATGATTGGCATGGTGTTGATGTTGCTTGCCATTACCTTGTGATTATAATTGAACCTTGACATCAACATCAAATCAAGGGAGGCAATAGCAATGTTTTGAAAATTGAAATCAACTCTCGCATCTTTCCTGATCACTTGATCGACTAGAATTTGGTGTACAGACATTTAATCAGTGGTTGTAAAACAGGAGCTGTAATTGTTCATAAAGCTACTAGTGACAGACAGGTGTTTAGAACCATTTTCAAAGGACTGATGAATGTCAATGCCATTGAACAATTTAATTTACCCAGCTGGGGAGGTATGACTTCAGAAGCAAACTTTATCAGGCCTTATCAGAAGGGACTTTATTAGTAAGGTCTTTGCTGAGCACAGCCTTCCAGATCTGCAGATGTTGAAGTTGACGGGTTCAAAGAAAGCACGCAGAGAACATTTATTATAAGCTCCCATGGTGATTGCTTCTGCTCCCCATTAAAAAGATGGCATCAAAACTCCCCCCTTACCCCCAGTTTACCGCGTGGAAAATAATGAGGCGAGATTAAACGCAGCATGCTCAGATGGGTTTGTGCCTCTTGGGTGTCAGATCACAGACAAATGCCGAGCATTAATGAAAAGAGCATCATGATGCCACTGAGGCACTCAGAGATGCAGACACTGGTCAATAAACTGAGTTACTGACAGAGCTAGTTTACTGACTAGTTATCTCACGATCCATTCAGCCAACAAAGGACTGAGCCTATTTTATGTAGCAACCAGACTGGAATAAAGAACAAAAGCCTTAAACAAGTGTCCACTGGGAAGTGTGCGGTGCACTACTATATTCAGGCGGCACAACACCTTTGTGATGGGCTGCATGGTAATGGCAAGGAAACACATCATTATCTGGAGGTGAGGTACTTCGTTCCCGCTCTTCGTGCCTCCCTCCCTCCCCCTCCAGGAGTTCTTGTGTACAAGTTAAAAGGCTGATTTACATTTATATTGCAAAAGCGAAGCATAGGGTTGTAATTAGGATTGTGAAGGCTAATCCACACGAAAACACATGCTTCTCTGCACACAGTCATGCAGTGAACATGCTTATGTCCACACATGTATGCATGCAACCAAAAAAAACCTTTTGCTCCATTGTTCATTTGAAGAAGTCCTAACTATGATGGCAAGTGTGCACAGCTGTGTGAGTGTATATGTGTGTGGTTGGTGTGAGAGTGGGTGAGTCAAGCTCTGAATAAAGTGATAAAAGAAGACACACCTATCTACATCAACAATGTAGAGAGCAGGCTCTGTCCAGGTAGATAGCGCTTCTCTGTGAAATTGTGGGCAAACACTGCATCCCTGTATCAAATCAGCAGCTCAGTTCTTCAAAGTGCCTGCCATCCTGCAACATAAAATACATCAGCCTGTGCACAACTTAACAGCTCTGTCAATAGCTGCAGCTGTTTGTTTACTCCAGCTTCCTCCAAGCAGTGCCAGAAAACGCAAATGGAACCACAAAGTGCAAGTGCATGGCCATAGATCTCAGATTCATACCTGCAATACTATAGGCAAAAATATGTTGATGTTTGATGTTTGTATCCCCACACTGCTTTGACTGGGCCACTGAATGACGAAATAATTGCAGCAGACAAAATCTTCAATCCAAGTAAATAAGAAATAGAAGATACAGCATGTTCAGCAATCACCCACAAGTTGATATGCACACACACGCATGCACTGTGTTAAACACTGATGCTCAACTGATCAAGCATACCTCCCTATTTATAGATTGTCACTGGTTGGCAGGCCTTCAACCAAGAAAGCCTTAAAATGTGTCTCTCTGCTGCCCCTTTTCCAATTCCAGTGAGGTTAAAGCTGAAATCATTAACAGGAGGGTTTCTCATAAGCTTCATCTCACAAAACCAAACATGCCACAGAAGTATTGTGACCTTCACTTCTGTTACATCCATGACTGTGTCTATATCACATGAACCCTTAAAGTACAGACTGGTCAATGTGCATTGATTTCCAATGTGAAGGTGATTTGGGGTAACAATCTGACTGTGTCTTGTCATTATATATTTCACTAGCAAGGACCACACCCACAACATGATGTGCTTGAACAATTTATTAAGAAAACGATTGATGAGCATAGTTCTTCTGTTGCCGACTGCATTGTGGGGAGGCTGATAGAAGGTCTGCCGCAGAGCCTCCACCAAAGACTGAGCGGATGTTAAGAATGGTGCGATGATGATACGTGGAGAAAGCGCTGGTATAGCCGGGAATGATTAGGCGCTTGTCTGAATTCGGAGATGAAGAGAGGCTTGTAACGGCGTGTAACGTGTGAAAGGGGCTTTGATAATGAAATGAACGGAGTGTCGATAGAAAGAAATGTAGGTTACGTTGAGCGGGTGAAAGGGTTTACATTAACTTGTTTAGAGGTCATTAATCCATCAGCTATCTGGATGAAATGAATGTTTCATAGCAGTGCATTAAAGGAAGGACAGAACTATGTTTTGGATCAAGAACAACCTGTCCCACCACTGTCAAATACTTACTGTTGGCTTTCAAATATGATGTTTGTCAGAATATATTTTATTTGGTTTAGGTGAAAATAAGATGAGCAAGTTATTAGTGTCTGTGTCTACTGTGAAGTTCAAGTATGAACACAGCCAGACGTTTATAGGAAGAGCTCCTACTCTATAACACTAGAACCATTAAACCTTTTTAAATTGTTTTAATAAAATATTCATGTTTCCCAATCTTTGATTTTTTTTCTTAAATAATGGTGTGTAGCACCTCCTATTGCTATTCCTCCATATTTAAAAAAAAAAAAAAAAAAAAAAAAGGGAATTTATAGCTCTCACCGCCACTGGGTAAAACTGACACATACAGAGCGAGTGTCTTGTTAAAGATACTTATATTATAAAACAAGAGGACCAAAACACAGCTGATGACTTCAGACATTTGTTAAGACAATGCCTTAATACAATCACGGAATACTTTAGAAATATATAAGCCATGCACACATGTTATGTAATTTTTACCTGTTGGTGTTTGAGCTATATAGCAACCCTTGATGGAAAATAAGTAAACAAATAAAATACATACAAATGTTTTTTAATGAATAAAAACAATTAAATTAAAAAAATTAAATGAGCAAAGTAGTAAAGCAGCACAGTTGTACCTGATCATATTTCTAGGAAGTCAATCCAGGTGTGCCATGTGTTTAGAAATCTCTGTGGTTTACCTACATAATACATCATCTGTTCTAAGGGCATACAGTAGTTGAGTTCATTTATCCAGTGTGAGTAACAAGGGGGGGTCCTCAGCAATTCATTTAGAGAAAATACTTTACTATCATTTATTTTGCTGATGTCATGGCTAACCCAAAGAAACATGCAAAAATGGTCAATATAGGAGCACCTTGGTAGTCGAATGGTTGCCCTTCATGCCACATGATGGCAGTGTCTCAGGTATGCCCCCCACTCTTTAAAATGTTCAATATTAGCACAAAGGATCAATTCCCAGAAGATCTATTCCTTAATTTTTGATATTATTATCGACAATAACAAACATTGTATTGAACCATGCGCTATAGTGCCCTGAAATGTCTAACCATAAAAATCTATCCAAGGTGAACAGCAACTTATTTAAAGCTGTGTGGTTCCTTAAAGATGGATGAGGCATAAACAAGCACAATCACGCTCCACTGGGAAAGTCAATATAGCTTCCCTGTGTTCTAAAGATGAGGTGACGTGCTGGTCATGCCCCCAGAGGTAACCCGTCTGCTTCAACCACTGGTGAGAGAGAATGTTCAAGTATTGTGTCAAGGTGTGTTCACCTGACTGATAGCAGTGTTATCAGGAGGTCAAGTCCTGCAGACCCCTGAATGAATCTTGCCGTTGATTCACAACACAAGCACTAAACTCACATACAGCAGGCACATGTTCTATTAAAGTTGCTCTGAGTTGACGGGAAAGTTCAGACTCCGGTGGATCTCCTGATGACTAACGCAGCACTTATTGCTCATCTTACAATCAACTGAGAAGCTGATGAGAATTTAATTGCTCATCAAACTAAGCTCTGGGAATGACGAGTGTTTACAATAACCTAATGCAAGACTGAAACATGTTCATCTTTAACAAAGGATCAGGGAAGAATGGTCAGAGCTTGGGGTCTCATTTCAATGAACTAATTTCCTCCCTCCTAACGAATGACACAGGGATGCAGTCAACATGAGCAATAAGACTAAATCAGTTTAGCAATAAGTTAAATCAGTGTTCTTAATATTTTGCCCTCCTCATGTATGTTAATGGAATGGACAAAATATTAAGAACACCATTCAATATAATGCATCCTAATACACCACAATCACTCAATAATGAACATAAAGCAGAATTTTCACCTTCTTGTCAAAAATGTATAAACTTCATAAATGTAGAATTTATAGCAGAGCTGCTGTATTGGATTAAATTAGATTGCACAGGTTAGGCCAGTGAGTATCTTATATAGTTAACTTATTATCTGAACTATATTTTATAGTAATTACAAGTTATATAGTATTATACAGTTAAGTAGTGATATTCAGCTTCAGTAGCATCACATTTTTGTTGAATGCCTCACTCTTTATCTTCAGGTCTGTTGAATGAGAAACATCTGAGTGACTTAAAATTGACGTTTTGTAACATCAGCTGATAAAACGTGCAGCACCGCAGCATTTTACACATTGCGCCGCTAATATCACCTGTTTAGTTGGAGCCGTTCATATACTCTGAGCCGGTTAGCCTGAAACTTGTTACTATAGTAACGTCACAGTTACGTTGTTAATGTTGATGTAACCCTTACCTGCTCCTGTCACTTTAACATAGTGTTAAAGTGTATCAAATAGGAAATGAGGGTTGACTTTGATTCTAGATTTGATGAGGAGACTGCTGAGATTTACCTGCCTAATACCAAATACCACACACACACACAGACTGACAGTTTAAGGGAGATATATTGAACCCAGTAATGATTCTTCACAACACAGTATCTCAAAAAAATAATAGATTGTGAGTAAATTGTAAATAAAAGTGAGTACTGGATTAAAATACTACAGTACCTATATCCGTTCAAAGTTGGATTCACAATACACAGCTATATTAAGTACCTGTGTCGTACCACAATTGGCCAATTGAATATTTTGAACAAAACAAAAAAACCCCTGAGATATCAGGTATGAAAAAGGAAATTGTCCCAAAAGTTCAAATGAAGAAAAAAAAAAAAAACGATAAAAGAAACAAAATGAGTGCACTCAGAAAGTCCTACCACCCTCTTTCACAGTGAATGTCCAAGGTGAGTATTGCGATGGGGAGGATATGGAGATATGAACGTGGATGACCCCTTTTCCGAAGGTGAGTGACAACCAGATGGATGCAGATGGATGACAGTAGAAGATGGTAGAGGAACCGAGGACCCAATCAAAGGACTCTAAAAAAAACAGCCTACACAGCCATGCAAGATAATTACTCATTTAGTCCATAATAAAAGGTCCATTATGATATATAGGGCCGGGTAAAAAAATCGATTTAATCGATTTTAGATCGATTTCATTTAAATTTTGCATTATCGATTCACAGGGCATGAGATAGATTTTTCCCAATGAAGTTTTTTTATTTTGATTTTTTTAATGTTTTGAAACAGCAGTAGTAATATGAAAATATGGAAACAAACAGATATACAACGCCAGGGTTTACTTTAATAAACAATGCCTTAATGTAATGTGCAGTGATGGAATGTTGTAGTTCAAACACTTTCACTTGCAATTCCTTTCTAATTTCAAAATTGCACTTTTGAGACTTGAGACAGTTTTGTTTACAGCTCAAGTTTAAACTGTCCAATTTACAAGTTTGCACTTAAAACCTGTTGTTTAATGTGAAGAGAAAAAATAAAGTACATTTGTATTTTGTAACAGAGTTGAGCCATTTTCATTATTTAAGAGCAAATTGAATTGAATTGAATCGTGATTAATCGATTCAGAACCTTATGAATCGAAATCGAATCAATTTAGGAAACTGGCCATGATACCCAGCCCTAATGATATATTTAAATAAAGTTACTGCTTAAAGCCGAAATCATACTTTCCGCGTGTGCGCACTTGTCCGCTAGTACGCGTTGACGCGATTTTCGTCTTCAAACGGTGATCGCATTGGCTCTCCGCGGTCAACCGCGCACCCTCCAAACTTTTCTGACCCCGTGCCCAGGCGCGCTCTATTAAAAAACTGACTGCGCATGCATGAGCAAACAAACATGGACGCCTTCGAAGAAATCCTCTGTGACGAAGTACGCCAGTATCCCAACCTATATAACCCCTCCCTGTCATCTTATAAAGATGCTCAAATGACCAACAATTCATGGGGAGAAATAGTCCGCACCCTCGGCAAAGAGGAAAAAGTTTGCTGGGCAAAGTGGAAGTACTTAAGAGATCGCTTTGTAAAAATTAAGAAAAAGGCAAAGGGACGCAGCGGGGCATCAGGTGGGAAGGTTTAGCCTCATGTTGAGTGCTGCCCTAGATGCCCTTCCTGTGTGCATGGTCCCACCCCCACGGGTGGCGCGTAATGGAGGCTAGGGAAGGCTGAGCCATCCCAAAATTTATGCTGGAAAATTATGGAAATCATGTACATTATGTGTGCATATCATTACACATGATTTCAGAATGAACGGGCCGCAGCTGCAGCGACAACCTCAATGTGCGAGGTTGTCTGCAGCTGCTGTAACAATGTAACGTTACAAGATGTAGCGTACGTTACTCAAAACTTGGTGCACTCACACTAGGGCCAGTTGTTCCGTACCGTGCTGAAGCATGGATGTCCCCCCTCCCCTGTCCCCCGCTGGCCCGCACTCACATTACCTCTAACCCAAGTGTACTCAAGCACGGTTGCCTCCGACACATACGTTGCGCAAAAACATATAGACAGTTTACTCTCATAAAACATGCACAGGTGTGTGTTCGCGTGCTGTGCGCCGGTAAAACACAACAAAGCTCGTAGCTTTATAGTTTCTCGTAGTTGGGAAACTATACAGATTGGCTCTCTCGTTACCATTCGGCACCGCAACGTGAGCGCTCATTCTCAGCAATGAGGCGCATCCACAACTGGCTGAGGACGACGATGGGCCAAGAAAGGCTTTCCATTCTGAGTCTGCTGCACATAGAGAGTGTTCTCACAGACAAACTCCAAGCAGAACAGATCATCGATGCCTACGATGCCAGGGCACCATGCCGCATGTTACTGCATTAAGGTAAGATAAGGGTTAATCATTCATTTTAACACTTAACTTGATCTCATTGTACAATTCTCATTGTGAATTCAGAACCACGGGCAGCAGCCTTGTGCGCACAAGCAGAGATACATTTTTAAAAAAAATTAAAAACCCGTTAAGGTGGCAGGTAGATAGATAGACACAGATCACTTCTTATAGTCTTTTTAGAAATCAATTTCAATGCCCCCCCCCATTTTCTCCCCATCACAGCAAAGAAGTCCAAAGAGGAGGGAAGAGAGAAGGAGAGAGAGACAGACGGACAGAGAACGGCCCGCTCCCGCAGACTGATACGGCGTTCTTAAATAAAAATGGTTGATTATGAAACAGAAGCCTTGTTGTGGTTATTATTGTATTGTTTATTATTTCTGAGACTATTGCATATAGTCAATTATATATTTAATGATCAGCAGTTTCATCCTTGCACTGCGTATAAAAGTTGGTCAGGCAGCCTTCCCAAACGTCAGGCCCACCCGCCACCTATGCTGTCACCCTCTACATGTCGTCTCCACTCGCCTGGATGGATGTCCCCATCTGCCGTGGTGCTGTCAGCATATCCTGGTGGGATATATCTCACTTCCCCTGTGTTGCTGGCTGCATCTGTGTAAGACAGATAATTGTGCAAGGCAACACAGGCTTTCACGATGTCAACAACATTACGTGGTGCACACTCAATCGGCCTGCCAAAGATTCTCCATCTTGCAGCCAGAATGCCAAAAGTGTTTTCAATGATCCTGCGGGCGGGGAGAGGCGGTAGTTATAGGTCTTCTGCTCCATGGTGAGGTTCTGGCCTGTGTGATAATCACAATAATAATGAGTGGGTCGGGAACCTTTTTTTCTGAGAGCCATTTTCATCAAATATTGTTTAAAAAATAATGTATTATAGTATAATATAATTATAATTAGCTTAATTTCAAATTGATTGAATATAGCAAGAATTATGTTTCATTACGTAGATTTCAAAGTTGAGTTGAATCTCCATAAAATGAAAAATCATTATAACGCTTTGATGAGTATTTACCTGGGTATGGTCTCATGGAGAGCCTCCCAGATGGCCTGGCAAACTTCGGGGATGATTTTTGATACGGTGCACCCAACCAGTCTGTAGCTTGCAGCTACACTGACCTGGGAAGCCCCAGTTGCCAGGTATCTGAGAGTGACAGCTCTATATATCTATATATATATAGATATATATAGTAAAGCAAACACAGGTGACACAGATGATGAGCTGATGACTGATTAATGTTATTCTATAGGATGAGTTCAGAGCAGCTGAATTTTGCTACTCTAATCTAACTTGTGAAGAGATGAGGATTTCAATCCACTGCAAGGAAACAGCTCTTATAAAATGTGTACCCTATTCTGAACATAATTACTGATTAAAAATAGACATGTTAAAATAACCAGATATACTTGAGGACTGTGATAGGTGGAAATGGAATTTAAAAAATCACTTTTAAAAAAATATTTTTTTTACCAGCATAGACACCTTTATTTGACAGTTACGAGACAGGAAATCATGGGAGAGAGAGGGGATGTGAAATGCAGCAAAGGACCGGGATTCAAACCGCTGCGTACGTATACGTATTAAACTTCGCTATGCCATGGCCACCCCACACTAGCTTTGTGTCCCATCTCGGCCACCCCAGTAAAAATGTCCTGGATACGCCACTGAGGAGAAGATGTTTTAAAGTTTTATAGTCATAAATTTGAAATTGAGCAAAACATTTAGAAGACAACACATGATATACAGCTAAATTCTCAGAGCAAATAACCTGGGGTTTAACTGACCCTGGTTACATCGACATCACATGGCGTTGTTTTCATTAGTTTTTCAGGCTCCGCTGTTTTTTTCTGAGCAGGTTCTGCCTCATATCATGTAGATTTATGTTTTAACCAGCGGTCTGTGTTTTTTTCCTTAAACTTAATATCACTGTTAGCGTGTCTGTGTTATGCTAGCGGGAGGTACAGAGATCTACAGGTGTGTTCAGGGTCGAAGTCAGAAGTACGTTTTTTAACCCCAGACCAGCAATGAACCATACTTGGTAATTTCATTGAGCTTGATTTGCAACATAAAACAATTTTTATTATTTTTTTATTTAAAAAAAAAAAAAAGTCACAAATGCAAACAAGTCATGTTATATCCCCCAATAACTCTCCAGAGTTTAAATTGAAAATTTCAAAATATTTCAATAAGTGCCCAAAAGGGTTAACTAAGACTCCACAAACGCATTTGCAATTCTTTACAACCGATTCAACATGAAATGAATGTATTATTGGTGCCATTACACTGCATGAGTCATGAGTCCATGATTCATCTTTACCACCACCAAGACAAGAACCTACCTTTTTGCACTTTTGAGAAACACAATCTGAATATTTGACTAAACAGAGCTAAACTCCTTCAACCCAGTGCTGTGACTTTCATCTGCAGCTTTATCCAAAGTCCTCACTGAGTGCTCCATTTCCACATGTCAGTCAGTAGGCTTCTGTCTCTCCCACACTCTTTCTCTGTCCTACTTTTTGTTCTGAACTGTTGGCGCCAAAGCCAGCATAGGATGGCAAGAACACACGAGGAAGGCTGTCATCTCCAGAAGGAGAGTCAGATGGCGGTGGGGATTCTTTGTCTTTTTCCTTTCTCCCATTTCCTCTTCTCATTCAGGCTGATGTCCTCACACTCTGATTCCAGGCACAAGCAATACTAATGATCACACGTTATCAGTTCTGTCAAAGGGGGAAGTGACAGCAGTTTGTATGTGTGTGCATGCACTCAGCTGGACTCATTTGCTCACCTGCAATCTCTTAATTTGTAGCAAGAAGACCAGTTTTGCTGAGTGTGGGGATCTGACACAAAGAGTATGGGTTATTAACAGGGCTCCAGGTTGTCCAAGTTCTGACAGCTGCAGCTCTGAGGATGCTTTGCTAGTGTGTGATTTGGACCCATCACCCGGCCTCCTGTGGATTACAGCTCCAAACACCCAGAGGACAGAGCAATACATAATGTGCAGCCTCCCTAATTAGAGAACCCCACTTACTCCAAGGCTAGTTGATCTCACCTGTGAATTCCCAAACACTGCAGATTAGCTGAAGCAGTGGGAACTCGCTTGATTTTTCAGCCAAAAACCATTTTGTGTGGCGAACTGGGGAGCACAGTACTATAAAGCATTGCTCCTGGAAATGAATCAGTCATTTGGAAACTGTGGCAAATGTCCCCTCTCAGGCTTACACTTTACAAAAGGGGGTAGGAGGGGGGGGGTCGACTCAGTTCACTCCAACACCAGCACACACTCATACGCTCATAAAACTAGGCAATAAAGCTGCTATCCTCTTGAGAGTTGATGTACAGTGCCTGAAAGAGAACTACTGAGAGCCATATTAAAGGCTTTATTACTAGTGTCAGATTCAAATTAGTGGTAATGTGCCACAGCCTACTGTGTGCATGTGTGAGAGTGTATGTGTGTGTGTGAGAATGTGTGGATTCAGCCTGACTAGACAGGTTTTCTAGAACAAGTCACAAATGGTTGACCTCAAACATGCAGCTTCAACATCAAGTTGAGCAATAACATTTGGAGGATATCCATTTAATGCTCAGAATTCCAGATGAGTTAAAACAAGGAGTCAGTGGCACAACAGATGAAGTAGATTGAATCCAGAGGGGGAGACAGGAATGGGAAGAGAAGCATGATGCTTAATTAGAGGAACATAATGGCATTGTAAGGTTTTATCCTCAGTGTCTCTATACAGCCTTACTAGTTTTGCTGAGGAAGATCCAGCTGACAGTATTTGGTATCAGGTACTGTGTGACTTGCAGCTTTCACTGACTCAAAAAGTACAAAAAAAGCACAAAAGGATTCATATGCAGTTGTTCAGGCAGTTACCTCCAAATTAGAGTCGGCCTTTGCTCATCTGCCGCAGAGCAGATAAAAATAATGCAAGTGAATGAGTGATTTTTTTTTTTTTAATGTATTCTGATTCCTAAATGAGTATTTACAGCAACAGTGATCTCAGATGTCACAAAATATGTATGCTACATTTCTGGAAAACCTACATCGCAGTAATAAATCCAGTCATTTTAGATTCATTGAATGGACTTGAGCTGCAGCGAATGTGAAGTCATCACAAGCCACAGGATAGTGGCAACAAAAATCAATAAGACCAGCAGGAGCTTTTAAAGCTTTCCAAATCAGCACTTTTTAAAAAATGTTTATGATTTTATTGTACCGGCAGCAAGTGCAAGATAAAAGAAAACATTCGAACAAACACGCACATAAAATCTGTTCAACCACAAACTGTATAATGCAAATAAAAGCTGATTTAAACCAGAAACCAGATAGTCTACTATGCATACAATCTTAAATAAATATACACTGAAGCATGTGTTTTATATGCTAATGCATTATACACAGCATCAAGGACTTTGGAATATATTGCTTTTTAATTTCCCTTCTACTGGAAATGCATTCATGAACCAAACTGTGCATAACATTTGGGGGTTATGAAAGAACTTCTCAGACTGCAATGAAGCAGATAATGCAGCTTCTCTTAATGCACTTCTGTGCATTGTACTCTTTCTGTCTTCCCTGGGTTATTAGCTCCTGTGGTCATCATGATAGCAAATTACCTAAATCACTCCCCTAATCAACTGGCAAATCAGCACTCCTGCTTGCTGAGCACAAACTGAGACACTACTTTCAGAAGAGGAGATTCCAGTGAGACATGACAGCCTAGCGGGAGTTTCAGCAGGACATTGGGTGGAAGGGTTCCTAGACTGATGTGACAAAACAAAGACCCACTGAAGCAACTGAAGCTGATATAACATCATGCCTCAAATGAGAGGGACTAGAAAAACAGCTTGCAACTCAGAGCTCCAGCAGCTACAAACTTGCAGACAGTGAAAGGGAAAACAGAGAAAGAAAAAAGCCTTGTTCACTTACCGGTATTGGCAAAACAGCAGAGAGGAAAAAGAAGCAGCCAGGAAATCATTGTTGTAGATGTAGTATTCAGACGTCTTCTTGTGAGATGCTGATGATGAGGCAATATTACCAGTTGGTATATACAGAGTGTTTGGAGTTGAGAGACTGGCTTCCTCTCTCAGCTCCTCTTGACTGAGTCTTCTTGTTCTCCTCTTTTCTGTTTTAACTGTCAATTCACCCTAAGTCTTTACTGCTGAGTGTCTCTCTTTTTCTCTCTGCTCTCCTCCTGGCATTACAGTCTCCGTGCGTCAGGCTTGCTTTACTACTCTGGCTCCCATGCTTGCTCACTCTGCTTCTGCTCTCTTCTTCACTGGCTCCTCTCTCCTCCCTGCATCTCTCTCTCTCTCTCTCTCTCTCTCTCTCTCTCTTTGATACAGTCAGTGAGGAAAGTGCTTGAGAGGCTAGCTCCTCCCTCTCTCCGCCTGCTCATCAGCCTCTCTGCCATTTAGGAGGTCTAGACTGAGGCAAAAAATCTACTGAATGATCTACCATTATCATTTAACGAAACAGTAACATAATGTTTAGCACTTTGAACAAATGAATCAAATATTTATTGTGTTTGATGACAATGTAATATCAGCATATAAAGAGATCAAATTATATATATCTCTTAAAACATGCAGCTTTGTAATCTGTGAATCTTGCTGGTTGTTGTGTCTTGGGTTTTTTTGGGCCAAAAAATGCAACACAAAGGCAACAAAACAAAATGCCTCTAAAGAACATTAAAGATTTATTGTGTTTTAAGTGTTTTCATGTCTACATAGAAGCAGCCAATTTGAACCTGCCTATGATGCTCAAGACTACAGTCATTAAGCACATATGGGGTAAAATCAAATAGCTTGATGACAGACCTATCCATCCCTTGAAGGTAATCAGCAACTCTGACACATTACATGAGCTGTGCATGTACCAGAGTCAATATGGAGCCATGTCACACAGTGGTTTCATCTCCATTTACCTTCTTTATTCACCTTCATTTTTGCCACTGTGCTATCAGTATGTTTTGGTCTGACCTGCATCTGAACCAAACAACCCCGTCTCGTACAAATGACATTTATTACCAGTTATTGTTTTGCCAAATATATAATTATGGTACATGTAATTGCTGCCGGAGTAGGTCCACAAATAATGCTCTTTTCAATGATGAAAGTACTTCACCCATCTGCTGCACAAAAATCATAGGGAAGTGGATGGTGTGGATGGTGGGCATACAAAGCACTTTGGTACTGAAGGTCTAGTCCTGCATGTGGTTAGGTTAAGAGAATAAAAGCGCTTTGTTTAAGCTTAGGGAAAGATTGTGGTTTTAGTTAAATGTTAATAAAGTAAAAACATCCAGAGCCGCTATGTATGAAGCATCCTAGAATCTTTCCTGAATCATGTTGGAAGTGAAGAACCAAAACAGTCCTACCTCAGAAAATGTGCTGATTTTCAGCAAGGGTAATAACTACATCTGACAATATGCCATCCTAATGATGATATTTTGTGTTTTATTCAATTTCCAAGGCATTGAGATGGAGTCGTTGCAGATTCTTGAAGATGTTTCACCTCTCATACAAGAGGCTTCTTCAGATCTGACTAACTGGTTGGGAGTCCCAGATATTTAACATCTACATCAGGGGTCAGCAAGTAAATTTGGCCCGGGGCATTGGGAGTTGGGAATTAATTGAGAAAAGCAAGAAAAAAGCCACTGGAATCTGTGACAAAACACCTGATAGTTGCAGAGACTGAAAAACATTAAAATAACTCAATAATCAATGCGTATCATTTTCATTTTGCATTGTTACACACACCACATCACCATCTAACTTATTCTAATACTTATTTGACATACTTTTACTCTCAAAATGAATCCTTGGCATCATTGACCAACAAGCCATATGCCATGATCACATGGATTGTGCTTTTCCGCACTGATGTTAATGTTTTTCATAAAATGAAACTGCAGCAAAGCGCTGCAGGGTTGAGCAGAGGTGTGTGGGGGTGTGGCTGTGTTTATTTGTGCTGTTTAACATAACCACTGAGAAACAATCAGAAAGTAACATTTATTGATGTGATTCACCGGCTTTATCACTGCCAGCACTCCCACTCCTAATTCACTCTCTAATCCCGGGCTATTGTTACTGTTCATATGTGTGACTCCATGGCACACAGTCACATGGTATAACTAAAAACAACATTTGAATGATTTACTGCAGTGTTTTTTTTTCTTTCTTCACTACACACTGCATGTTGGCTCTATTAGTACCCAGCACTGATTACCTTTTTTTCTCTCTTCATTTCACACATAATATAGCTATTTCAGGCACAATCCACCACCTATGCCCCGTTGTGAAAAAAAAAAAAATCAGTTTATCAGAATGGTGTACATCTCAAACCAACAAACAAACAATTAATTAATCCTACTTATGTAGTTATTGATACAACTTACTAAGTATTTTGTTTTTATTTGTATCCAAAGCCTGACATATCTTATTCCTCCATAGACCTCTAACATCATTGGAATGGGTGTCATATTCCTTCGCCACAAAGACTAGTGTACTGTACACGAATAACAGCACATTTTCTGTTTCAGAAGAGTAGTTCTGTGTAAGGCACGTGCCACTGTGCATGCACAGGAATGCTGTTCCATTTACAGAGTTTTGAATCTTTTTGTGCCACATATCACAACCCCTTGACTTTGTACTTAAATTACAAAGTCAAGGGGACAGATGGTTTGAAAAAGGAGTGAAGAGGGCCATCCAAGTTAAATTGGAAAAAAACATAATTCAACAGGAGAGGTGGTCTATAACACTACTTATCAGCTTATCACGTACACCTCTTTCATGCATAGTAAATTGCTAAGATAACCTTTCAGGCACCACTAGTTTTCACTATTTATGCAGCTACATTCTGGAACATTTCCATCTTGTGCCTTTTCACACATGCCATGGAATTGGAACTGAGGGGCAAGCGACAGTCCAGCAGATGGTGGTAATGCAACGCTTATGGATGCCAACTGTCATTTCACTAGCAAGAACCATGGCACAACAAAATGTCATTTAAACATTTAATGGAAATTTGGGAAGTACTGAATCTTGAGGACAGGTGAATGGATGTGGGTAAAGATGGAAGGAACATGTCGTCTGTTAGGCTGGTCTGGGACGTACTGAAAGCCAGCTGGAGGGAAACTGAGTGTGTGGGTTCTGTCTCAGGCATGTTTCCATCCAAGCTGCTTACCAGCCCCCAAAATAGTCAGATTTAAAGTGATCTGAGTTGTGCATGAGCTGGAAGGAGATCATTTGAATTGTTGCGGATGGACTCATATCCCTGGGATGACCAGCGGCTGGGGTTTGGTCTGAGATGCCAAGTCTGGCTTCTGTGGACACAGCGCTGATGCGGAAGGAATGGCTAGAATAGTGCTCTGAAGATATTCCTGAAATATGTGTAAATGCCTCTGAAAACAGAAGCGAGTGTTGAAATGATGCTTTGGTGGCATACCTAGAGCTCATGTATTTGATCAACAGTTCATATGGGCTGAGTATGGATTCGAGGCAGAAAATGTAGATAGGGAAAGAAATTCTCAACTAATTTATTTTGCTCCTTCCCAACTAATCTCTGAATATGAGAGAGTCAGAAATGTAGATGGTTATGTCTGATAGACTAGGATGTCTGTAAGATTCTACACAGATGCAGTCAGGGCAAATTTGGAGCACTTCAGGAATCTGAAAAAATCCAGCAGTCGGTACCATGGGGGATATGTATCCTGAATATAGGGAACAGATGCAAAGGCTGAGAAAGTTGGAAGTGAGTGTAAGGCTTCTAACTGGACGAGTTGGTTCCTTTGATTAATATGGGGACATGAGAATGGGAAGTTGAAGCACTATGGAGGGGCAGTGACTAATTTGATGAAGAAGTTGAAGGTAAAGAAGTAGGTCTAGATGGTGTAGGACCAAAGTTTCTGGATGGAATGAGCATGGGTGATGAAATTGCAGATATACATGATGTCCAGACAGGGAAATGACAGCTGGTAGGTGGCGTGATATGCTTTGAAAACAATTCTGGCTCGTTAGGAAGACTGAGACCGTGCTGGGGGCGAGACCGTTGAGGATGGCTTCTTGTGAAACATTAGAAAGGTTTTGGATAAAAGGAAGTTGTGGATGAAACGGTGGCATAGGTGTTGGTGTTGAGGATCTTACTCTGGGGAATGGGAAACAAGACAATGAATCGGCAATGCTGTTGTGAAAACCATGCATGTGAGCTGCCCTGAGGATGAACTCGTGTTGAGCTGAGATTACAGTGAATATAAGCAGGAACTGCATGATGGCTAGAGAATAAGAACAACTTTTGTTAAGGATCTCTACAACTGCTGTGTTATCAGAGTGGATAAGTATGGACTTCCTAGACCATTCATGCCCCCAAAGAATGGCAACTATTACGCTGGGGTGTGATCGCGATATTTGAACTCCAAGTAGAGGCAAACCATCTCCCTCCATAGTAACCACCAAAACCTATGGAGAGAGCTACATCCATGTAAAGATGGATGTCCACAGGCTAGGTGATGAGGTCATTGTAGAAGAAGGAAATGCTATTCCAAGAAGACAGGAAATGTTGCCACACAGTTCCATTTTGCAGACACAGTCCAAAACTACTCTACCACTGAGAGAGGGGATAGCTGCAGCTTTAGTTAAACCAATACAACAGACACAGCATGCCATTCTATAGCATTTGTCACTACAGGTTTTGTTTTTTATCATTAGCTCTTTCATGTTTCATTTATACAAAATGTTCTTTTCACACATCATTTTAAAGTTAAAGGCGAAATGTCAAATTCAATTCAAATTAATTTAATTTCAAGTTTTTTTTGTATGTAACAGGATAGCATAGCATGAATTTGTTCCTCTTTACTCTCTCATTGTTAACTAACCCTCACTGCTAAGAACGGCAGCTATAATGTTCTTGAAGTGATTCTAAACCTGGGGGCTTGGTATTTTTAGTTACAGTAAGCTACAGTATTCTAAATTACGTTAGATAATCGGTTTGATAAGAAGGTCCTAGATGTACAGAAAGAAGGTCCTAGATGTACTTTTCACATTCATGTAGGTTTCCTCTGGGAATCCAATTTATCTCCAACCCCAAAAGACATGCATGTTAGCCTATATAGCAGGGCACTGAGAATTACTGTAATGCTCAGCAAGCCTACCCTGGGAAAATAAAGTTTAAGATTAATGTGATCCAACCTAATAACAGCAGGCTTGTGGCAGGGGCAACACAAGGGACGACCAACAGCCTCCTTTTCAATGAGGCATTGTAGGTGGTATGGTCGTGCTTCTTTCCAGCGCTCTGAGGCTTTCTGCTGCCGAAAAGTCCATGACGATGCAGAGCTTCTTTGAGGCTCGGCAGAAGGACACAAGGCATTTATGGCGCTTTTCCACTACACCGTTCCAGCACGACTCGCCTCGGTTCTTTTTGCATTTCCACTAGGGAAAGTACCTGGTACCTGGTCCTTTTTTAGTACCTGCTCTGGTGAGGTTCCAAGCGAGCCAAGCCGGTACTAAAATGTGACGTCGACACACTGCTGGCCGCTGATTGGTAGTTGTCGCTAGAAGCGTCATGAGCCGTCCCACACAAGAATCAAACCCGGCATTTTTAAATACTGGCAGCAGCGTTACAACCATAGTTACAGCCATACGGCTCAATTTTCTTGATTTGTGTGAGACAAAAAACCACATACAGCAGCAAGAGCACCACTGCCTCAATGTCCTCCATTGTTTATGTGTTTTGTGTCGCGTATAAAACGAAGTCACAGCAGTTTCGCGCAGCCGTGCTATGACGACCCCGCCCACGTTGAGTAGGTACTTTTTTGTAATGGAAAAGGAACCGAGTCGAGGCGAGGCGAGTCGTGCTGAAACTGTGTAGTGGAAAAGCGCCATTAGAGAAGAAAGCCTCTCCATGAACCTTTCTGTAAGGAAAATATAAACTTTGGCTATACTGGATTCACAGTTCATTATCGAACTGGCCAAAATTTGTACTTTGACATAACTGACAGTAAAAGTAAATGGACCAAGAATACAAAGGGCTTTTTTCTCTGAGTGATACCTTTTAGATTTAAACTTAAATTCATTAGTGTGATTTACCAAATGCCTCTTCAGGATTTAGTTGTGCTGAGGGTGCAGTAAGCGGAACGTCCACATTGGATGACAGGGAGCACTCAGCTGGGGGGAATGTGACTGTAAAAGAGTACATTAAAGAATAATTAACATTAATAAATAATTTTTCATGCTACAAACTGATCCAGTATTTACGCATTAAATTTCAATAAATGTAAAATAATTCAGATAAGAACCTGTAGCTGAGGCTTGGCGTCACCCTCCACGCCTCCCCCTCGGCTTGCCTCGTCTGGCACAGTCACTATTGGAGCTATGTGGAGGTTCTCCACCAGTATGTGCCTGTTTCCTCTCCTCAACTGCTCTCTGTGTGTTGAAGTGAAAATTGAATAGTTAAAGGTACTGAAACCGAGACAGGTGACAAATGAAAAACGAAAATGCAACCTAGTGTTTTAGTAAGGTTTTGAACAGCTTAAATGAGCCTAGGCATAGATTATCCAAGTCTATGGAACACTACTGGAGGGATGGAGCTCAATTCTTCCAGAAGATGTTCCCTAATTTGGTGTTTTGATGATGGTGGTGGATAGTCCAGAATCTCTGTTGAACTGGATAGAGATGCGATGAGTTCAAAGTCCACAGGATATGATTTTCATCCTTGTCAAACCATTCAGTGAGCCCTTGTGACCTGTACATGTATTTGTCTTTGTAATGAGGAGTTCATGCAATGACCAACTCTACCATAATATCCCTCTCTCTATAGTTGAAGTAAGACTCTTGGTTCTGACAATGTCTCATCATGCATTGACATTCTCAGTCACCTGAGGAAGAGTTGATCTTCAGGTTTTTCCTGACCTGCCACACTAATACACAAACATTGTGGTCATCAAATGTGTGTCTTCGCCCGCAATTGCTGAATCTATTCATAGCATTGATATCTTTCCCATAGGTTTCAATGCAGAATTTATTCACTTTTGGCAAGCTGAACTCTTTGCAACTGAAGCTCCAGCCACCCATGCTACAATAATGAACCCAAAATCACTTAGATCATCCAGGTATTCCATTACAGTAATTTGCCACCCATCTGTTTGTTCAAGTACAAAATGAATGAGGTTGAGTGATATAAAAACACTAACCTTGGCTTCAGCTAGAATGTGGTCTTGTTTCATTTCAAGCGCCATATGTTTCCCCTCTTGGTAGCTGGGATGCTGGCGGTCAAGGGTACGTCTCGTGGCCATTGCAACACAAACAGACTGACCTAGACAGACTGACTGACCTAGACAGACCGACAGACAGGCAGATAGACAGACCCAGACAGACAGACTGACAGACAGGCAGATAGACGGACCCAAACAGGCAGACAGACAGACAGGCAGATAGATAGATAGACAGACTGACAGGCAGACAGATGGACGTGGCTCTTAAAAGTGCCTTTGGGTATTCAAAATGTTGACGATAACGTGTGATGGGGGTTGACTATACAGAAGCTGCAGAAAAAAAACGTCAACCATCAATCACAAACAAAGTTAGCAGCAATGTGCACTTTTGGTTTGCAAAAAAATACAATATTAATATAGCCAATACCTAATGATAAAAAAACCATATCAGATGTGCATTAACATTAACTCACACTGCACCTGTGCCTGGGAGGGTGTTATTAACTGTGGTTGATTCTGGACAAATTTACTGTGAAAGTGTCATATCACAAAGTTATCACGGTTTTAATGATGATTAAGTTTTGAAACGGTAGCCTAATATTAACTTTACATTGAACGGTTTAAAATGGAGAAATTGTGAATTCAGTTCTATATCGTATAGGCTCTGCCCTCTAAGAGCTATCTACGGTGGCCGACAAGCGCCAAACGCACTGCAACGGCCAAACGCGTCTCCGTTGAGGAAAACAGCTTCAAGTACAGAAACGATTCAAATGTACAAACTCAAACACAAGTCTAAACGAGGTGCAAAAAGAGAAACGTGTTGCAAATGAAAAAACGCGCTGCAAAAAACAAAGACAAATGCAGCATCATCAAACGCTCTGCAAATAGAGAAACGATGCAGAGCACTAAACGATTCAAACCAAGAAACCTTCTTCAAAAGCAAAACGCTTCATAGCCGGTCACTGCTCCAAACCTGCAGGGGGCGCTCGGGATGCAGAGAGACAGAACAGCTGACTGAACAGCTGACTGAACGGTGTTTCAGCGGGAACGGTAATGTGATTTTTATTTGATTATATTTGTAAGTTATGTTTATATCACTGTGCAACGCACATTACGTGACGTTTTTTTTTTTTATTGTAGTTTACATCAGACTCTACAAGGCTGCACATTTGCATGTAGATTAGCCTGCTTAATAAAATGATTAGAGATTGATATAAGCACCCGTTATAATAAAAAGCCCTCTTATCACAGTCTTCCATAACATACAGCACTACACATTACGTGTTATACTTATTAATGACAGCAGTTAACTTGCAAGCAGTCATGGATGATCTCCACTGTGTGTGTATATCAAGAGGTAGTGAAGAGTATTAATACTCATCTCAGTAACGTTGCTTATAACGTTTTTCATTTTTAGTTTTCTAGATTATACTGATCTATCATCTTTTTTTCCAGGCTACTATGTTTTGCCCTTACTGTGGACAAGATCTGGGAACAATTCTCATGTTCTGTGGCTCATCTGGGTCTAATGTGCAATTTTTGGCAGAGGCAGACAACAGTAAGTGGACTCATATCCAGTTTGTTAATAACATTGATGTAGTTCACACCACGTCCTTATGTAAAATGCATTATATTTGACTTTTAACAGCTTTTGTTGTGTAATGGAGTTCCAGTGCTTGGTGATATAGTTAACCAAATCTTGAGGTGATCAGCTGTGTGTCATTGAGGTGCAGATAGTGAGTTTCACTGCCACAGGGTAGAAAATTAGCAATTACACAGGTTCTAATGTTAAAGGACCTCGACCGTTCATCAGAGGAAAAGTGTTATAATTCTAATAAAATTAAATCTCTGTCTTTATCTCACTTTATGTTTGGCAGGGTCAGCATCAGATATCCCCACAAAAGAGGATCTGATACAAAGATATTTTAATCACGGCTACAGCAATGCAGAAATTTTGGATTTTTTGGCTTCAAAACACAATGTTCATATGAGCCTTCGCTCCCTGAAGAGGAAGCTGAAAAGTTTGTCTTTATCCAGGCAAAAAAACTACTCTCCTCTTGCCACCGTTCGTGCTGCCATACAGGAAGAGTTAAAGGGTCCAGGTCAACTCTATGGCTACCGTTCAATGTGGCAGACACTGCGCCTAAAGTACTCTCTGACTGTTAAGAGGGATGATGTTATGGCCCTGATGAGAGAACTTGATCCACAAGGAATTCAACTTCGTGCAAGCAGAAAATTTGTAAAAAGAGTTTACAGTTCTGATGGACCAAACCATGTCTGGCACGTGGATGGATATGATAAGTTAAAGCCGTACGGTTTTGGAATAAGTGGCTGCATAGATGGATACTCTCGAAAAGTACTGTGGTTGAGATGTGGAGCAAGCAACAATGACCCAGCAGTCATTGCCCAGAATTATCTGAACTGTCTCTCAGAACGTGGAATCATTCCAATGCGACTACGCACGGACTGTGGTACTGAAAATGGCACAATGGTGGCAATTCATTGTACCTTAAGATCATGTCACACTGATGACTATGCTGGGGCTGCCAGTCATTTGTATGGCTCTTCAACAGCAAATCAAAGGATCGAAAGCTGGTGGTCATATTTTCGCAGACAGAGGTGTCATTATTATATGTATTTGTCCTTGCATGTTTATTGCTTTTTGATGAATAACAAATTATATTTATCATAAAATTATAACATTTTAGATTGGATCACAATCCGAAAACATAACATGAAATGCATCACCCTAATTCCAGTTTGTGTCTTCAGGTCGCAATTTTGGATGGACCTTCTGAATGATCTGAGAGAGAGAAATCTCTTCAATAATAGTCATGAGCACACATGCCTCCTGCGATTTGTGTTTATGGATGTGCTACAAAGTGACCTTGATGAATGCAGAGAAAAGTGGAACACTCATACAATCAGACCTGTTAAACAGTCTCGTTGTCCATCTGGTAAACCAGAGGTCATGTACAACCTGGTTTCAAAATCCTCTGCAGTGCAAATGTATAGTGTTATCTTCTGGTAGGCCTTCCCTATTGCCTCCTTGTACTTCCTGGCAGTGAAAGGTTCATCTGTTCCTGGGATCTTTATCACTTGTCTGCCATCAGGGTACAACAAAACATGGACAACATCCTGCATGTCCTGGTTAAAATCCATTTGTTTTTTAACAGCAGCAGCCAATAGCTGCTCTGATGACCAGTGAGGCTGAATGTCAAGAGGGAGTGACTTCCCTCTTACAGGTTTTAGGGAGTCACCTGTCAACCTCATAACTCCAACAGAAATCTGCAAAATAACAAATAACATAGTAAATAAAATGGAAATTGATACAACATGACAAATCAATATGATAGGTCACTTGACAAGGTGTGGGTCTACACTGACAGCTAAATCTATCCAACAACCTATGTAATGTAAACAACAGTTTATACCTTCACTGGTTTCTGTTTCCTTTCGCACTGAGAGGCCTGACGTTTCTTTGAAAAGAAAGACTTTCTCTCCCTTTCTTTAACTGCCCTAAACTTGAAAAATGTCTCTATGCTTGAGTTTCCCTCTGGGAAAAAACACACAGGAATTACATTGAGTTTACATTTAATTATGTTCCTATAAAATTACTTTCTGCAGGACATTTTAGTACACCTTAAATGCCAGTTATTGAACCTGGATAGTGACAGAGAGAAGTCATTTTGTATATACAAGAACACAATCTGAACCTTTCAAGCCCCCTTCTAATCATTTATGTTACAAAATCACTAATCTGTTCACCTGCACTGGTGCTAGGTTGTGCAACATCAACTTGTGCACGAGTGGCAGGTGTCTCCTCATTGACATGCTTTAAAAAAGTTAGATTTTTGCCACATGCACAGCAAAAGGCAGGGAAAGCTGCAAGCGCAGATCAACAGAATGGACAGTACATCTGCAAAAGGAAAGGACAGGGTTTAGGTATGGAAGACTGTGATAAGAGGGCTTTTTATTATAACGGGTGCTTATATCAATCTCTAATCATTTTATTAAGCAGGCTAATCTACATGCAAATGTGCAGCCTTGTAGAGTCTGATGTAAACTACAATAAAAAAAAAACATCACGTAATGTGCGTTGTACAGTGATATAAACATAACATACAAATATAATCAAATAAAAATCACATTACGTTCCGCTGAAACACCGTTCAGTCAGCTGTTCAGTCAGCTGTTCTGTCTCTCTGCATCCCGAGCGCCCCCTGCAGGTTTGGAGCAGTGACCGGCTATGAAGCGTTATGCTTTTGAAGAAGGTTTCTTGGTTTGAATCGTTTAGTGCTCTGCATCGTTTCTCTATTTGCAGCGCGTTTGATGATGCTGCATTTGTCTTTGTTTTTTGCAGCGCGTTTTTTCATTTGCAACACGTTTCTCTTTTTGCACCTCGTTTAGACTTGTGTTTGAGTTTGTACATTTGAATCGTTTCTGTACTTGAAGCTGTTTTCCTTAACGGAGACGCGTTTGGCCGTTGCAGTGCGTTTGGCCCTTGTCGGCCACCGTAGCTATCGCTGTTGGGTTTATCCCTCGCGCACCTGCGCAGTCCTGAGAAAAAATAGTCAATGCCCACCCACGTGGGGCCCCACCTACATGGTGTATAAATACCTGTGCTGACCTACAATCAGCTCCCATTTTCTTTCAGCCACCAAGTTGCAAGTACTTGAGAAAACCTCTTCTCCTAACGAGCAATATCCTACTGAACAAACCTACACCTGTCTCTGCTGATGCAGCTGTAGTTACTCACATGTTACCCACACAATGCGATCCAGCTCTCCCTAACCTGCCGGTTAACGGACAGCTTGGTCTCGAAGTTTTAAAGCACTACACATCCTCTGTTTGTCAAACAGAGTTTTCCCCAACATGTGCTTCAATGAGCCCACAAGAGCCGCACGTGTGCCTCGTGTGGCCAGCACACACACACTCCTGCTTGTGAACAGCGGCTCCTTCCTCTCATCAGAGAGTGGGAGCGCTGACACAGTTACTGCTGTTAATGCTAGCGTAGCTTCAGGTCAATCCCCCGCTACAAATGCAGCTCTCGGGGATTCCTTATCAGCCCTTTTGTCAGCAGCCCCCTATGGGTCACTGCTGGGGTTTCCCCGCCCCAAGTGACGGCGGTGAGGGCTCTGTCGCATCTCGTTTCCATGACAACGACAGCACAGCAGGAAAATGCAATCTCCAGATGCAATCTCTTTCCTTCTCCGCGGAGAGGAAAACCGGGGTTTTTTACTCCCGTTACTTTCTAGTTCCCAAGAAAACAGGGGGGATGAGACCCATCCTAGATCTGTCCCTGTTCAACAGATCAATAATGGTCAGACCTTTCCACATGCTGACAATCAAAAGAGTGCTGGAATGTGTGCGTCTCGGAGAATACTGTGTGTCAGTGGATCTGAAAGACGCATATGTTCACGTTCCCATCATTCCGAAGCACAAGCAGTTCCTGAGCTTTTAATTCCAGGGGATTCAATACCAGTATAACCGTCTGCCGTTCGGTTATTCCCTGGCCCCTCGCACTCTCTCGAAATGTGTGAAACAATGTGTTACACCAAAGAGGAATGAGAGTGCTTTTTTACTTGGACGATCTCCTGTTGTTAGCTCGCTCCGAGGAAGAAGCTCTGGTGCAAACGACAGAATTGTTGTCACATCTGTTAAACCTGGGCTTCAGGATAAACTGGAAGAAAAGCTCTCTCTTCCCCTCCGAGTCCTTCACATATCTGGGGGTGGAATTGGACTCTGCCAGCATGAAAGCACCGTTATCACAGCAACAAGTGGCTGCTCTGACAGCCCTTTTGCAGCGTGTCGCGCCTCACAGGGTAGTGACAGCGCTGTCTCTCATGCGGTTGCTGGGGATGATGTCAGCGGCTCACGTGGTAATTCCTCTGGGTCTCCTCCACATGAGGCGCTTACAGAGATGGTTCATTTGTTTACGCGTCAACCCCGTGTGTCACCGGAGAAGAATGATCTCTGTTCCTCCCTCCGTGGGCCCCGATTTGGATTACTGCTACTACTACTAGCTACAGCAGCTTACATAAACTGTCAAGGGGGTGTTCAATCCGCTCAGCTGCTAGACATAGCGAGACAGCTCTTATACTGGACACACGCACACTGTCTGTCCATCAGAGCAGCGTATATACCAGGCGAACTCAACAGAGGTGCGGACATAATGTCGAGGGGAAGCCCCCCCCAAGGGGACTGGAGCCTCCATCCCGAGCTGGTTTCCCAGGTTTGGTGCAGATTCAGCAGAGCCGAAGTGGATCTGATCGCTGCACTCAGGGCCTGGCCGGGTTATGGGCCTGACCGCTGAACCTGAACGTTTAAGCGGCGTTCAGACCAAAAGCGTCTGACGCGAAAAAATTGCTTGAAACGCTTCTATCGCGCCGCTTGATCAAAATGTCACTTTTTTGGATCATCGCTTCATTCGCGCTTGTCGCTCGAAAAAAAAAAACGGCGCATGGGCAAACGTTTGCCCGCTCATTTCTCAACCCCTTCTCTTTTCACGTCAACCATGGCTGAAATAACCACCATTGCTGCACTGTACCTGCTGTACAAGATCGGTAAAATACCGCTGTCTTGTCATAAATGACCGGGTGCCCACAAACCGCCACGATCAATTTCTCCTCCATGTTTGTGTGCAATAGATGTGCCCGCCGTCACGAATGTGACGTCGGGAGATACTCGCCACTGATTGGATGTCCCGGCGCGATGCCGCCTGAAAAGTTCAATTTTTCCAACTTTATTCGCGCCGCTTCAGACGCTTCATTCGCGTCGCTCCAGACGCTTCATTCGCGCCGCCTGATATAAAATTGCGTGTAATCGCGCCATTTAAATTCATTGTCTATGTAGAATTGCTGCTCAATTCGCGTCAGACGCTTTTGGTCTGAACGCACCTTTAGAGAGGTCAGGCCTCTCTCCAGCTGTTGTACGCACAATCCAGGGCGCACGGGCCGCGTCTACTAGAGAGTCATACACGGCGAAGTGGGCGGCCTTTCAGCGCTGGTGCTTAGAAAGGGATTTAGACCCCACTGCGTGTCTTCTGCCTCATGTGCTTTCTTTCCTGCAAACACTGGTTGACAGGAATCTGGCTTTCAGCACGGTTAAAACTTATGCTGCGGCTGTTTCATCATGTCACGAAGGTTTTGGTGACAGATCAGTCTTCAGTCACCCGCTGTTGAAGCGTTTTCTGAGGGGTGTGCGGCGTAATCGACCTGTGTCTCACTCCTTTGCTCCTCAGTGGGATTTGACGCTGGTTTTAGGCGCGCTGATTAAACCTCCTTTTGAGCCATTGGATCAGGTTCCGCTCAATTTTCTGTCCATTAAAGTGGCCCTGCTTTTGGCTCTGACATCTGTGAAGAGAGTCAGTGATTTATCTGATCTTTCTGTGGCCCCATTGTGCCTCAGAATACAGGGGGATGACAGCTCAGCTGTCCTGCGTCCGAACCCAGCTTTTACTCCTAAAAGCATCACCAGTTCGTTCAGAGGGGTTCTTCCCCCCTCCTCACTGATCAGAGGAAGAAGCCATGTCTCATCTTCTCTGTCCAGTGCGTGCGCTATCATGTTATGTAGCGCGCACGGCCTCCTGCGCCTATACTCATAGAATCTGGAGTTACAATACGTAACTAACGGTCTTGTTATAACTACTTAAGGGTCACCCAAATGTAAAGCTCTGTGCACTTTACATTATTACTGTAGTAGTGTGAAGATGTTGCGCTATAATGGACAGGGTTTTGAAATAATTTTTACTCTGAAGCAGACTTTTATTTTAAAGGACCGCATGGAAGACCAGAAGTAGGGAGGGTTTTGTTGTACTTATTTTAGTGGGTTTTTCTTTATCTCTATGGCTGACTTTTGCAGGTATAAGACCGGGAAAGCACCATGAGAGCATAATGCAGGAAAGGTATTGAATAGCTTACCGATGGGTACTGAATAAATTGTTCAAAGACAGCCCCTTACTTGTTTTCTACACAACTTAACACAGAGCAAAGTAAAACGAAATCACAACGTCTAGATGAGCTCACACAATTAATTTTGTGCCGCTCTTCGGCGTTTGAGTTAGTTTCTAGTCGGACCCGTTTGAGGGACGGACCGACTCAAGCAACAGCAAGGAAATCAACACAAGTCTGCTTCAAAACAGCGCTGGTAAAATCTTTGTCTTTGAGTAATTACACAACTGCATTATGGTTATTGTGTGGTGTGTCTGTTTACTTTAAGTAATATAGTGTTTTATGTTTATGACTGTATCTGTTTGTACAAGTTTTACGAGTTGAATTCGCAGCGAATGCTTTTTGTTCTGCCGAGGTAGTATTGAATTTGCCCAGCAGGGGGCCTTGGCGCTATGCCTGAGATTAATCAGTAGCTCCCTTTACATCTGTTGATGTACATGAATGAGTTGATTACATTTAAGATGTTTGTTTAATTTGACAGAACAAAGTGCAAATTTTGGGGTGCAGAACTTTTTGTTATCCATCTGTATACAACTTATCCATGTAGGGTGTAAAACTTTTTGTTATCATCCATCTGTATTTAACTTTTGCATCTCGGCTGTAGAACTATTTATCATCCATCTGTATTAAATGTTGGTCTCTCAAACTATTTCATGTGTTGTTTGGACCAGTTTCTGTTGAGCTTTATTCTGTTGTCTCAGTCTATTATTCTTTCTTGTCTGTCTTTCTGTTGTAATCATCAGTTGCCTGTGTCTTTGTTGTCTGCCTCTCTGTTTCTGTTGCTATCCTCAGTTGAGCTGTCTCATGGACCTTCTCTTACCTTGCAGTAAATGACAGAAACAAATTATTTACTTGTTTGACAAATACTACATACATTTCTCTGGTGGTGGGCTATATGGGGGTTTTATAGTTATATAAGCCGATTACACACTTCGCTGTGGCTGCACAACACTGCCCTTTACTGGTTGTTCAGGGAAGGGTGTATTCGCATTAGAATTTAGTGAAATGTATTTATGGATCGTGGTGTGCGGTAAAAATGTCTCAAAATTACGTCATCGAGAGAAAAGCCAAAAAGCAATACACATACAAAGTCAAACATATTTATTTTCAAATCTCGAAAATATATTTACAAATACACGTTTATTTATACAAATTAGTTTATTTATTTGTATGTCACGTTTTATATTTGTATTTGTATATTTTAAATGTATGCATATTTATACATCATTATTTGATATGTATAAATCTTTTTGAAACAATTCTATCTCCATAATAAACTGTCTAAACAATACTGGGACAATTCAGAAAATGATTCATTCAAAGGGAATACAAAAATGCAATGATATTAATTAATAATTAATAATATACCAAAAATAGTTTTTCTGTTCCTTGTGGGAATATTCCCTCCACAATCACATTGTCTCATTGATGGCTTGAGGATCAGCAATTTCTTATTTAAACAGATTATTCATGTGTCCACAGTGAAAGTGAAAAAGACTGGAAAAGTATGGAATACAAGTGTCCACAGCAATTAAATGAATCAACAGAGTGATGAGGGCAGAGGGAAAAGAGAGAAAGAGAGAGAAGAAGATGAAATACAATTCTCCACTGAGTGACACTTCAATTAGCCTGCTGTCCTCCCTGGCTCTGATAGTCAGAGGGTGAACGATGCGGTGACAAGACAGGTCATTAAAACATCTTTAAAACTCCTAAGGTTTACTCAAGGCCAGTGTTTAAAGATCTGTTCCTTGCCAAGTTGTCAGACCTTGTTCCCATCTCCCCCAAGAAATCAAAGCAATTTCATTCTAGTAACAACGACCAAGTGATTGCACACATAACAAAGAGGAAAAAAAGTTCTCTATTTTGTGAGTTAGATACCTGAGCGCAGGTTTAAACCATGTTTTGTCTAAAAAGGCCTTTTCTTCCCAAATGCCTCTTATCATGTAGTTATACAGCAAAGACATCTTGATTAATTCCACATTATCTCTGGGGGTCCATGCATTTGGGATTACATTGGTATTCAGAGCATACTTACTGCTGCTTCTCAGCTAAGTACAAAAAAGAGCATTTCTTCACAGTAGAGGTATAATTGTTGACAGCCATTTGAGACAGTCAACAATTATAAAAACTTATGAATGTAACAGAGAAAAAAGATTCTTTGAAAAATGGAAAAAGAAAGGCAGTAGGTTCCATTGCAGAACTGTGCCCTCCACCGCATGAAGAAATGTTGTGTCCTTCATGTTTCAAATCTAGATTCTTCAACCAGACACCCAGAGAGAGGTTTTCACTGCTGTGGCATGTCAAGGCTGAAACATATTGTTTGAGTTATAATTACTATTTTATTAAGGTTAGAGGATCTTCTTTGTCTTCCTCCTCCTTCCTCTGTGGTTTGTGTTGCTCTGTAATACCATCACTTGACTTCCTCTTTTGCTCCCGATGTACAAAAATTATAAATGGTGCAGCCCCAGAGGGCTTTGCCCTCAAACGTAAACATATGTTGTTTTGGACGTTCGCTGAAACAACAGATGCCATAGCTTTTCCTGTGAGGGCAGTTTTAACGGTAGAGATGGCAAAGACTTCCATGTTTATGACTTGCAGATGCTCATGTCATTGGACAGTTCAAAATTATAGAGTTAGTTATGTTCTCAGGCATCTCCATCAAGTTGGGTGTAGATAGATCGTTTTTCCAGATTTGTTGAACATAAAGCCATTTGATATTACACAGATGTAATTTTACCTTATGATGATTCAGTGTGTTGAAGCCTTAAACCTTCCTGTGCAGTAGACAAGAAAACAAGGAGCTGAAGTAAGGACCACCAAGCAAATGAGCCAACAGAGCTTTTCAGAATTTTAACATTTCAAACCAACTGTTTTCATCTGGATGTCTTCCCACTGCAATCTCCTTATTTAAAAAAAATACATAAAAATGATACAATTATTTAAGTTGATTTAATTATATAATTTGACTTATATAATACTATGGCCCATTATTTTTTCAGCAGCTTTCTTATGCATCTCTCACTCACTTCAAAACCAACTGTATTTTCATCTGGGCTTCCTCCTATCATATACACAACATCCAGTGTTTAAGAAAATAATGCAATATGCCCGCATGTGTTGTATTTTTCGACTAAAGTCCCGTTCTAATTTCACAATTTAATTTCACTCAAAACATTTACACAGCTTTTATTTAGACTGTCTTTTTGTTTAAAAGTGGGGTTCAATTACAAATCATGTTTTATTATTTGAAGTGTTTGAGAGGTAAGAGATGAAACACCTGAGAGCAGTGTCTCTGCAGTGTCTCTTGAAATGTATTTCTGACTTGTATTTTTCCACAGACATTATATTTAACAACTGAATTCTACTCAGACCAAATCAGATCAAATGCAGAGCTAGAGTCAGGCTAGAGGCCCTTCAACAGCATCACAAGCACGGAGGATATGTTTGGTCATCCTAAGTAGAACAGTCTCATAGGGACTTTTCAAAAGTCCCATGTTGACTCATTAATGTTATATAATAGTTTATATGTGACTTTTCTAATATCTTTCACAGAAGTGGGTTTTTGGAAATTGCTCTTTAAAATAAGGATCTAAAATCCTTTTCTAGAGAAAATTCTTCTCTAGAGCATGTTTGAATCATAAAAGGTTTGATTATCATAAGACCAATTGGTCAGATTTTTGTCAGGATGTCTGGAAGGGATAACATCTAAAAGAGATGAGGAGCAGATGAACTGATGAACAGACTCCAGCAGCTTCTAGTAACAGATGATGGGTAATATTTAAGTGACTTACTTTTTTAATGTTAGTGGTAAAAAAGTTCTCACATGCTTCTTATGTTCAGGAAATGACTTCTTTATAGAGTCATTACCATCATGTTCAATAGTTTTGAACAATATTCTGGGATTATTGTGGCTTTAAGCAATAATATTACAGTTATAACAACACAGTTGTACATTTATATTTTGGGGATTTTGGACTTTTTAAATGAGCAAAGTTGGACCAGTTTTACTTGTTTTTTTACTTTTACTACTTAAACCCTCAGGTAAAATATGAGCAGTAAAAAATGTACATGATTGGCAAAATTCCCTCATAAACATGGCTGATAATGAAGTGTTTATTACACACCTCTTTAAGTGACTGCAGTACAGGACGGAGTGCAGACACACAGAGGTTGAAAGTAATGGCGAGATGACCAGAAACAAAAAGCTCTTTAGTTGATAGACTGTCCCGGGTAAGACTGTAAGATAAGACAAAGTCAAGAGAACGGTTCTGATTGTTAATGTTGGTTCAGAAAAGGACGAACAGAGTCCAGTCCCTCCCTCACTGTGTGGGATTAATAGTCTTTTTACTCTCGTTGCTGTGTTGAAATCTCCTCCTCTGACCTATCACTTTCCATTCGCTGTCTATCTTGGGACAAGGCACAATTTGCTATTGAGGCATTAATCTATTCTTTTATTAACCATAATTAACAAACCATGCACTAATGAACTCACTCAAAGTAATGATAAAACATTTCTCACAGTTGACATCCACACTTACACATTACACAGTATTACATACTGTAATCTGTAAAGTCTAACCTGTTCATTAATACTGACAAAAAGTCCTAACTGCAACACCTCAGATGACCTAGTCTCCTGTACAGATTGAATTTCACAGTTTTCTACAGTACACTCATATTTTTTATTATAGGATTTGTCTAAATCTCATGGCCCATTTTTATATATTGAAAAATAAGATTCCTAATCCAAAAAAATTCTAATACAAGTAATAAAAGTCAGTTACTGTGTGCCTCTCAAACAGACATAGCTCTTCAGAAAAGGACCAGAATCTGATAGTATATAAAGTATAAAGTATATAAGTAATGTTCTATTCCATAAAGTTGGGGGACTCACAAGACATACTTCTTTTCATACTTTGGAAAGCTCCTTCAGAGCCATGTTTTCATATTTTACACACCTCTCCTAGACTGAATCTCCTCATCAATGAATTGTGTTTTCTTTTTCAACACTGTCACTTATCGTTTATATGTTGGGCTCCAGTTCCATAACTAAAACTTATAAACTGCTATTTATTGTTACTTTTTCACATTTAGTACAACTGATTTTCAACCCCCAAGATCATTATTCTTAAACAGTAATGGTGTAATTATATGTGAATGAAAAACACTCACGGTGAATACTATAAATAAATATTAGAAGAGTTCATTTCTGGTTTCTGCATAGGACTCTTAAGAGCCAAAAGAGCTTATTAACATTACTATAATAATAATAATAATAAATCACATTTATATAGCGCTTTATGGGTTTATTAAAACTATGCAAACAAATCTTTATTATTCGTACAACGGTTAAAAAACAAAAACAGAGGTTAAAACATGTAGAACAGGTGGGAGCTAGGTGGGGAAAGCTAGTGTAAAAATGTGTGTTTTGAGTGCAGATTTGAAAGAGGAGAGGGTTGGGGAGATTTTGATGTGAGAGGGGAGTGAATTCCATAGGGTGGGGGCAGCAACTGAGAAGAGACTATGGTGTCATTTCAGTGCCAAAATCTGCTCGCATAAAAACCATAATCAGCGTGCAAAAAGACCACTCTGTGCACGCTCACCTCCACTCTCTGCACTCTCGTGGTCTCTGTGTATACGCTCGCTGTCACTCTCTGTGCCTTCTACACGCTCGCCTTTGCTGATTTTTGGCACTTTGGGGGCGGGCATTGAATAGACAGCCCCGCAACCCACCTCCTTTCTGATTGGTCACTACTGTCTCCAGGTCAGAGCCAATCCGAGGCAGAGTAAGGCGGGTCATTATTGCGGTTGGTGGCAGAATTTGATTGCGGATCGAGATGTCAGAGAAAAAAGAGGTAAGTTGAGGAACAGACAGATATTTAAATGTAAATGTATTGAACAGCTTGGGAGTAATTGTGATAGTTTACTGACTTTTTTTTCTTCTTTTTTTTCTCTAAACTTTATTTTCATTTCCGTAATATACAAAAAACTCTCGATAGGAAACATGCATTCTTTTTATAATACAAATATATCTCCATTATAAATCAAATCTACAAGGCTATAAAAAAGGAAGAAAATACAAGGCACTTCATTCATATCATTAGAAAAAACTTTCAAAAAAACAAATATTATGTTGCAGTTTCACTCAATTTACAAATTGGCTTGTACTGTATACATTTAACAACTTCAAAAAAGAAAAATATTTTTTAGTTCGTTTTTAAACCAAACTATTGAGGGGGGTTTATTTTTCCATCTGCATGAATGGATGTGATATTTACCCACAACTATGATCATATTGACCAGTTCTGAAAATGTTTTGGTAAGATTATCTTATATAAAATAATCTGATGTTTATCAAATGGTGATATTTCATATTTTATTACCTATCCATTCAAAAACATCCTGCCAAAAATGTGATGTCACTGTACAAGAATAAAAAAGATGTTCAGTAGTTTCACAATCCAACATGGCTCAACCTCTAATCCAAACCTCTTCTTTAATGTTTCTGCTGCTGGATAATAACCATTAATAATTTTAAATTGCAATTATTTGGCTTTTGGGCTAATGGGCCATTTCAGATATTTTGTAAATGTGTTTATAATTTTTAGATTACTCTCTCTTATTGATAGTGTGTTCCCCTTGTATGACCATAAAAAAGGTTCTGCATGAACATCTTTCATATGATTTTATTATTGCATTTTTTTATCAGTATTTAACATTTGTTCAATTTACCAAAATCTGGTAAGACTATCTGTACACTGGAATGAGAGAGAGTATGTTGTATCAACTATATTAGTGGAACTGGAATAGCTTTACATATTTTGCTGTATTCCCTATAAGAGCACTGCATATTACATGTTTCATTGAAAGAGTTGAGTGGTAAGATTGAACTATGTTCATCCAACAGGTCAGCAACAAAAAATATTTTCTTATCACACCATTTTTGATTGTATAAGGTTTTTCCATTTGATGTAATGCTCTGTTGTTCCACAATGTGGATCCATGTGGACTAAAATTGTGGGTAAATATCATTTTCCAGTCTCTTAACACTTGTTATGTAAAAACCGGCCTTGCAGTTCACAAAGAAATGTATTATAATCACACATTTCAATACAAGGATGCTCTTTCTTCAGCCAAGACCACATACTACTCAACCTTAATCAGGACAGCTGATGGGAACACTAGAGCCTTATTCTCAACTCTCAACAATATTCTGAAACCACCTGATCCTCTACCACCTCACTTACAGTTACACAGTGTGATGCCTTCATGACCTTCTTCAATGCCAAAATTGAAAATATCCACCAGACACTGACTGCGTCAAATAACTCTGCATCCTCTCTGCACTCTTGGCCTACATCGTCCTTCAGCTCTCCGCTCGCCAGCTTCATACTACCAACTGTGTCCGAATTATATGGGCTCATTCATAAATCCAAGCCATTTACCTGCCAGTGAGACCCCCTACCTACACACCTGGTAAAAATCTGCCTACCTGCCCTGTCCATGTTAATAACTGACATCATATATTCCTCGCTGACTTCTGGTGTTGTCCCAGCATCACTAAAGACTGCTGCAATAACACCAACACTCAAGAAACCTGGCGCTGATCCGAATGATTTGAACAACTTCCGACCCATCTCAAACCTGCCATTTCTCTCCAAAATACTAGAAAGAACTGTTGCAGCCCAGCTCCACACCCACCTGTCTGACAATAATCTCTATGAACAATTTCAGTCTGGCTTCCGTCCCCTCCACAGCACTGAGACAGCACTAGTGAAAATCACCAATGACCTCCTGATGGCATCTGACTCTGGACTTCTCTCCATTCTGGTTCTCCTCGACCTGAGCGCAGCTTTCGACACCGTTTCTCATGACATCCTCCTGGAAAGGTTATCCTCCATTGGAATCACTGACATCCCTCTGGCTTGGTGCAGACCATATCTCTCTGGCCGCACACAGTTTGTTCAACTCAAGAACCTGAGATCCGGCTCCTCCCCAGTCTCTAGTGGTATTCCCCAGGGCTCTGTCCTTGGCCCCCTCCTGTTCATTATTTATCTTCTGCCTCTTGGTCACATTCTCAGGAAATTTGACATTCAATTCCACTGTTACGCTGATGATACCCAACTCTATCTTTCCACTAAGCCTTCTTCCACTCTGCCACCCATCGCCCTATCGGACTGCTTACTCGAAATTAAATCATGGCTCTCACTCAACTTTCTTAAACTCAAAGGCGAAAAAAACTGAGGTCCTCCTCATTGGTATCAGATCAACCCTAGCAACACTCAACACTTTCTCCATGTCCATCAACAATTCCACTGTTCCTCCATCCCCTCAGGTAAAGAGCCTGGGTGTTATCCTGGACAGCACATTATCTTTTGAAGCCCATATCAATAACGTTTCTCGGACTGCATACTTCCATCTACGGAACATCAACCGTCTCCGTCCCTCACTTTCACCAACCTGCACCGCTATCCTGGTAAACACCCTGATCACATCCCGTCTGGACTATTGTAACGCTCTCCTTTTTGGTCTTCCGCGGAAATCTTTTCATAAACTCCAGCTGGTACAGAACACAGCCGCCCGTATCATAACCAGAACCCCCTCTATTGTACACATCACTCCTGCCCTGCAGCAACTTCATTGGCTCCCTATCAAATCCTGCATTGACTTTAAGATTCTACTCCTCACATACAAGATCCTTCACAACCTGGCACCATCATATCTCTCTGAACTGATTCACATCTACACACCTTCCTGTACTCTCCGATCCTCCTCTGCCAACCAGCTCTTTGCCCCATCTGCCAACTTAACTACCATCATGGGGTCAAGAGCTTTCAGCCGATCTGCCCCCCGCCTTTGGAACTCTCCCACCAGACATTTGCACTTCGGACTCTGTTTCCACCTTTAAATCCCGACTGAAAACGCACCTATTCAGAGTGGCATACTCTGTCTCACACTAACTATGCATCACATTCTTGTTTATTTGTTGCACTGATGCACTTTATAGTCACATTCATATTTATTTCTTTATCTTTGCACTAAATGTTACCTGATTTATATTGTTTGATGTACTGTTGTTGTGTTTTATGTGCTTTGTAAGGTGTCCTTGAGTGCTTTGAAAGGCGCCTTTAAATAAAATGCATTATTAGGGCCCAAGCACTATACAGTGCGAAGGCCCTATTGTAATCGTAGAGATTATTAGGGCCCGAGCACTGACCAGTGCGAGGCCCTATTGTATCTGTAGAAATTATTATTATACTTTTTCTACGAGTTCCACAGCCTTTTTCCCCCCTTAAACGTTCCCCAAAACTCACCAAATTCTGCATGGAAGCCAGGCCTGGCAAAAAATTAGATATTTTAAGGATCGCGGAAATGGGCGTGGCAAAATGGCTCAATAGCGCCCCCTCGAAAATTAAAAAAATCGAGCCCCTCGACTCAGATTGACGTAGACAAACGAAATTCGGTAAACACATGTATCGTGTAAAGACGCACAAAAAAGTCTGGGGAACCCATGACGTCACTCCAACAGGAAGTCGGCCATTTTGAAAAAATATGTGCGATTTTGGCCATTTCCACGCCTCGTACTTTAACGAACTTGTCCTAGGGATTTCTATCACACCAACTTCAAATTTTCACAGAATCATCTTGAGACATTGGAGATGAAAAGTTATCAAGAACTTTGTGATTAGGGATTCGGTTTGGGCGTGGCGGTGCCGACAATTTCCTTCGCCATTCCATCCTTCGCCAAAAAGCAGGAAGTCCTTATAACTCCTAAAGACATCGTCCGATCTACACCAAATTGATCACGCATGTAGAAGGTCCCGCCTTGAACACGTAGATGTATCAATACTGTGTTAGCTCCATAGCGCCACCTACTGGATACAATAGCGCACCCTAGAAAATCAAAAAACAATTTAGCCCCTCAACTCAGATTGACATAGATAAACGAAATTCGGTACACATATATATCGTGTCAAGACACACTAAAAAGTCTCTTGGACCCATACCCTCACTCCAACAGGAAGTCGGCCATTTTGAATCGAATTTGCGATTTTGGCGCTGTTTGTTTCCATTTGAATTAGAAGATGCGTTGCAACAAATCTCCCTCATTCGTGGCGGGGCGGGAGAGCTTGGGCCCGGTCATCGCTGCTTGCAGCTTTAATTTTTATTATTATTAGATTCAGCAGTAAGTTACTGTAGCAGCATTATGTTTTTGAGTACGTCTTTACAAATTTAAAACAATTGAGAAATGGTCTGGAGCTAAATTGCTTCCTTCACTGTTTGTGATGTTCAGAGGCAGAATCTTTGTTTAAAATATGTAAATAAATAACTGCCTTTCTCCAAAGCCATTTAATGTTTTATTAAAAATGTTTCCTGAACTCACTAAAATACTCTCAATGATGTCAATCAATTTCTAATTCTAAGCAATGAAGGAAATGCTTGCGTAACTCTGTATGATTTCAGAAAAAAGATGCTGCAGTATGATGGTTCCTTGGTCCATGACAGTATCAGATGTACTTAACACAAAACACACAAGGTGTATGTGTGTGTGATTGTGTGTGTGTGTGTGTGTGCGTGCACGCGCATGAATTAACTTATGTTTGGATGTAGTTGAATCAAGCAGCCTCACACACACAGTACGTGCACACGGACACAACTGTTTGTAAAATAACCTGTCTAAATCAAATTCATGCACACATCATTTGTATGGTTATGCGTTTCTTCCAGTGCCTGCTGCAGTCAGCCTCACACAATGACAGATGTGATAATAATAAATCACGATGAAACACTTTGAAGAATTCTATGACTCCAACCAATAACAGGATTCTAATCAAGATTGAGTAAAATGTTATTGTGCTGATCAATCCATCTTCACCATTAAATGAAAAAAGTGTGAGCAGAGCGAGGGCACCCTGCTACAAACTCTCACACAACCCAGCAGATTTCCTGATCACCATTTGGGTCCCATGCTGACCTGTCAATCCTGCCTGCTTTGTGCAGCATAATTTATGGTTGTTTCCCTCCAGTGTGCTCTACTCAGCCCACCCCATAACAAGATAAAAAGAGGACAAAGTACACCACAAGATCTGAAGACTTCCAAATGCTTGAGTTTTCAGTTGTGTCTGGGTTTGGGGCATCTGTGCTCAGGAGTTCACTTATCACAAGGTTGGAAGTTTGATCTCCGGCTCTGGCAAGATACTGAACCCCAGATTACTCCCAATGGCAGTACCACTGATGTGTGTAACTAAGTCAAGCTTTATTTATATTATTTATATGGCACTTTTTAAAACCCTCACTTACAAAATGCTTCAAAAACACACACAAATTTAGAATATAAATATTGTAAACAGACCAAACTGAAATGATACAACACTCTATAGAAAGTCTTGCTGATATAAATGGGTTTGTGGATGATTCCACAGAGTTTGGGCAAAGACTGCAGATGTGTGCGTAGGATAGTTACAAGGAAGACATTTGAGGACTGTAGAAGTCGAGAAGTAGAGTGATGAACAAGAAAGTCAGAAATACAACTGGGGCAAGGTCATTGAGTGCCTTGTGTGTAATCAGCAGGATCTTGTAGCTGATTCTGAATTTTACAGGAAGCCAATGAATGGAAGCAAGAACAGGGATAATATGAGACTTCTGGCTGGTCTGGCTGCTGTATTTTGGACTAACTGCAAGCATGTATAAGCATTAGAAACATTGTAAAGCACTATACCGCTCCCGATGAACAGGTTGCACACTGCATGCCAGCCTCTGCCATCGGTGTATGAATGTGTGTGTGAATGGGTCAATGTTGGCATGTGCCTGGCCTCAACCACTTGATTGCTTTATAATATAATAACATCGTCTCTGAGCCAGAACCTCTGAACTCATGATGGAGGATGGATGGATTAAACCGGTTTCACTCTCTCTCTCTCTCTCTCTCTCTCTCTCTCTCTCTCTCTCTCTCTCTCTGCCCACACACATCTTTTAAAGATATGTTTTTCAAAATGACTGTGGTCAGATTAAATATTTAAATATATCAACTGCACAATAGAAGACAAGTTATGAGTTGACTTATGAGTTGTTGTCAGATAAAAAAAATGTCTACAATACAACATGAGTTATATTTTAGTCAAGTTATCATGATTGTTGTTGTAAAACATACATTTTGAAATACATGTTTATATGCTCATCTTGACAAAACGTATTTGTCACTGACTCATAAATTCTCAAGGGATTTTGTCCTAGGCACTGGCACACATCATGTCTCTAAAATTCAGAGCCACACCTTCACTAACCATTTCTAATGCAAAATAGCAGCACTGTACTGCTAGGCCTGACTTGACACACTTTAGATGATTATGCTGAAGGCCATTATATTATCATTATATTAAAGGTGGGGAATTAAGTGTGAAAAGAAAAACACTCCAGAATGAAAAAATAAGGCCCTCCTCCCACAGCATATGCATACGTCTCATAGGTACACACAACACAACAGTGTCACTACTGCACTCACGCACAACACATTAATTCCTCTCAAGGCACAACAATCTTTAGTAAACAGTAAACAGGACCGCTTCTCATCTGTTTGAAGTAATGATTGTCCCATCTCCCTGCTTAAATTTGAATGATTTCACTTCTGGGAGTTGAGTTCATTTCCATTGAAAGACTCACTGATGAGATGATGTACTGTTCAGTTTCCCTTGCACTACAAACAATAGTCAGATGATCGCACATTGCTTTTCATTCTTTCCTTTGATCTTCTCATATTTTTTGTCTCTCTTTCTGCAATTCATGCAGTCCTGTCACTTCCTATCTGTTCGTATCCCAGTGCTCTCCTGGCTTCCAAACTTTCTGTGTTACATGCAGTGAGTGCACAACCAGTAATTCACAGCCATAAACATTCAACTTGTCTGAAATCATCTCCAACCTGATTCTCAACTGGCACAGCTGTCAATCACAGCTCATTAGCAGAGAAGCAGAAAGGTGGCCTGTAAATATCAAACTGATAAATACCATGCATCATTCTATCCCTGAGTCACTGTAACGCTGCAGCATTCAGATGTCTCACCAAAAGCAGAACATATTAAAGCTTACAAAAGCACTTGTTAAAACTCTGCACTGAGAGTAAAACCTTGATTAAAAAAACTAAGTCAGATGAAGCTGGTGTCACTGTGATCAAGAAATGTAACTATTTATTTTTAATCTTCAACATCCTTAATTTTCTGTTTTGAACTCCTTTGAAAGATGTGATTGTGTCAGTGGCACTAAAGAATGTCAGTGTGTTTAGTTGGTTGCTCTCCTTCAGCAGCAGGACATAGCTAAGTTTTCCTGGAATAAAATAACCTCTGTACCACAAGGTATCGTTCACCATCAGTTGTGTTGTGCAGCTCGAAGTTGGACATGTGTGAGCAGAGCTGATTTTAAAGGTGAACTAAGTCTGGTATACTACATAAAAAGTGTCCCCTCTCTTCTTAAGTAGTTAATCAAAAACAATATAACACTGGGAGTAAATCATTACAACTTTTAAATAAATTAGGGATGTCCAAGCTGATCTAAAGACACAGATATGACAGTGAGAATCAGTGAGAGCCATGTGAGCAGAGCTGCTTTGAGTTTTAAAAACCATCTCAGTAAATTAGCAGTTGAAAGACTTCTGAGCTGTTATATTTTCTTCATGCAGAAAACATGTTGGCTAAGTGTGCACTGTAAGATGTATAATGTAAATAATTTAAATAAAGTGTTGGCTAATTAAATATGATCATATATGTATAAATGAAAGAATATGACTAAAACCAGCATTAGTCATTACAGAGACTTCTACAGGTACTAACTGACTTATGCTGTAGATGCATTGACACCGACAAAAGTCGTGTGAAGTTTCTAAATATTATATATATATATATATAAATATTAAATAATTTGACTTTGAAAATCACCTCTGGGATAGTGTGAATATCTAGAAATAACTGTGTGTGAGGCTCAAACCCTGTGTGGCCCTGATGCTTCAGCTTGTGATTTAATTCAACTCTACAGACTTTTATCTCTGAATTCTCCGACTTGCTCTCTATGCTTAGGTCTGTATTGTTGGTCATTTCAACAATTATTTATATTTATTGTCCTGGTGATGCACTTGCAGGGGAAATGTTTAACCTTTTAAAATCTTTTCATTTTCTTAGGATATAAAACTCATGAGAAGGGACATATTTTAGATTTAGTTACCATAAAAAACATTGTATAAGAAGCACCGGTGTATAAGTCACAGTCTCATTTGGGGGGTTTCTCAATTTACTTTAATTAGAAACACAATCAAAACACACATATTACACCTGAATCAGTGTGTCGGGTTAATGGTTAATAGTCCGTAATGATTTGCTTAACTGTACTGGACCGGTATATTAACTCTGATCTTCAAGAGTCTGAGTTTCAATTCAACCTTTTAAAAGAACACATTAACTTTACATATTTAATACAGTGTGTAGCTGTGTGCTTACTTGAGTCCTAAAAGTCTTCATCAGAGCTGTCGCTGTGGCCCTACTGCACCCGAGTCATGCTTCAGCTGGCACAGAAGCATGGTGAAAGTGTAGAGGAATACTTCTGCAGCTTACACCAACTGGCTGAGAAATGTGACTTTTGTGCTGTGAAGAACTAGAACATAAGAAAGTGTGTTCGCCCGAACGTGGCTGCGAATAAAGTTCAAGAGCCAAAAGACTTGCTCGGTCTGGTTAACATTCCAGCTGCTGACACAGCTGGAATGGCAGCGCATGCTTGACATGTGTGGACGCCCATGTAAGGTAGTAGCTTAAATACTCCACAGGGTGGCACTGTTGCGCATCTATTCCTCCGTGAATGGGGTAAATGTTGATGTTTGTCCCTTACGTGACACCGTAGTTTGGTAATTCAGGCCGTGCTGGACGCCATTTTGGTTAAATGTTTTCATTCATTGTCCTGTAAGGTAAGCTTTTAAAATATCTTAACTAAAATCACCCATCTAGTCCTTATGTTCATCTGATGTTTTAATTTAGATGTTAGTTTACATTTCGGTGTTGGTTTGAGAGGCGAACACTTGTATTTTGTATGCAGACTTTGGCTGTAATGTTGCCTAGCTTGCTGTGCACGAGTAGAGCAAATGTTCAGTGGAAATAGTGCAGGATGAAGCATTATTATTTGCTGTTTTAAGTTTATTTCAGTCTTTGGGTGTGTAGGGAGGCTTCAGCACGTCCAGTGGGTTACATTCACATCATTATCTTTACAGTTAGTGTTCTTAGTGTGGACGGTCTTTTACATACCTATGATCTATACCTATATCCGGATCCAATCTCTGTACAATACGCAGCTGTGGCTCAGGAGGTAGAGCGGTCGTCCTCCAATTGGAAGATTGGCGGTTTGATTCCCGGCTCCTCAAGTCTACATGTCGATGTGTCCTTGGGCAAGACACTTAACCCCTAATTGCTCCCGTTGCTGTGCCAACGGTGTATGAATGATTCACTTCCTCTGATTAGCAGGTTGGCACCCTGTGTGGTAGCTGCCTGCCAACAGTGTATGAATGTGTGTGAATGAGTTGTAGTGTAAAGCGCTTTGAGTCCATTTACCATATCCCACTTTTAAATGAAAAAATATTGCTTACACACCGGTTTTTACTATATATCATATGGCCCACAATGTGGAACTACGTATAATATATTTATGTATATCTGATCATTTATTATTGTTTTTGTTTTCTTCTCCTCTGTCTAAAGTCTCATTAGCCCCACTTGCTCTTACTTCATTAACCTAACAACAGAAGCTAAATTGTCATCCTTTTTTGTGCCTCTGTTCTGAGCAACCTTGCTCCCATGAAAGACTCCAGTATTAATCTGCATGCATCACCTGACCTCTGTGAACAGCTGAAATTCTTTTTCACTGAAAAAGATTGAAAACATTAGATCTCACACCAGCAGTTGGCCCAACAACGTACATGTCTTAGAACTTCCAACTCACAGTTCATTTAGTGTTCCATCCTCTGCTCTTTTAGTTTGGTGTCTTTAACAGCTCTCAGCAAAATGGTGAAGTACAAGAACATTTCCTGGATGTTGTCCCTCCTGGACTACTGAAGGAGAAATTTCCCACTGTTGGCTCCTTCATTTGATCTACTGTCAATAACTCTCGGACCCCTGGCTCCTCCTACTGATTTAAAATTAGCAAGAGGAGCCAGCAAGAGGCATTTTAAATATTTTTATCAAAGATCCTAGAAAAAATTGTGTTCAAACAATTAGTAACTCAACTGTGAGATAATAATTTATTTGAACAATTCCAGTCTGGCTTTTGACCCCTGCCAAGGAAAATTGATGCACAAAATCCAAAATGGCTGCTTTCCCGCCGCGTGAAAAAATTCCCAAAATATTCTTTTTGATGGTATAAAGATAAGAGCAATGATCCCACAGAATTTCACGAACCTCAAAAAAACTTTGGGGGGAACCGTGGAGCCTGCTGTCCACCCTATTCACGATAAAAAAAAATACCACACCCCCCCTCTCACTTCTGACACATATTTTTGAGGACTTTTAGCCTCTCAAAAAGTCATTCATTGTGGAAAACAATAATAATGATAAAAATAATAATAACAATTCCTTCTAATACAATAGGGCATTTCTGTGCTTCGGCAAACAACAACAAGAGACAGAAGGACTCTGTTTTGCAGTCTCAATCAGCAGATAAAGAGAACCTGTGTCCACATTTGACTGCTACCCTTAGCAGGATTCAAAGTCACAACCTTTGGATCTAAAAGAGGCACAGAAGTGACATGATTCTAAACAGTGTTTAAACCACTGAACCAGTGGACAAGCCCTGAAATGGAAAAAAAAATAGTTACCATTTTGTTAAAGAGAAATGTATTTACGTAAAAATGTAGAGCTTGTAGCCCAGAGATTTAAACATCATTAGTGGAAACATGATAAGTTTACCTTGAGAATGTATGATATGTGATCAAAGTGTCTGAAGTAAGTGTCACATCCTGTGTTAGATTGTGTTTTGTTTTGGAAAGTTGTTCTCCTCTTGTGTATTTTGTTAGTTTTACTTCCTGTGTTTCCCCTTCCTTGGTTGATTGCCTCATGTGTTTCACCTGTCTTGTTTCTCGCACCTGTGTCCTGTTAGTTATTTCTGTCTATATAGGTTTTGGTTTCCTGTCCAGTCTTTGTTCAAGTCTGTGTTTCTGCTGTATTTTGTACCGTGTAGTTTTTGCCAGTGTTTTCTGTTGAGTTGTTGATTCCTGGTTTGGCCAATAAAGTGCCTGTTTCTTGAGACTGTCTGCCTTTTTTGGTCCATCCGCACTACTCATCGTGACAGAAAACTCTGACCTTATTATGGACCCAGCGGACAATAACCCGTTCTCGGGAACCCGCCTGGCTCTGGGAGGACCTCGGAGCTTCATGAAGGGGACCAGAGCCAGGCCCCAGCTGCCTCGCTACCCAGTGAAGCCCCAGCCAGAGTCTCAGCCCCAGATACCTACAGATACTTCTGCCCCTGCTGACGAGCGGCTACCATCACCTTCTGCCCCTGCTGACGAGCGGCTACCATCAACTTCTGCCCCTGCTGCCGAGTGGCTACCCTCTGCCCCTGCTGATGAGCAGCAACCCCGGGCCCCGGCCCCTGCCTCTGCTGACTAGCAGCAACCCCGGGCCTCTGCCTCTGCTGACGAGCAGCAACCCCGGACCCCGGCCTCTGCTGACGAGCAGCAACCCCGGGCCTCTGCCTCTGCTGACGAGCAGCAACCCCGGGAGGATGAGAGGACGTTTAGTGTTTGTGAAAATGTAAATATCCAACTCTTCAGTGTTTCTCTTCTTTTACACAATGAGTTTATAATAAAACAATCATTACCATTAAAAAGTATTAAGAGAGCGATAGTTAGATTAGATTAGTTTTTTTTCTTAGCTATGCCAAAACATGTGGCTGTTAGCTTTGCTGGTAGCAAAACCCCTTGGGGGTTGGTTGTCACATGTTGGTATATACATATATGGTGTCATATATCTAGTTCTTGCTTTCTTTTTAGAGAGCAAAATGACCAGGAACTTGTCGGGAAGGCCATCAAGGGTCAGACTTGTCCAGATGTGATGCTCAGAGCAGTCAGAGAGGTGAAAATGAACAATATTGTCACATAAGGACAAAAAAGGCATTTAACGGAATGATTTTTCCTGTTTATGTTCTCTTGGTGCAGGTTGTTGTATTTCAATGAAACTAAATATTTTTTTAAGACTGTATAAGACCGGGACAAGCATCCCCATCGTGTGTGACAACCATCCCCATCGTGGGGTTGGTTGTCACAAGTGCACAAGACATATTTGACGGTTCATATCTTTTGAACAGAATCAGCTGAAGGAGAGTAAGACCACTCTATTCCTACCTGACACTTTAGGCTTTCATTACAAATTAAAAGGGAATTTATTCAGTTTATGAGGAATTCAAATGAAGATAAAAAGTGACTACCAACCCTGTTCTCCCCTACACAATGTGGAATAACACTACGAACTAGAAAATTCCGCAGTTGTAGTAGTTAATTGCATGTGAGAGTTCAAAGCAGTTACCTGCTGCTACTGCCAGATGCTGCTACTGCTGATTCCACTGCTTCTGCCTTTAAAAGCAGCGCCACCTACAGGTGAAATTGTAATAAATGCTACAGACCTGTCCAGCATCACCGTCTGCACAACTTTGCTGAATTTGGTTACCATGGGATATTACATTTAGGAGATATGGCCAGTGGCGGCTGGTGACGAAAATGTTTTGGGGGGGCTGTAGCCAATTATGGGTTAAAATAAGACATTCAATATTTTCAAAAATTGCTCTCGTAATCTAATCAGGGGCACTACAGGAAACTCTCCGGAAATATTGAATTGGTAATTTGTTTGATTAGCCAATTAAATATTTATCATAATATTTAATAAATCAATACATTTCTGAATCAGTCAAATATCTAAAGTTATGAATTCTTCGGCGTCAGGGACCGTCTTGATATTCGCTCCAAATCAATACACACACGATCGACTATGATTATAAGGGTTTTATTAACTAACAGTGATAAACATACAATAAAAGCAAATTGTGAATAATGGACAAAACAAAGGTAATAAACAAATGAATACATGGTTTTAATGAATGAAAGATGAATGGTGGAATCAAACAGAGGTTTTATGTCCTATGGTAATTATATTAAAAAGGGGATTAAAGGTAAGGAATACTTTTAGCTCAGTTACGCTCACCATTTAACACCAGCCCGATTAAAATGAGAGATGGGTTACTCAGCCTACTTTTCAGAAGAAAGCGAAGTCAGACAAGATGCTGCTCTCTGCGAACTCCGCTGGATTCTCGAACTGCGTCCGGCTGCGGGGAACCGGTCTGCTGGCTTGAACGCTGCTCGTTCCGGTTGGTCTCTGAAGGCGTTGTCTCTCTCGGGGTCCCGGTGGTGAGCACCTGGTATGGTTTTGGTGCTTTCGGTGGAGTTTGAAGTGTACTGATAATTGAATTCGTTGCTCAATACAGCTTCAAAAGTCATAGCTGGCCAAGCGTCTACCTTCTCGAAGTTCGTCAAACAGAACGAAACTTAGGCTTATCAAAAATCAAAATAAAAGTATTAAATGTCTTTGGTTGAGCTTCGGCTTGAAGATACAAAACTTGCTGTTTATATAAAAAGTTGTGGCTGAGTTTTGAACTAGAGTTAAAAATGAAGAGAAATTAAGGGAGAAGAAGAAGCTAAGACTAAGCTAAAAAAAGCAAACTAAAGAAGAGGTTACAGGAGAGAATTTTAGAAGAAGTTAACTTAAAAAAGGAAGAGATCAGAAGAGTTAACTTAAAGAAGTTTCAGAAGAGAGCGAAACTTGCTTCTCCAGCTATTTTTATGCAAAGGGGCTTGGTCTGGTTCAGGGTTGGCCTCAGGCTAAACCAATCAAATGGCTCCTACTAAAATGAATTACATTTTAAGAGGGGAAAAAATTATTAACAGATTAATCAATTATTTTGTCAGTTGGACGCAATCCATTCAACATCATCGTTCACATTTGAGTTATTTCAACCTGTATAGCATATCATTCATTTTAATACAGACACAAACACAGAATATCCGCTGACATACTTGAGTTATATCAGTATGTGGCTCAGACAAAAAAAAACATCAGGAATAAACAATGAACTAACTTGTTGAATGAATGTAAAAAGGCTGTTAAAGTCAGTCAAATGTAAATGAAACAATTAAGAATGAGATGTATGTAATAATACTCGTTCAAATACTTAAGAACGAGTGTATGTATTCGAGTGTATATTCAAAATGTATTTGAAATGCTTAGAAAAAGGTTTATGCAATTTAAATGAAATGCATAAAGTTTATGTACTTGAAATAATAAACACTTATGGCTCTTATATGTGTACATTATATATATGTATATATATTTATATGTTATTTATGTATATTTAATGTTCAAAAAACCATGGCACTTCACTTTGCACTTTACTCTATTCAGAGCAACACTTTTGTGCAATATTCTCAAGCACTTTATTCAGCTGTTTCTTATTCAGCTGTATTAGTATAGTATTGTGTAGTATTGTATTTTATTTCCCCGCTGGTCATTTATCGCCTCCTCTGATATTGTTGTGTAGGAACGAATGTTGTTGATTACTGTTTGTTTATGTGAGGTTGGGCTTGTAGAAACTGAATTGCCCCTCTGGGATAAATAAAGCTGAATCTGAATCTGAATACCTAAACATGACAATAGATGCACATTAAGCACTATACACTGCTGTGATGAAGCATAATTTATTTAACTTCTTATTTTAATAATGAAATGTACCAAATTAACTGTAATAGTCAAAATTACTCCCATCATTGAAGGAAGCCAATCAGAGAGCAGCTTCAGGTCATGTGCTTGTCAAAAGTTTGAGGGCTTCCATTGACTCCCATTAGGCCGGTGCCCCGCATACAGGAAGTACATATAGAAATTAATAAAATACCATTTGGAATCAATTTATAATGAATGCTGACAGCTGCTGAGAGACTAACAGGCGCATTTTACAAGCAAATACTTTTTATTTCATAATGATTTAACATTATCTAATTGATTTATATTTACTATGTTTAAATAGATTTTCTCTAGATATTTGGAGGGGGCGGCGTCCCGCATTAACCAGCCGCCACTGGATATGGCAGTTATTAAGTAGCATGGTAGTGTTTCACTAATGGCCACAAGGTGGGGTTATTGTCAGTATGTCATCATGGAGAACTTGTGTACCGATTTAAATTCAATTAAGTACAACATAATTACATAAATCATCAATTATGGCCTGTTAAGTGAATCAGGCCACGCCCCCAAATCTTTGGTAACCGATTACAAACAAACAATAAATGATATCTAAAAACAAACTATTAAGTTTTGTTTGGGGTCATCTAAATATGCTATGTACCATGTTTGGTGAAGATCAAAGTAGTATGGTGTTGGGTCACCACAAGGCACCAAAACAGCTTCAGTGTTCCTTGTCATTGATAGTTGACAGTCTATGGAATTCTACTGGAGGGATGGAACACAATTTCCCAAAAAGATATTCCATCATTTGGTGTTTTGATAATGGTGGTGTAGAACGCTGACTAACACATTGGTCTATAATCTCTCATATATGTTTAATGATGTATTTTCCCTCAGATCTAAATGAAAATATCAGTTTAGTCACTGTTTTATTGAAACAGCAGCCAGTTGAGCAGTCTTTGTGACTGATGCTCCCGCCATCTGTGTCCCAACCCTCTTTCAAAGTAACTTACATATTTTCCTCTTGCCATCTTGATGCAAAATCAGAATCAAATGGGCCTACTCAATATTTCTATACATGCCACAGAGCATGATTGGATGTTCATTGCTTTACTGTATTGTGCAGTGCATGTGTGGAAGCATCTGCATTGATAACATTTCTCCACTCAATTAGTCAGATTTTTCCTTTGATTTGTCATTTGTCTGTATTGTAAATAGTGCTGCAAAAATAGTCACTGTGCACAAAAGTGTGAGGACTCGATCATTGCTGCTTGCAACTTTATACTTTGCAGACAGGTCAGAAGTGGAGAAAATTGAATATTTTATGGGTCACAAGCACGGTTGCAACAAAAAGCCTCCACATTTTGATTTGATGAAGATTATCACAATTTGGTAGGTATATGTATCATGTCAAGATATACAAAAAAGCCTCTTGGAGCTATACCATAAGCCCAACAGGAAATCAGCCATTTTGAATTTACTGTGCAATTTTTTGCAACATTTGTGCCATTTCCAGGCCTTGAATGTAAAGAAATGTAACTGGTTCTACACGTCACATCTACATGCCAATATTAAGTCATAGTCATGATGTCACCTACTGACAGAAGGAAGTCAACTTTATATGATTAAATTCAAGCGATTTACATGAAGTTGACATGGTGTGGTCCACACATATTGCATTAGTGGGTCTCCTCTAGCACCACATAATGAAGACAAGAGTTGATACTTAACTGTCAATTCGATATTTATGAAAAAGCATATGCATGTCAAGACACCTCCAATACATGTATTTCTATATTAAAGACCCATATATTTAGCACTGCATAGATTCTGTGAATCTCTTCCAAGGCGGTTTGTTTGCATGAATTACAATCTGTCATGACCCCAGCTATTGTTCTCAAAAAATGTACATTTACATCTCTCATTTGGCAAAGTGTTTTCCACAGCAGGGTGGTCTGTATGAAGAGGTATCAGTACCAGCAGTTGAATCTAGAACACAGGGTTTTAGTTCTGAATTACCACATACACATACAGCTACAGTAATACCCAAATGACTCTTGGACTTTAGAGTGAGGATATATGGCTTCTTCCTGCTGGCAGTATATACCAGACCTGATACATATCAAACCTATTAATGAATCGGTACTTTCTTGTGATGACACCAAATATTGTGCTTAGTTTGCTTCATGTTTGTATTGTTCACTCACGTATTTTGATTTGGGCTCGAACATATACGCATGTATTTCTCCATTTCGATAATAAATGAGAGAAAAAAAGGTAAAATCTGTTTCGTCAGAGACGCAGCCGCTGAAAGTCAAGCAATCAAAACAGACTGTGGAGTGGTGCAAAGAGACAGAAGCTAATATGGCATGTTTCAGATGGAGGCTGAACTGAGAGGCTCCATAAATAAGTCAATAAGGACTTTTTTGAACCGTAAATCATTCAAAGTAGTGGTCCAGATTCAAATTTAGATCCTGGAATGAGGTGGTACATTTAACCCAAACCATAATCTTTGCCTAAACCTAACCAGACCTTAACTATAGCATTGTCACATTGTCAGAGTATATACTGTTTTCAACAGTTATTTGTAACAGTTGTGAGAGGCACAGACAAATGATGTGCTTACTGCTGATAGGGGTCTTAGATTAGAAAATACTTGTATGTGTTGTTTTGCAATGAAAGGACTTTTGGAAATGGCAACATTATATTTATGGTCAGTCTGTGTGGCTATACATTCTACATATGAAAATAATGAATTGTAAATTGTAAATAATTGTTTCTTGATTCACGTGTCCTCAATCCTGCAACAGCCACTGTAGTAGAACATTTGCATAGTTATGATTTCAGAAAAGTGCAAGAAGCAAAGGGAATATTTTTTGCCTCCTCATTTTGGAGACATCCCCACTTGCATTAGTGAAGCTCCAGTTTAAGCCTTGAGCATGGAACAGGCTTATTCTTCCCCACTTCTTCATGGATTAGTTACTGCATATAGATTTAATTGAATTTCATACTACTCATAGAGAAGGCACACAATTTCAAATGGCAAAATCCTCTCCTCTGCTCCACTGCCATCACGGCTGTAAATAACCAGGTGGCAGCTCCATTATCTATACCAATTGCTTTCTATCTGGCCTGGTTCTGTACTAAACACACTGAGGAGACCGTTTACCTATACTTCTGATGGGTCTTTTAAAACAGTATGCTGGTCAATGCTGTATTCTGTTTGATCTCAGAGCTGCCATTGACATCAGCATATTAGGAATTTGATGGGGCTCACAGACAGCGCTTTATTTTGATCAAGCTTACAAATTAGGAAAGTTTCATTGTCTCCATATATCCTTTCACTTTTGACAATTATAGACAATCTTTTCAGTTACTATGCTCCATACCAGTTATTAATCAGTTGCTAATAAACTGAACATGTATCAGCATTAGCAATTTCATTGTATTTAAGTACAGTGACATAAAGACATCTTATCTTCTAAATCTCAGTCACAATAATGTTCTTCATTCATTTCCCTTTATTAAGATCTGTAGTTTGTTGAGACATTTTTTGGGGTTTAGTAGTAATAGTTGCAAGGGAGTAGGTTTGTTTTGGACATTTGTGGGGACATAACAGTGCTCCAAGGCAGCACTCCTGAAAGTTGATGGTTTTTTGCACATCATCACACTAACATTTGACACAATGCTGAATCTCATGACTAACATATTCATCATTATTTAACCTCACCTGTGAATTTCCAGCCTCTCCTTCATCTCCTCCAGCATTTCTCCTTCTCTACTTCCTCCAGCCTCTCCTCCTTCATCTTCTCCAGCTTCTCCTTCTCTACCTCCTCCAGCCTCTCCTCCTTCATCTTTTCCAGCTTCTCCTTCTCTACCTCCTCCAGCCTCTCCTCCTCTATCTCCTCCAGCTTTTCCTTCTCTACCTCCTCCAGCTTCTCCTTCTCTACCTCCTTCAGCGTCTCCTCCTCTATCTCCTCCAGCTTCTCTTCCTCTATCTCCTCCAGCTTCTCCTTCTCTACCTCCTCCTGCCTCTCCTTCTCCATCTCCTCCAGCCTCTCTGCTGTCTGTCACCTGACAAAAATATGTAGATGCATGACATATGAACAGATATATTAGGGATACTGTTATTGTCTGGGGACAAAACGTTCACACAAATATTGCATGTAATTTATTCCCCCAAAATATGGATGTATAAAATCACATGAGCATCTGCAATCTGATGTTTTATTGTATTTTTCAACAATGTTCTTTATTAGTGTTTTTTAAACAGTTGCTCCCACACAAATAAAACATGAAAAAAATAAGTGAAAATAACTGAAAAAAGTGAATCTCTTTGGCATTAAATATTGGCTTATATTCAATATCAGTATTGTTGAGGCTCTACAATATATACTCTTTAAGTAACTTATACTTTGACTTCTAAAGAAGTGTCTTATGTCCATTTTCCATTTCTTCGACATCCATGACATCCTAATTACCGAGCACACGTGCACGCATGCACACACACACACACACACACCGCCAGAGCCAATTGGAGAGCGATATTTAGGTTAAAGGCGGGACTTCTAGCAGAGATCGACTGTTAACCCTTTGTTTACCATAACCATTGCCTAAACACTACGGCGAGCGGGTGTATCGATAGGGACTACACAGTAGTGGCTGGATATTGGTAGGGACGTGACTACTCCCCCACAGCTCTACTGTCCCAAGTATCAACAGCCTGATCACCAGCCCAGACTTTTCCATGCAGTACGCCACAATCAACCATGCCATTTCTCTGATCCGTCTCGCAGGTCAAGGAGCTTGGCTGTCCAAAGCAGACATCACTAGTCATCCCCATTCACCCTACTGGCATCTCTTTGGTGTTTCCTGGAAGGGTGCTTATTACTTTTCCGTACACCTGACTTTCGGGTGTAAAAGCAGCCCAAAAATGTTCGACTCCATGTCCGAGGCCCTGTGCTGGATTCTGCTTAACAACTGTAAACTCCCGTACGTCATTCACTTACTCGATGACTTCCTCACTGTCACACTTCCATCTTCACCCCTCGCCCATGGCCTTACTACTCTGATCTCCGCATTCCGCGACCTCGCCCAGCACACTCGAATTTCTTTGCATAAACCTAGACTCAGTTTTACTTCAAGCATCCCTGCCAACAGACAAACTCAATAGGATTTCACTCCTCATCTCCAACTTCCTCCTGGCTACCCAGTGCACAAAACAGCAGCTGTTTTCCTATCACATCTCCTTTCCGTATCCGCTTCCAGCCCATCCCTCCACGACCATATCGCCCTGGACGAAGGTTGCAGGATGGAACTAAAACTCTCTTTATCTGATAGATTTCAGTTTGTAAATGTTAATGATAAATCCTCCATGCAAACAAAAGTAAGACACAGTGTTCCTCAGGGTTCAGTGCTTGGACCAATACTATTCTCATTATATATGCTTCCTTTAGAAAACATTATTCGGAAACACTCAATAAATGTTCATTGTTATGCAGACGATACTCAATTATATCTATCAATAAAGCCTAATGTAATCAACCAGTTAACTAAACTACAAACATGTATTAAGGACATAAAGGCCTGGATGACCTGTAACTTCCTGTTAGTTATTGTTATTGTGCTTGGCCCTAAACACCTCAGAAACACATTATCTAATGATATAACTTCTCTGGATGGCATTACTTTGGCCTCCAGTACTACTGTAAGGAAGGAAAGGAGTTGTCTGTGCTTTCTGGTCTCACAGGCAATCTGGGCCTGTAGACGTCCGGATGACAGATTCCAGTCCCAGACCTTCTAACTTCAATGTTTATTTTCAATGTGCTTCTCTCTCTCTCTCTCGCCCCAACCGGTCGAGGCAGATGGCCGCCCACTTTGAGCCTGGTTCTGCCTGAGGTTTCTTCCTGTTAAAAGGGAGGTTTTTTTTTGCCATTGTCGCAAAGTGCTGCTCATGTGGGAATGTTGGGTCTCTTTATAAATTAAAACCTGAAGAGTACGGTTTAGAACCTGCTCTATGTGTAAAGTGCCTTGAGATAACTTTGTTGTGATTTGGCGCTATACAAATAAAGATTGATTGATTGATTGATTGATTGATTGATTGACTCTGGCATCAATTCCTGTCCACTTGGAACCGAATTTCCTTCTTTTATAATGACTATGTCTCTAGGCCCGGAGATATCGAATTATACACGGATACAGCCCCGTCCGTTGGCTTCGGCGGCTACTTCAGCGGCAGATGGTGTTCCTCCTCATGGCCTTCTGAGTTCTCATCTCTGACCCCTTCATCTACTATCCACGAAACGTACCCAATAATCATTGCAGCTAGCCTTTGGGGGCACAAGTGGTCGAAAATGAACATAGCTATATACTCTGACAAAACAGCAGTTGTAGACATCATTAACAGAGGCCGTTCACGTAGCCAAGACGTCATGCCTTTCATACGAAAACTCACTGTACAAGCTACAAGAACTCCATCGCTGACTCACTTTCTTTCCAGAAATTCAGACGCTTAGCACCAGCCGCCGACCACCTCCCGACTCAGGTCCCACTGTTTTCAGCCATCATCTTCCCCTAAACCCTTGCCTAGAACATTTAATACTTACATCCCAAGACGCCATCCTCAACAGCCTCGCACCCCGAACCCTGTCATCCAACCTGACTGGGTGGAATTGCCCACAGCCTCCCGTTTCCATCACTCGACGTCCTTACCATTTCCTGTTTTGTAACATATGCCCACTCCTTCCTAAAGATAAGAACAACCACAATCCAAACATACATCAGCAGAATCAATTTCATTATTAAATTGTCCTCCGGAGCTCCATGTCCCAACTTTTCCCACTCTTACATCCGTATGTTAATTAAAGGACTCCGTAAAGCTGAACCTCATCCCACGGCAAAACGTTCACCTCTAACCCCAGACCTTCTTACACGCTGTATCAGAACCCTCCGCACCGCCTACCTATCCCCGTATATAGATAAGGTTTTAGAATCCATATTCCTACTAGCATTCTTTGGTTTTCTGCGTTCTTCAGAGTTCACCACTTCCTTTTCTCACTATGACCCATCGCATCACGCCACCATATGTGACATATCAGTCCACTCTCTTGACACACTCATCTTCCACCTAAGAAAAAGCTAACTAATCAATCCGGCCAGTGACAACCCGTTTTCCTTTTCCGTTCGCATTCATTCCTGAGCCCTTACGAACCCAACCATGACTACATCCGATTAGGACAAACCAGCCGCATCTCCCCACTTGATCCACTATTCATTACTGAAACAGGTACAGTAACCACACATTTTTGGTTCCACTTCCACCTGCGGCAAATCCTAATAAAATCCGGCATATCCCCAGAATCATACTCATGCCATTCATTCCGCATCTGTGCTGCTTCCTCAACTTCTCGTCAAGGTATCCCCGACAACATCATTAAAATTCTCGGACGTTGGTCATCACCCGCTACTTGACTTACATCCACCACAGCACTACCGACATTAAAAACGCACACATGCTCCTGTCCTCTGGTAGACATTTTGGGGGTCTGCAACACGGACCAGACATCGAGACATTTTTTTGTAAATTCACAGGCAGGATTATGGAAATCTTAACAACTGTAACTTTAATTCTTCATTAAAAGAATGAAAGCTTTTACTCCTGACCTTGCATGCTATACTGAGTCATTGTTGTTGTGATATGTTCACAAGTATGCAAAAACACATGCTTTGAGCAATGAAAGATCAATTTCACGCATTCATCAGTCTAACCTTAAAATTCTTAATACAATGCAAGCATGTGCTGCTGTGTGAGTGTTGCAGCTAGTGGCACTATAGAATGAAACAACAAGAGAAAGCCGACACCTTACATATGAGTTCACTTTTTTTTATTCACTTTTGACATGAAATACTACATTTTTGTGAGAATATTGTGAAAAGATTATTCTAAGCTTATATATTCTGGATTTATGGTCATCAATAATGGCACATATTGGACACAACAAGTGAACTTTCTATTCTTTCCATCTCTACATGCAATGTCCAATATTCATGAAAATGGGTATCCATGTCAGTTGCCCAGTGGTATGTAGTAATGCTTACAGGCAAAATGAAGTGAAGCCTAAATGAAACATAGTTCTTTAAATGTATGCACAGTATCTAATATGTCATCTCCAGCATCACACACTGCACACAGGAAATATTTGACGCAGTGTCTAATAATCCTGACAATTCAGACAGATCCATGCCGACTGACCTCCAGTAGTGATACCACAGCTGCTGCTCCCTCTGATGTGCCAAAGGTGCGAAGGCCTGTTCATCACTGCTTGTAGCTTTAATTATTATTGTTATTATTATTATTTTTCCTACTCCCTTGTTTGTTTCTTTTTCATTCTTTTCTTTGTTTTAATTCTTGGTCCTCCTGCCTACAAACATATTCAACCCAATTGTTACAGACCCCATACCATACAGGCTCACTGAGAGGGTGTAACACATTTAAAAGGACGCTCAGACACCAGAGTTCTAAATGAAACCAAAGTGTATTTAAGTAAAACAATAGAACTCAAAGTATCAACAAAAAGATGATGGATATCCCAGCTGAAATAAACAAAAGAAGGGAAATCACTGGGCCAGCCACGCAGTGGGCCGTCGCACCCAGCTAACCCTCTAACCTATCAAAAAGGAAAAGAAAAACAATCTAATCCTAAATGAACCAAAGGAAACCGAAAACTAGACTACTGGTGATATCCTCAAGCTCGAGAGACTGAGGCCCTGTTTACACGACAACGCTCGCGGGTGAAAACGACAAAATATTTTATTGGATGTGCCTTTCGTTTAGACGGTGACGGCGTTTTTGAGGCTTAAAAACGCTAAAAAGTGAAACCACCCTCCAGAGTGTAAATCTTAAAAACGCTCCACCGTTGCGTTCCTGTCTAAAGGGTAAAAACGCAAAAGTCTGACTTAAATGCAGCTGAGTTTCTGCTGCGGTCTGAAGCTGTAACCTAGGTGACAGAGACGCTCTTCCATGTGACGTCACGTACATTTCCTTCTGCTGATACCTGTCTGCTGCAGCAGGGCCGACAATGACAGAGGAGGGGAGAGAAGTGTAGTCCGAGACAAAATGGTCAGTTTTTGTTCGCTTCTTAGCCATGTTTTGGTTTTGGTTTTCCATTTGGCGCTACTAGGGAGAGAAGTAGAGGACAGGTTCTACACAGGCGCAGACTTTGTGGTGTTGTGTGCATACAACATTGAATTCCACAAACTTTTGCGTCACCGTATGCACGCAGATTTCCCCCAAAAAACGCTCGTCTAAACGCAGAGTAAAAAGTGAGAACGCAACACCACTTTTGCGTTTCCGTGTAAACACAGCCTGAGGCTCCCACTCACTCCTCCTCAAATACTGTCATCTGTTGATTGGCACCACTCCTGGACAGGTGTGCTTTCCTGTAGGATAAAAACAGACAGAGAGGTCGCCAGAGGGCAACAGAGGGAGAGAGACACAGGAGAGAGAGAGAGAAAGCAACCAGTCGGGAGCAACAGCGCCCCTACAGGCCCACACGTAACACCAACCACACACACATCACAAACAATCACCACAGTTTAACAACTCAGCCTCCCATGCTTTCACTCAAACAACGTTGTTTAATGCCCTAAAATATTGTCTTGTCTTAATGTGTGTATGTTCTGGCTTTGTCCAAAAGTCTTTCTTTCACTATGCTCACCAGGGTTGTGTGTCTGCATCGGCTAGGCCATTGCCATTTGCATTTGTGAATGTAGTTGCTATTTGTGTTTGCATGTAGCCTTACACCACCCCTGTCCATTGAGCATCATCAGAATCAGAATACCAGTACTGGCAGTATACAAAAGGCCCAAGCCCAGGAGGCACCATATGCTACTCTATCCCCCTAGAAAACTGCCAAAAGGCAAACAAAGAGCAGCAGTTAACAGAAAAATACCCAAATGCTTTACTCTTTAAGGACTATGAACACTAAATAAATAAACATCTCCCTCCTGAGACAATATTAACAGGAAAGGATTAGTGAGGTGCATGTGGATAAATGAGTTAAATGCAGTGGAGCCAGATTAGCCGGTTTTAAAAGGCTGCTTTTTGATATATCACGTCAAACAGAGATCAGACGCTGTACCAGTCCTCAGCATGCAAGGAACTTGTCACATTTTGACTCTGAATATAAATGACAACACTTGAATAATAAGTGATCACAAAAGACACAACTGATGAGAAGAAATATCACATTCATTATTATGAGTATAAGTTTTTATCTCTAATATTTGATTGAAAGTCAAAAATTCTATTTAGATTTTTTTCTGAGACACCAAAACTTTTAAACAAAGTAGTCAAGATTAGATTTCACCTTTTTTCTTAACTAATAAAGTCATTAATTATCTATAGTGTATGTGCTTGAGTGACATGTATTTTAACAACCAGCTCTCTGATCCAGTGGCGGCTGGTGACAAAAATGTTTGGGGGGGCGCAGTTTGATGGTTGGTGGTCCTAGGGTTAGTGTCAAATAAGCCGTAGCACCACTTCATACCGCAGCAAAAAAATAAAAATAAGAAAGAAAAACGAATCTAAAAACAACACAACACACTATAATGTCCCCTGGTTTGTCCCAGTATGGTATCTCTGACCCACAGAGAGAGGAATAAAAAATTATAACCAGATATGATAAAATGCACATTTCACTCACATCACTTAAAGATACCAGCAGTTAAAGCAGAGTTACCAATAAGGTAATATGCTTAAAAAGAGACACCACCTATATTTTAGTTATTGTGTCTTCAGTCCTGATTTCACAGTAATCTGTTAGTTGTTGCAATACCTAAACATGACAATAGATGGCGCATTAAGCACTATACACTGCTGTGATTAGGCATAATTTATTTAACTTTAATAATGAAATGTACCCAAATCAACTGTAATAGTCAAAATTACTTCCATCACTTCTTATCCTGCATTTATGCATTTTAGTTTTTTACACTTCATAGTTATGTCTTTTATAAAGTATTTTTTAACACTTTACAATATTAATAACAGCAATGCAGCTACTACCTGATCTTTTATATGTCCTGTTGGAGCTGCTGGATGCAGACACTGACTGAATCTATGTTCCTCTTCTGGAGCTTGGCATGGCGGAGGTCCACATGTGGCCAGATGTGGTGAAACAGCTGCAGAAAGAGCTCAGCAATGCTAAGTCTGCTAAAAACAACTTAGCTCCATGCTATTGTCTCGATGGCTGCAGCTTTCTGTTTGATTTTTTTCAGAGAGATGTTTTAGGTCTCGTTCCCCTGTCGTTGTCCACAACGCTTCGGTGCTGACACTTTGAAACAGCAAACAGATAAAGCAATAAAATGAATAACTCACACTGCATCCAGCTAGCCAGCTCCGTTTATCATAACAGCAGCAGGAGAAACTCTCAGCTCCTCCATCACCTGCTGCTGCTTTATCCTCTTTCTCTCTTCTAGTTAAAGTCTTGTGAAATTATTTTTTTGTAGAGAAATTACAAAATAATCTTCTTTAATTTCCGCGGCTCCACTTTAACGTCATCTCCTGAACCTACCGTCAGCAGGAGTTTGGGTGACAGCAGCTGACGGGAGGGCGTGAATGACAGCCGGAACTGTCCAATCACAGTAGATTAAAAAACATGAAACAACAACAATTCGCTGCCAATAAAAGTGGGCGTGTCCGGGGCGCACTGAGCTGCGCCCCGTGGGAAACGTGACGCAGGCCAATGAGAGAGCAGATTCAGGTCACATGCTTGTCAAAAGTTTGAGGGCTTGCATTGACTTCCATTAGTCCGGCGCCCCACGTACAGGAAGTACATATAGAAATTAATAAAATACCATTTGGAATCGATTTATAATGAATGATGACAGGTGCTTAGAGGCTAACAGGACCATCTTGCAAACAAATACTATTTATTTCATAATTATTTAGCATTTTCTAATTCATTTATGTTTAATATGTTTAAGTAGATTTTGGCCAGATATTTGATGGGGGCGGCGCCCCAGCGCCCCGCATTGACCGGCCGCCACTGCTCTGATCACTAAACACATCAGATGGAGGTGGGTGACAGGTTTAATAATCAGGGATGTTTGAGACGCCTTGATTTGTACAGCTTTCCTGCTTGTTTGATTCCCTTGCTCAGCCTCTCCACACAATAAAAATGGAAAAGAAGGTTGACATTTGTGGAGTCTGCAGAGCCTCTGCCATACTGGAGAGCAGGTGTACAGCATGGTATGAAAACAGAAGGGTACCTTCAAAAAAAGAAAAACAAAAAGGTTTGGATGTTTAGGGATACATTAAACAAGGGCCAGAGAGGAGGGCTGGTTGCCAGAATGCCTGATGATGCTGCCTAATCCTGGTTTTACAAGATCAGCTTGTCAAGAACCCTATTACACGGATAATAATAAAAAACCAAAAAAAAAACACGGATGCAAACTTCGGCACAGCTTGATGAGTGGTTTACATGTACTGTACCAACACAGAGGAATTTTGAGACAGACAAACAGCTTCTGTGAGTCATACATCATTATAGGGGCAGCATAATATATCATTAGTCATATCATGTTTGATGGCACAGTGCACAACCCAAAACCTACACTGGTATTCAAGACAAAACTGGAGGCTATAGAATAACATTCTCATCATATTGCTGTCAAGAAGAAGCTAATGTCCAAAAAACATGTAGTTGTGAGGGAAAGCCAACTCTATAAGGCTCTGTGAGGGTTTCATTTTTCAAATCACAAGCACTGCCACATACAGGGAATGAGGGAACAGGAGGAGAATGTTATTTTTCCCTTTGAAGTGCTGTGATTGCCTTTCAATTAAACTCCAATGTTATCAGTGCATTGCAGCACATTTATTCCTAATGAGCTGGGGCTACTTTGGATTTGCAGGGTGAATCTGGGAATTCCATTGGCAGAGAGAACCAATTAAGATGATATGTGATAGAAGGGTGGCTTTTGCAATTTAAAGGCCTGATGAAAAACATTGTGATTGTAACCTCAAAACTCCAGGGTGGCTGTGCAACCTCATAGATTGGTTGAGGAGAGACTAGAGTTTGTTTGCTAGCATTGGCTTCTATCACTACAGTATTGTGGGATAAACAGAGCAAGGAAACAATCTCCTGAGCTGATCTTCTGTTATTAAAACGCTTATCTTCCAAAGTAAAGACCGGAAAAGTTTACTATGTGTTTTTGTGTCAGCTTTCAGACATGTGCTGAAGTGACTTTGTAAATGAATAAAATAGTAATATTCGGATCATTTAACATATACAACGAGGTTTTTTGTGTTATCATAATTGATTTTCAGTTGTTTTTGTTTTGTAATTTGAAAAATATCCTTCAGTCTTGCATCATAAACTAAATGTTTACCTCTTACCAGTCAATCTGCTGATTTGTCCCAAAATGTGCACCGGACAATAATGTCTCCAAATGGTCCAAGTGAATTTTTTTCCTTCTTAAAACAGAACATTCTTGAAACCCTGGTTGTAAAAAAACTCACCATGAAGGTCTGTTACATTATGAACAGACACACACAACCCATACACCCTGTGCCATGTCCACAATTTACAAATAATATGTTATATAAAATCGATCCAGCCCTCTGCATTGTGAGGGACTGTCACCATACAGCTCATGTACTGTTTGACCTTCTGGCAAGAGATATCACTCCATTAAAGTAAAGACAGTCAGAATGTGCAACAGTTTGTTCCCACAGGCCATTAAAATGATAAATATGAATTAATCACTGCTGCTTTTATATCTGTCTTAGTTTAGATTTTTTTTAAAGAAAAGAAAAAAAGAATTAAGTGTGTATGTGCATGTTGTTTAATTTTATTTAACTTTGGCACAAGGATCCCAAGTAATGCTATTTAGTTTCTCTATATGTATTATTCATATGGTTGGAATTACAATTAACAAACCTGAACTTCAACATGAAAAAGAGTCGGGGGACTAAAAAGTCTGTATGATTCCTGACCTTTAACCTTTGTGTCGTCCTCCCGGGTCAAATTGACCCCGTCAGTTTTGACTGTTCCTTCTTTCCTCCCTTACTTCCTTCCTTCTATCCTCTTTTCCTTCCTCCCTCCTTTCCTTCACTCCTTCCTTCCTTCCTTCCTTCTTTCCTCCCTTTCTTCCTTCCTTCTGTCCTTCCTTCCCCCCTCCCTCTTTACTTCCCTCCTTCCTTCTTTCCTTCCTTCCTTCCTTCCTTCCTTCCTTCCTTCCTTCCTCCCTCCTTTCCTTCCTTCTTCCTCCATTCCTTCCTTCTTTCCTCCGTCCTCCCTACCTTATTTCCTTCCTTCCTTCTTTCCTTCTTCCTCCCTTCCTTCCTTCCTTCCTTCCTCCCTCCTTTCCTTCCTTCTTCCTCCATTCCTTCCTTCTTTCCTCCGTCCTCCCTACCTTATTTCCTTCCTTCCTTCTTTCCTTCCTCCCTCCTTTCCTTCATTCCTTCCTTTCTTCCCTCCTTCCTTCTTCCTCCCTTCCTTCCTCCCTCCTTTCCTTCTTTCTTCCTCCCTTCCTTCCTTCCTTCCTTCCTTCCTTCCTTCCTTCCTTCCTTCCTCCCTTCCTCCCTCCCTCCCTCCTTTCCTTCCTCCCTCTCTCCTTTCCTTCCTTCTTCCTCCCTTCCTTCCTTGACTCAAGGACAACAGGAGGGTTAAACCACTGTACCTAACTGTGATACATTTCATTGGAACCCATCCAATATTTTTTTTTAAATATTTCATTAAAAATAAAAATGTCATCCTTATGGTGGCGCTAGTCAGATGATATCCAGGGTTAGTGGGCTTTGTAACTTGGGGACCTCAAATTTCATGGAAATCAATCAAATAGTTGTTGAGATACTTTCATTTGAACCAAAGTGGTAGACAGACCAACCATCCAACAGTGTCACCATGCTGCTAACAAAAACTGCCATGAAACTACCTAGCACTCAGCAAATTCCTTCAGTACTTTATTTGCATTGTATATCATTGTATTCAGGTATATGCATACCATACAAGTATTAGAATGAAAGTCAAAAATCACACTTAGCAGCACAGTAGAAAATACAGCACAAAACACAATTAACTGTAGTAAGTTGTCCTCCTTAATTGAATGTGTTTGTTACATCGTTCAGTAAACTCAGAGTTAATCACAGTATTTGATGAATTAGCATTTTAGAATTTCTGTTGAAACCAGACCAGTAAAGTGAACTGTATAATGTATATAATGCTATATAATGTTATCCTAATAACACAGATGAGTTTATCCCTGTCACCTATCACTTCAACTGCAAAACTATGACTGATGAGAGGGTGATGACCACCCTGAGTCAAGGCCGTAGCCAGGATTTTTCAAATACCGAGGTCAAAAAGAAAACAAAATCCTATATAATAGTAAGAAGTAATCCATGATGTATTTATACCACTTTCTTGCTGTGCATTTCTCAGTCATGGTCACTCTTGTGGTCCAGTTCTTTCTTATCACTTCCAATTTTGCAACTTAAATCAACTCCTATTTCAGTATTCTACAACTTCTATGGTTGTATCTTTAAAAAGTATAACTGCAATATATTATTTTCTTTGTTTGTTCTTAAAATGTGGAATAAAGCACGGCCTGCTGGGAAAGGGAGAAAAGGGCTGGTCCAATGAATGAACACTTTGCAAAATCGGGTCATGTCCAATTCACAAATGTAGACATAAACATATTTCTGGCTATTTTCAAGTCGCAGTTCACTACTACATCTACTGCAGCGAATATTTTTTCTGAAAGTGAGCACTTAAAAATCTCCAGTAGCCTAATATGCTGTGTATATTTGTGAATTTGTGACGAATCTGCTGACGGAAGCGCAACACAGCTGGAGCTGTTCTGTAAGGAAACCAGTTAAATTGGAAACCAGTTGGGACATACTGGGGGCCAGTGAAAAAATTCCCGGTGGATTTCAAGGAATCACTCCGCCGCTGGTTATAGCCGACTACTTTTGTTTTGACATGGTAGCAGTATCTGCAAGTACGTGTCGCGTGACGGTCCGTTGATGCAAGGATAATTGTCTCATCGGCTATTTTCACTTCACAACAAAACGAAACTTCAAGAAAAAAATACCGAGGACATGACCTCGGTGTCCTCAATGGTAGCTACGGCCATGCCCTGAGTTCATATTCAACATGGTAACTGTTAGTAGAATTACATGGTTTTGGACCAGGCCCTGATATTGCAACATGGGTTGAAACTTTGTGAGCTCACAGTTATCATGTGAACTGAGTTAATATTTCCAACAATGTGAGCTACTAGATGAACTACTGTCCACTTACACCCAAGGATGAATAATGTTGTATAGCTGAGAAAGGAAGCTGTGTGAGAAATGCCTAGCAACTGTATGCCTCCTCCCTGACTGCCCCTGTCTCTCCACGTGATTAATGTTAGCTATGTGCTGAGTGCAGTCATCGCTCATGCTTCTCAGGTAACAACAATTGGTTCGCCAACAAAATAAGATATAGAGAGAGAGATATAAATAAAAATAAATAAAATTAAATAAAATACAAATAATACAAATCAGCATTAGATGGAGGTCTGGGAGAGACGGAAATCTGGGCTACCTCTTTAACCTCATCACAGCCAGACAGAGAGGGACAAATGTTACATTAGGATCTCATTAGTGGACAGACTGGGGCATGGTTGGGGCAGTCAGTGAAGTCTTCAGCTTCAGGAGTGTGTGTGTGTGTGTGTGTGTGTGTGTGTGTGTGTGTGTGTGTGTGTGTGTGTGTGTGTGTGTGTGTGTGTGTGTGTGTGTGTGTGCTTGCTGTTGCCTGCCTCCACACATCACCATGATGTGTGTGGTGATCTGTGAGGTAGTAATCCAAGTGTGGAATGCATGCGCATTTCGGCTGTGAATAGATCATACCCATTAATTCTGTTGGCAGATTCTGATAGGCTGGCAGACATTCTGTCACAAGAGGTATCATCTCCAGAGGTTCTAGAAGTGACAAAACTAGTGACGTAAACCTAATTTCCCGAAGTTTTAAACCTCACTGTGTGTTCATATTTAATAATAATGATCCTGCAGTGTATTCCCATGTGTTAGCCTCATGTATGTCTGAAGGCATCTGAAGGCATGTCACAGGTGCCCACAGGGATTCCTTATATGTGTAAAATGTAAAATGGCTGTATATCATACATCAACTTAAGTAATGGGACATGACTACTGAAGATGCACTACAGGATTTCACCATGGATAAACTGACCAAACACTGGTGGGTGTTGGGAGCAGAAACTGTAAAGTGCTTTCATCAACTTAATATAAGGTGAGTCAGTCCTGAGTAATGAGCTGACATTTGAAAATGTTGCAGCTTATTGCCTCAAGATTTCTGCAAGTCTCTCCTGAGCAAATTACATATTAGTCAATGTATATCAAGATAAAACATTGCAATGGTGAAAAAGTTCCATCTTGGCAAAAGAAATCTGCAATAAACAGAGATTTACATGCAGAATACCTGGACTTAAAACCACTCATTCTGTGTGTAGAATCACAGGTTTAAACATGGCAAAAGTCCAGTTCCACCCTATTCAGAGTGGCTCATTCTTGCTCCATTAGCATCACTATGTGGAGAAATACATAATAAGACTTTGTGGGATCTGGTGATTAATTGTCCAATCACACAGACGTCTTCCTTAGACCAAATTAAAGCAAAAATTGTAGCTTTATTGAAATGTTGTATTTAGTTTGTTTAGCTTCACATTGCTGAGCCTGCTGGCTCCCAGATGTTAACATCTGTTACCATGTAAACTGTAGGCTCTAAAGTCTGAGACCACTTTTCCATTCACTTAAATACTATACTGCAGCTGTCATGGACAGCATTTTCAGTTTTACTATGAATTGGTGCCACTAGAATACCTTTCTTGTTACCTTAAAAAACAAAATGAACCAAAAAGCTGCTTTAACCTTTAAAAAATGTTTAAAATAATGTCAGTATGCACACATCTTAACTGTCTGAAATGCATTCATGACTGCAAAGCTGTGGCTGTGCGGTAAAATAAGTATTTTATTCTTTTGTTCCGGATTGTGTCTACAAGGTTATGGTTCTTACATTTTTTAACGATGGCGTCTTTTTGATGAATAGACGATTTGTGTTAGGGTGAAGTCTGTTCTGCCAGCATAGCAAGATGGAGATAAAATGCCTATCTATTCAAAGTAAAAATGAGAGGATTATTTCAGGTGTTTAATTCCAAACAGTGCTCCTGTATGTGTCTCCAACAGATGTTGTGGTTTAATTGGATGAGGTCTTGCTTTTTCTGGGCTTTTTGGGAACTTAAAGAAAAGACATTGCTGGAAACTGATGTAAAGTGTTCTTATGCAGACATCTATGGATCAGAATACTCATTGAGTAAGTGATTCTGTGGAGAGGAGCCAACACCAAGACAGGTTTAACAAATAGTTGGTAAAAATGTAATCTGATAGATGGTGCAGATGGCTGGCAGCATTAAACATATTTTAGTGACTTAAAGGTGCTATATGAGGGATTTATGACATTAAAAAATACACTACATTCCTGTCAGATGAAGTGATACTGTGATGTAATAACTGAACAAATAAGTGGTGGTGTTATTACAAAATGACTATAGTACTACATTTCCTTTATACCCTACTCCCTATATATACTACTACCACCTACAACTGCTACTGGGTTTGTTAGGCTTATTCTGATTGGAAACAGTAGACACTTGTTTGATTGTAGGTAAAACATGTATTTCCTTGACTGAGAAAATCTATAGATCCATAGATCTATAGCATGTTCAAATCTGAGCTTTGTGAGAAATATAGCACCCACTTGCTTCCAGTCTGTAAGTCCAATATTCACTCTCATTTCAGCTTTAGGTTAAAGATTATCTTCACTAGTCACTCTTTTACTTCAACTCTGGCATTTGGTGCTGGACAGATAGACAAGCTGTCTAAGGTTGTTTCCTCCCTACAGTTTTATATGGCTGACTGATGAGAGCCATGACAATCATCAATCATTCACACAGTTCATGTGCAAGGAGAGTCAGAAAGCTGTCTACAAGATGAAAGTGCTCGTTGTTTATGTATAAATACATCTGAATGCAGACAAGAAAAGTTCCCTTTATTTACATTTCTATCACATGAATACTGGGGAAGCTTAAAATCTGTGGTTCCATTTCATATGAAATGCTGATAATGCAAACAAGCATTATTCATGATTTTATCATGTTCCCACTCATTCACCTGTACAGTGCTGTGAAGACATCTAATTTACTCATACATGAGGTCTGCTCATAACAGCTCTGAAATTAGCATCATTTTGGATCCAGGGCTGCTCAGACAAATACGTTTGTGTTGTCGTGATACTTGGGGCCTGATTTACTAAAGGTCTGTGTGTGTAGAAACGTGTGCAAACTTGACATCACGCGCAAAAAATGTGCAAGCTGATCTACTAACGCAGCGCACTGAGGTTTGCATCTTACAACAGTGTAAGATAATACACTCTGTCCATTTAATATGTTTACCATAAATAATATGTAATATTAGGTGTTTTAACCCCAGTGTAAAAAATACAGGGAGGAGAAAATGTAAATATGTTATTTAGCACACACATTGTGATTTACCAAACCTGAAGGTATTATTTCTGAAGCTAACTGTGTCTATAAATAATACCTTTGAAGGACAGGTATTAACCTGCTGCACTGTGCTCAGATGACTTCTGTTACTGTAGAGAGGAGGAGACGGAGGCACAATGACAGAATACACACAGGACAGAGTTTTTACACCTGTGTTAATATGTTAGAGTGGAATATTTGTGGTTTTACTAACAGCATTGACTTCATCACTAATACTCTCCCATATGTTGGTTTTTCTGGTAATATTAGTTTTTGTTATAACTCAATATATTAGTTAACCTCTTCCACTAGAACCTGATCACATTTCATTCCAAACTCTCCATAAAGACACAAAACCCTCATTTAAATACTGCTGTCTGCACCTGTTGCACCTGTTTTCATTAACGCAGTTATTCTAGTAGATCACCTGCAAAACGCACACAAACTAAACACGCAATCTATTGCACTGTGCACGCAATTTAGTACCCACTATTTGGGATCTTAGTAAATCAGGCCCTTTGTGTTGTAATTGAGGTGTGGTGTAGCATAGAACTGAAGGGGGACACATTGTGCCGTCCTCCAGATGCTCTGCATGCCTTTAATTAGCATCTCTCTGCTTATAATGACACATGATGTTAATACGGCACAGTCAGGGTGCTGCTTGCTTTCCTGGGGGAAATCATCAGCTACTAATTAACTTAATGCATGAAACACACTTATATTTCTCATCATCAGCACATTAGGTGTGGCTACATCTAGGGACAGTGAACTTATAACTGCTTCTAAGCAGGTGAGGAAAGGAGGAATGGGTAAGAAAGAAAAAAACTGCCTCTGATTTGATCAAACCCCAGAGAGAATAGACAGGGAGAAGCTCCATCATCAGTTCAAAGCGACTTTGGAAGAGAGTCATGGAGTGAGCTGTTAAGACTATCTGGGCTAAAAGGCAAACTGAAAGTGGAGAATGGGGACAGATTAAATGCTAGTGTCTCTCAGGGTGGCAATTGGTAAGTGAGGAAGTGCAGCATCTCCTCTTTGCTGAGAGATGAATAGGCTACACAGGAAATGTGTTAACAGGGATTAAGCCAACAACATTCAGGTTTTGTCAATAACAGATGAACCATGTTGCTTTAACAGCTATGATAGCAGCTTTGCACTAGTCCTGGTACCCGTCTAACAGCCACTCTATGCTTATTTTTTATATCCTCATTATGAATTTCTTAAGTGAAATGTGTTAATCCTATTTCCTGCAGCAATGAACATCCTCTTGCTTTAGCAGTGCATCCATCTGTAGTATTAGAGAGTTAGTTATAAGAATGAATCTGGAGTCAATCCATGGCTTTTGGATTGAGACAGCAAAACAAGGCGTGACAGAATCAACACTGCAGAGGAATATGTCTTGGTGACATTGATGCAGATGAATGACAGAGCAGTCACACAGTAGCACAATTAATACTCACACACACACTCAACAAGATGTTGCCTTACAGAAAACGTGTTACGCATATGATGCTGGTTTAGATTTACCATCTTCCTCTCTGTTGCACATATTGAACATAAAGAACATTTTACTGTTACTTACACACACACACACACACACACACACACACACACACACACACACACACACACACACACACACACACACACACACACACACACACACACACACACAAATAATATAAGCATATGCACTGTTTGAGCACAATATAAAATATATAAAAGTAATCAACATGGTTTTGACAGTGAATCACAATGACTGTGTATTTTTGTAATCCCCCCCTGAGCAGTTGCCTGTTTTGCTCAATTGGTAATCTAGCTTTATTCATCCTCTGTTATGACTGAAAGTCGGTTAATTTCATTTTTTAATCAATGACAATCAATTCATTGTACAAATTCCAAATTGTAGAAATTGAATGAGCACAATAGTTTGCAAACTTGGACTTAAACTAGTTAAAATGGACTTTCTCTGTCTGTTAGATTTGAAGATGTTAGAAGGTGGGATGGTCATAAAGCCAGAAGTAAAACTAAATCCTGCTCTTTCTCTGGTAATCTAGATATTTTATCTCTACTGTTCTCCAGCTACTTTTCTGCTGAGTTATTTCTGGCATGTTGTTGTGGATACTTTGAGCCAGTAGAAAGGAGGCCTGGGGGCAAGTGTTTGGGCAATGCAGCCTTTTGTGTTTGCCTTCTTTTTTCATCTCTTTCTCTCTTTTTCTCATCTTCTTTCCACCTTCTTTACTGACCCTCTTATCTGGTCCCCCCAACCCTACCTTCCACCCAGATCTCCTAATTTCTCTGCGGACCAGCCCTCCCCGTCCCTTCATCCCCAGAAGAATGAGGCTTGTCAGAAGAGATCACAATGACTCACCTCAGGAGGATGGACACAGATGCAGTCAGGGATTCTGAGTGTCCATCAATGGCTCAGCCTCCACACTGAGAAACTGCACAGACAGTTTCTTATAAATATGTATAGGCCTCTGTGTCTGTTTACTGCTACATCCACACAGCAGCCTATCAGTGGCCTGTACATATCACAGCAAGCATCTAAATGATGATTGAATATAATTAGTTATTACCAATGATACTGGTTAATCTCTTGATTTACTTCTATCTCCAGGGATAGAGGCTCATTTGGAGATGGTTGGAGGTTGACAGTAGTGCTGACATTAAAATGAGTTAATACTTGAATAGACAGGCCAATGAAAGACCTGAGCATTTCTAATGCTGCAGTGAAGGAAAGAAGAATTAATCAAATCAAATTAAAATCCTGTCACCATAATTTTAAATGTATATGCGCAAGTCTTTCAAAACACATTTACTGTTGCAATTTAGAAGAATATAAATGTCATTTCTAGGAGGGAAGGTATAAGAGGTAGGGATCAGACGTTACTGACTAGACACTGAGACAAGTCATTGAGAACAACTAAAAAAAGACTTGACCCATGACTACCCCATGATACTTTTCCATGTTTTAATAAGACCTGTGCAGGTTGAAGTAATCAACAACAAAGATGCAAGTGAAGTGTTTTTTCCATGTTTTTTCTGTTCTAGGTTGGTAAATATAGAAATAAGCCTGGAAAGGAAATCATTTGTCTTCCCTTTTGCATAGCAGCCGGAAGTGGAGACGTGTCATCCATCATACAGTCTATGAGAACAGCTACACCTTACAACAACAAACAAAACAGATCCAGGATAGGGCAGGCACCATAGAGGAGCTATGGCTGTGGCCGTAGCCGTAGCCAAGCCATGATCAAGTAACAAGAATGAAGCCCTGTGACTCTGACTCTGATCAGCTGTGTCATCACTAACACAAAACATTTGACCTCAATGCAAACTTGTTAGACATTCAGTCTGTCATTGACATTAACCACATCCATTAATCCCCTATATTTGTCTATTGATATTTGTTGATAACTCATAAAGCTGTACAGGACCTGCTGTGTATTTAACCCTCTGAGTTGACTCTGGATGACCTGCCTGTGGAGATCAGGGCTGGAAAAGCAGTTTCCTGTTTTAGATCTCTTTTATAGACCAATTTTTACAAAAGTGATTTTCAATGATTCTTTGATTAGTTAAACTTATGTTTTATTCTATTTGTCTTGTGATTATTTTCTATTTGACTATTTTACATATGTTCACGTCAGAGTAAGATGACACACATATGTAGATTACTTTTAGATTCAGCACGTCTCATATATGGTGTTTAAAAAGCTGCTGTGACCCACATCTGTGTGTACTTGTGAAGAGACACATTAAAGGATATAATACAAAAGATGATTATAGATAAATGATTGCTCATACTGTTGAGAAGCCCCATCCAAGATATGTTCTTTTCAGATATGTATTGAATAAAATATATTTTTGTTACAGTAAAATCAGCTTAAAAGATATAATAAACCTATGTGAGATATCTCCACCAGGCTTTTAAGTTATCATTTACATATTTAGTTTAATATTTAGCCCTAAGGTGAAGTGACAGAAGTATTGCTGAGAGACTGATTAGACTGTGGGCGTAATGTGAATCTGCTCCCTCCCATTTGACTGAACTGACTTAAGTAACAAGTTAAATATACAAGAAATTAATTAAAGTCATATCAGGTTGAAATCTCATTTCACTCACTCATTTATATTCAGCAGTGACATTTATCTCACCATCTGCTCATCTATACTAAAGACTTTGGAACATGCAACAAAGTGAGAAACATTTACAGATCTCAACTTTGAGTGAACATTCTTTATTATGTTAAATGGTGTTTCTGCTTTGTTGTTGTTGTTTGTTTGTTTTTAAAAGCTGTTTTGATGCAGTCGCTGACATTTGCTGCATTGCACAGTGGACTTGTGTCATTGATGGAACTCCTGATGGAACTGGATAGATTGAAAACACAAAGAAACCTCCAGAAACACTAGAAATCTAACATAAATATATTCAGGATTTTCCACTGATGTGCAGAAGCTTCTCCTATGGTTTTCTAATAGCTCTGTTTAATTAGACTCTAAGGGAGTTGGAACTGTGTTGCTATTTGGTTCTGTGTCACAATACTGAAGCAGTAGTGGTATCCTCCAGGGCAGTGAGGGGTATGTTACTGTATGTCAGCTGGAGGAGATAAATGCCTCCTCTTCAGCCATGCATGCCAACAACCGTTGTTTCAGACCTATAATAAATGATCCTCTATTCTCCTGATGCTAATCCCCACCAGTGCCTCCAGAGTCTCAGCCCATCTGAAGAGCCCATCATGTAGATTCATGGGAGGGTAGTGACTTTGCAGCATATGATACCACACTTACTTCTCAACACAATTATTGACTAGACATGTTGGTATCCATATATGGGCAACTGCTGCATGCACTGTAGGGCAAAAATGATTCACAGACATGTTAGTGTTGAAAAATAAATGTCCTAACAAACCTGGAAGCTAGGTTGGTAGGAAGGTTTTTTCCAAAATCAGTTGCTTAAATAAAGTGTTTCAAATTATGTTTAGGAATTAGTGATGGCAGTGTCGGCTTATCAATGTCAGCCCACCACCTCCACCTTAGAATGGATTGCTATGACATTTTGTACAGATCTTGATGGTACTCAGAATCCACTGACTTTTTCACCATCAGGTTGACATTTGTGGTTTGGAGTGAAACCATGTTAAGAGAAATATGTTCCCCTTAGGATGGTTTGGACTGGTTTATCACCAGATAGCTTCAAAACTGACGACATTATCAGCAGCCTTAGCTGTACTCTGTCTAGTGCTTATATCTATCTATCTATCTATCTATCTATCTATCTATCTATCTATCTATCTATCTATCTATCTATCTATCTATCTATCTATCTATCTATCTATCTATCTATCTATCTATCTATCTATCTATCTATCTGTCTGTCTGTCTGTCTGTCTGTCTGTCTGTCTGTCTGTCTGTCTGTCTGTCTGTCTGTCTGTCTATCTATCTATCTATCTATCTATCTATCTATCTATCTATCTATCTATATATCTATCTATCTATCTATCTATCTATCTATCTATCTATCTATCTATCTAATGCTAGACATTTTGCTGAATATAGACATCTTTAACTGTTTTGGGTGCAACATCAATCTACTGACACTTTAAATGTAAAACTGTAAATAAGCTACAATAACAGATTCAAACTTGAAATATATCTTCAACATTTTAAACCAGTAGAGGCATTTTTACAAATTACTTTTAATTTGATTAAAGCTGTAATGTCAATAAATTGGTCTACATTAATTTATACATGCATGTGCGTGAATCTTACTGTTACGAAAATTCTCTCAAAGAGTCACAGAGCCGCTGGAGTTCCCAACGTTTATTTGTCTTGCAGCAAGGAGACAAGTCATATACAGCAGTACAGAGTTGTCTAACTAATACATGAAGCAATAGCTCTTTTATAGTCTTAATACATGAAGCGGTGACAGGCGTCCCTTTGGTAATACAATGCTACTATCATTTATGACATAGTATTAAGATGCAGTCATATGATATTGAACAGGAAACACCAGCTGGTCCTGTGACTAAAAGTACATTTGGGTACTTTTCCAGTCCTGATAAGCTTGGAGTTCATTTGAGGTCACACAGTTGCTTCATATACAGACTGTGCTTTCTTAAGTGTAACAGACATATCAAACACTTACTGTATCTGTTGTCCACAGCTTCTTTATACTGTATGATAAACTTCTTCCATCATTAATTCCCTGCCGCTATGTTGAAAATGATGCAGCCTCTGATTTAAGAAGTGCTGTGTTAGAGTACAGTGACATTAGACAGGCTGCTACAGAATAACACACACACACACCTGTACACACATAAAATCTGGTTGGTTATGACTTTACATTCCGCCTGTTTATGTGGAAGACATTGGACTACCAGGACTTATCAAACTTCTTTTCCAACTTCCTTTTCAACAAAAGTAGTGTTTCATTTATAAGTGTTTTACTCTTGAAATATGTTGCAGTACTTTTGTGTCACATCAATTATTAAACAAGGTGATCATTTATAATGTCACACAACAGCCTGTGTTTGATGAGATCACATAAACAGCATCACCTATTTTTGTAATGATTTATTTCTAATATCATTATACTGTCAACTGTTAACCTCCACATTACCCAGCTGCAGATGTGTGGTTCTGTGTGTTCACATTGCAACACCCTGCATCTATTGTTTTCATGCTTCACTATGATTGGCACAGCTGTTTCAGAGATATGACACCAGTGCACCAGTCTGCTCGAAATCCCTCCTCACAGTTTGTGCTGTTGTACATACATGAGCTGAAGGACAGCAGTGGCAGAGCAACCAGAGCAGTCACCAGGGGAGACTGTGTTACAGTATAGACTCAGTACGTCTTCTCAGTACGTGCCTCAAACTACTGGAATACTCCCCCTGCTGATGTAAGAGAGTGCACCAGTTATCTATCCTTCAAAAACAAACTTAAGAGATTAAAAATAACCAAAACTGTAATCATAACTAGACTACTATATAACCTGCACTGTAATATCTCGGTATGTCTAACGTCTTGTATATCTGTCTGTTTTATACAACTTGTTGTTCTAATTGTGTTGATTAGTCACTCTGTTGTTCATTTTTTTTAAATTTTGTTTTTCTTTCTTTCTGTCCTGACCTGCTAAGGGACAACGGATGAAAACTAGCTATTCTAGCTAATTCCGGCGCATTTACATTTTAATTGAAATGAATGTACACTGTCCTCTTTTAAATAAACAAACAAACAAACAAATAAATAAACCAAAATAATAGGTGTGCATGGGGACCTCCACACAGACCTACCACTTTGCTATTGTTGTTGATCCCCCGAAAGCCATGGTATAGTTTGGACACTGATTATACTGTACATATATATAAAACATATATAACATGCACCAACATGAACGCATGCATAGGACATACTGTATATTTAAGCATATAGATATAATTAATATATATCAATCTTTGTCCTCTTTGTGATTCAATTTTTATTAGTTTTCAGCAGAAAAAGACAAACACGTACATACCATACCACAAGTCTAAACAATGTCAAAACAGAACAAACAGACACACAGAGGGAGTCCAACAGAGACAGTACCTACACATATACAAATATGTGCATACAAATGCAGACTGATTAAAAAAAGAAAAAAAGTGAACAGAAAGGGTGCAACCCATCATTATATTAAGATACTGCCATATTTTAATGTATAGCTCTTCCTTGTCTTGCAGCCTGTAACAAATCCTTTCATATAAGCAATCTTGACCATTTCGTTAAGCCACTCCTTCACAGAAACATCCTCTCGTTTTCCAGTGTTGCAACAGTATCCTGCATCCAGTAATAAGTGCTGCTCTGCATCGTACCATCTGGTGGACATGTAGCCCACTTCCCTTCGGTAGCACACCTAATAGGCAAAGCAACGGTTGTTGTACCAGTGTACAGGCGTGAGTCTATACAGTGAACTGCATACCTACCTTTAATGAAAAATAAATATACATAGAAATATACACATCAGCCGCAGAGAGACACCATCAGAAAATAAAGTAGCGACCAAAGAGACAGAATGAGACAGTGTTTGATTTTTTTTAAACAACCTTTTACTATATTGTATTTGATATGTTTGTTGATATTTGTACATTGTTTATATATTTGTAATCATATGTTAGTAATCTTCTGTATTGCTTTAGCAATAGAGATTTCTGATCTGTCATGCCAATAAAGCTTATTTGAATTGAATTGAGACGTGTATCTGACTCATGTTATGTAACGCCTTCTTTCATTCATAAAGATGAACTGCATTATTGCTCGTTTGTTTGTCAGTAGAACTCGTTGCTAGCCTCCCTGTCTGACATCATTAGCAACACCGATATATAAGCTAACTCTTCCAGGTGCTTCATTTCCATCAAGTGGCTAACTTTGTGTTGCTGGAGCTCCTCAGTAGTTGAGTGGTTTAGAAGCATGTCACATAACTGCATCCCTGCTTTGATTCTAACAAGGGACCTTTGCTGCATTCATTTATCTCTCTCTCTCTCTCTCTCTCTCTCTCTCTCTCTCTCTCTCTCTCTCTCTCTCTCTCTCTCTCTCTCTCTCTCCCTATTTCCTGTCAGCCTCTCTTCCATGTACTGACAAATATAAACGCAAACAAGCCCCAAAATAAATGTATCGCTGTGGGACAGAGTATGACTGGCTTCACGTTTTCACTTCAGACTTTCTTTTCCAGCATCTTGTCCATTCTCACCCACTTTTAAGCCCTTGACTATTTTTTAATCAAAGGAAGCCAACTTCACCTTTGGGTTAGGCTGCTGTATCACATTTGATCACACACAATCCAGAGGGGCACTACTTCACACACTTGGCTGGACATGGCTGCACCAATGAAAAAGGTTTCTATAATTGACACTGCATCTTAGGGGACCAGCTGGACACTTTCATCAAAATGACTTTAGCAGGAGCACAGACCCCCTGCCTTCACTTAACCTTAAATTAGACTGTCATTGTAAATAAGAATGTGTCCTTAATAACCTGTAAGGTGAAATAAAGCTTAAATAAAGTAAATAAATACAATAGATACCTCCACTGCTAAGAGTTGCTGTTTTGCAGGAATAAAAACACCATTATTACTATTATTATTATTATTATCATTATAATTGCTATTATTACTGTATATTTAATCTTTTTCAAATATTCAAGTTCCAGCGAGTGATGAAGATGAACAAATTGAATAAACCAAGACTATCAGCTGCACTGTTCATGATGGAAACAGTTTGAAAGCTAGCCATTTTAGCATCTGACCGAATAGCTATAATAATAATTGAATAGCTGTAAATTGATCAACCACCTTGTAAAGCATTAAGGTGGCAATTTTTTATATTTGTCTTATTTTCAACAAATGTCATACAGAGCCAAACCAACAATTCATTGATTATACTTTTTCATTGAGTTCATATCTGAAACCTGATGTATCTTATTACTCTGTGTTGTAAAACTGTTCCTAAACTGTTTTCAACCTTTTATACAAAAGATCCCAATCATTACAACGATCATGTGTATGTTTCAACATTCAAATCAACCACAGTGTAAATTCTACTTTCATTTCACATATGACACCAAGGAGGTTTTTAACTGCAGGTGGTTATTGTGATGCTGAGTAAAATAGCAAGCTGTTTTGTATGGAAAATATGGGGATTACTGGATCATCGACATTCCCAGAGAAGTGAATTCAACTTAAAAAGACTCATCATTGACTTTTATCAATACATTTTAGCTGCTGTATTCATGTCTTGGATAGCAGCAAGTTTCCTCTGAGGAAGACTCTTCACAGGTGTCCCAAACTGTCAGTGTGTCATGATGGGGAAACCCTGTTTAAAGCCAATGAAAGCAGTGAATGTAATTGGCCAGAATTGTCACAGTCTCTAACATGGCCACCTATAACATAACTTATGATAATGAATTATTTCTGATCCCACCTTGTAAAAACACTATTGTAAACTGTTATATTTTTGTTTATGGACTAGTCTAGTTTCTTCAGTTTTATGTGCACAGTGATTGTGTCTGGAGCTCATATGGTCAGAGCACACGGTCTTCGTAGATTGACGTCACAATCTGCTGCTGTTCTGTCATGATGTCATATATGCAGTCTATGGTGCCCACTCACATCTCTGCATTGATTTTAATAAGCATGATTTCATATGCTGTATTTTGGTGTGAACACACCTTTGAAGTGACTTTTCACTGAGACATCTGAGGACATCTGGAAGTGCTCTTGCACTTTTTTATGTTGATCCATCAGGAAACACTTAATTACACTCTACAGATGATGAGAACTTTTCTCAGCTGAATGTTGTTTTCACTGCAGCTCGGAAAAGAGACCTGGTCCTCCCAGGTTAAATGGGAGTTCCAGTTGTTTTAGCAAATCCCCCAAATGACATATGTTTATGTTTGAAGTGATAAAGACCTCTAGCAGCCTTGTAATCAATATCACTACCCATGTGGGGTAAAGGAGGAAGTAGTGAGACAATTATTAAAGAACAAGATGGAGACATTCAGGGTCGACGAACATCAGACTTTAACACAGGAGATTGTTGTTCTTCTCTCATTTCCTATCAACCGTCACTGGTTTCTTTTACCCATGGACAATGTTTCAATCTAACAAGGAGCTTTGACATGTCATCTGACAAAGTCTGACACAGATCCCTGTTGATCAATATGTTGCTCTGTTGAATTCATTTATTTGCTGGCAGCTCTCAGTGCAGTATTGTCTGTTTTTTCCAGCACCTGTAGAACATTGTGTTCTTTATATAACCATGGCCATGATCATTCCCTTACCTAAGCAAGTGGTTATTATTATTATTAGTAACCATGATGATGAAGGTCCCCTGACCCAAACCATGATCTTTCCCTAACCCTAGCCAAGCCGTTGAGCCTAAACCTAAACCTTGACCATAACAGTGTAAGATGGTAATGTCCTCCTACTGAAAGTGTTAGATCAGAAAACCCACATGTCATTCTGGACAACCAACAACTACTCCTTTTTAAATTTCTCCTACTGCTTAAGAAATAAGGCAGATTTTAGGAAGGTGGTCTTGTGTGGCACTTTTTGCATATTTAAAAGTGAAATGAGAAAACATGATTCAACTCAATTATAATTCTTGGATGAAACAACAAAAACAGGGGTGTCACTACTTTGTCTAACTTGAAAGAAGATGCATAGTAAGTACAGAATCATGTTGCTAAGCGTAACCAAAAAAAAATCTTATAATTTCAGTGTTTTTGAAGGAGGTACATTTCTGTACAGCAACTGATGCAGGGTCTCCTCCAGGCTTCCCCTGATAATGCTCAGCCAAGGTCCCTGTTGAAAAGGGGAAATAAAAAGATATGCTTAAAATAGGCTTCAGCCTCTTTTTCTTCTATAATGTACTTAAATCACCACTTCTTCCACAGCTTTATTTTTCTAACTTATTTTCTCCTCTGCTTTTGTGCTCCCCTCATCCCTCCAGGAAGCTTTTGAAATCCCTGTTTGCACTGAACCTCATTTCGCCAGTGTTCAAAGTCATCTGCTGTAATTCATCACCTTTTTTCCCTCAAGCCCCTCTCTGTGCTTTTATTTGTTACAGAATGGATAGACCAGTACCTTAAGCCCCAATTCTTCACTTTTACTCCTAATAGGAAGATTTTTCAGTGTACTAGGTGAGTTAAAGGTACGCTTATCAAAAATGTATGATTATAAAACTGAATAGCATAAACACAACATAAAACTCCATTCATATGGGACTCATTTTACCTGTAGATACACAATTATTTGTAACAATTGCAGATAACAATACCTATATGAATTTACTGTCTGCAATTTGTAAATTACCAGTGAAAATCCCATTTCGCTTCTTGATGTAGAAAGTTGCAGAAGCCCTGAGAGGCAAGGGACCAAAAAAAAAAAAAAATCTATTTTAAACTGATCAATTTTCTAAGTCGGATCTAATTTGTTTTCTCTCCTGTGTTTATGACTTATACAAAAAAGTGTGAAAAGCAGGCCTGCACACAGTCACAAAGCCTGACAACAACAAAAGGCACCAAGTCAAATAAAGAACTCCAAATGGACTTCAACTCCCATCATGCATTACTCAACTCAAACCATGGTGTGAAATTAGGTGGAGCAAAACTCTCAGCTCCCACTCCTGGAAACACCCAGGGATTTCCCAGCTGTGACATCACCAAGAGCAGGGGCGGACTCGGACAAAAAATTGGCCCTGGCATTTTGGACCAGACCGGCCCACTACATTGGATATCTACACCTTTTCGGTCTTTTGAATGTGTAAACCAACTGTGCAACTCCAGAGGTGTTCACAAGTCATTTTTTGCAAGTCCAAGTCAAGTCTCAAGTCTCCCGCCAACACTAAATCAAATTCAACGAGCTGTACAATCCTTCATATAGGACAGTATGAAAATTGATCAATTGTAGGTTCACTATAGTGAATCTACTGCAATGTGATGTGAAGAAACACACACTAAGAATTATTTCAATTTTCATCAACAAAAAATAATTATTTTAACAATGTTGTAAAATACAACAAAATGAACCAAACACACCAACCATGGTGCAAGAAAATGAGAAATTATACTAACTTAAATTGTGCAACTTTGTGTTTTTTAATAATTAGTAGAACAGGCAAAGGTTAAGGTGAAAGGCAAAAACAGCATCAAAAATGTGAACATATAAGCCAACTTGTTTTTACTGTTGAGTGTGATATCCTTCCACATTTCCACTAATTAACTGGTGTGTGAAGGTAAACGTAAAAGACATTAGACCCTTCATATAGCACCTACCTGCAGCTCAGCAGTGCTGGCTCTCCCTGCATCACCCTCACCACTGTTAGCTTCCAGCTCAACTTCATCTGATCTCTAATATGAAAGCAGTGGACATGAATAAGGTAGAAAAATACTGATGGGAATGTCAAGAACAAGAGAAAAACACACAGACAGACTAACTCCTTTCTAGATGTGGGATGTGTAACGTTACTCGTTTTCAAGTTACATGAGTTACGTTAATAGAAAAAGCATGTTATTTTACAACCATCTTAAATACTGTATTTAGTGTCAAATCGCTTTTGGAAAGTCTGCCATGTTTTAGCCAGCCAACGTTGGCTAGTAACGTTAATAGTAACAACGTTTAGCTAGCAGAGTGTAGGCTACTAGTTGTTGAATCACAACATCAGCTTAACATCAACAAGTCTAACATTAGACAGAACATATAATTATCCTTCTGGACAAAATCATTACCAACTCACATTTCCTTTCTTTCTTTTCTTCCCCATGAGAAATAAATCACTTAAACTGAGCTGCTGCTGTCTTTTCATCTTAACCTCTGTCCTGTCGCCAGCTGCAGGCCGCTGCCTGTGTTTCCCGCTTCTGGTAACAAGACGCTGTATTGTGCTTTCAAAATAAAAGCAAGTGAGTTAAAGATTTAGAGAAATAATTTTAAAAATAATTTTTTTTTGCCGAATGCAATACGCAGGCAGGACCAAAGCGAAAGTGTTTAACAATATGATTGGGCCAGCCCAGTCTCAGTCGGGCCGCTGATCTACTGGTTTTATGGGCCGGTCAGACCAATATAATTTTTTTTTTTTTAAAGTGTCGGGACTGTCGGCCCAAATAGCACGTCGGCCCACCGGGAAAATGCCCGGTATGCCAGATGGTCAGTCAGTCCATGACCAAGAGTATATAACCGGAAGCAACCCTCAAACTGCACTTATTCACCCGGCTAACATAAGAAAGTAATTCCCATATGTACATCATGTTGTCCCCCTGCACTTGACACTATGGTAGGAGACCGCTGCTGACACAAAGGCATAATAAAGCCAGACTGGAGTTCTCCTTCTTGGAGAACGTACTATGGACAGATGAGACCAAAATAGAGCTTTTTGGTAAAGTACATCATGGTACTGTTTACAAAAAATGAAATGAGGCCTTCAAAGAAAAGAACACGATCCCTTCAGTCAAACATGGTGGACGTTCACAGATGTTTTGGGGTTACTTTGCTGCTTCTGGCACCGGATGCCTTGACGGTGTGAATGGCATCATGAAATCTGATGACTACTAAAGAAAGTTTTGGGGCACAATGTAGTGCCCAGTGTCAGAAAGCAGCGTCTCTACCAGAGGTCAGAGGTCATGGGTCTTCCAGCAGGACAATGACCCAAAACACGCGTCAAAAGCACTCAGACATGGTTAAAGAAAAAGTGCTGCAGAGTTCTGAAATGGCCAACAATGAGTCCAGATGTGAATCCCAGAGAACATCTGTGTAGACATTTCAAAACAGCAGCTGGGAGAAGGCATCGTTCAAATCTGAAAGTCCTGGAGCAGTTTGCAAAAGAATTCTAGAAGAGAGGTGTAAGAAACTCGTTCATGGTTACAGGAAGTGATTGATTTGCTACCAAATATTAAGCTGAGAGTGCCAATTATGTTGTCCAGTCTATTTTTTTTATTTCTGTGAGGAATTTGATCAGGTTTTGAAGTTTGCAAACCAATGCAAACAAAAAAAATACACGTGAATCCCAAAAGCATTTGTAATTGCAATAATTTTCCGGGAGACGTGCTGCTTATCTGACAGAAGTGCAGGGGTGTCAATATTTTTGGCAATGATTGTACATTGAACTCAAACCAGGCTTTACCTTTTTGCCATCTCAATCCCGCTGGACGCGTAGAGATTTTCAGTTAACCTCTGTGCCCTGCGAGGACCAGCTGCCATAAAACCTGCCAACAGAGTGTGAGGACGGCCCTGTCATCTTCTGAGATGATGAACTAAACAGTACCTGAATATTCTCTTCCTTAAGCAATCCAAGTAAGAGGCTTAAGTCTGGGTACTGTTGCTGTTATAGTTATTGTTGCTGTTGAGAATACTGTGAAAAGTATTGTTGCTGCTTCTTGTTTGCTTGGGCCCCAATAACAATAATAATAATAATAATAATCTCTCTTCTTTTCTTTTTTTTTTTTTTTTTTACTTCTACATTCCTTGAACTGGGAGTTCTGTTCTCCTTGCAGAAAAAGGAAGGTTCCAGCTTATCCCTGGAATAAGCAACCAATCCAGTCTACCTCAACATATCTATTTATTTCAATTATCTTTGTACTTGAGTCCTAACAAATCAATACTCAACTACATAAACTTAAGACAAGCTAGTCATGTTTCCCCCCAAAGATCCTCTGTTCATCACAGGAAAGGTGGCCATACACATCTGTCCAGATCAGGAATACCAACTGAGCTATACTGTGCTCATTTCTCTCCAAGGCAAAATCACCATGTGCAGTTTTAGAACATAAGGACAAAGCTATTTCTCTTCAGCCAATCAGGAAATGGCACAGAACCCTCAGCTCAACGCTGAACTGCTGCATGTTGCTCTCCTTGGGTATGTGTCAGGGTATCCTTCCGTGACACCTAGCTCCTCAAACAAGCCAAACACAAAATAAACCTCCAAACTAATTTTCAGGATGGAAACTGACAACAAATAAAGAAAATAACATCACATTTCTGTTTTAATGATCAATTTTTGCCGAATGAAAAGCAAGAGGTTCGACAACACCTGTGTGTCCCAGCCTGCAGGCACCCTGTCTCTGGAAGAGACAAGGACAGCTCCAGATCCACTGCCAGCAACTCATTGACACTGTCATACATTTCATCCTTTTCATCCTACATTTCTTTCCAGGTAAACACTCAGAAACACAGCCTCATGTATCAACCTGTCTAACGTTTTTTTTTCTGATCTTTCAGTTAAACTGAGTGAAGATGATCATCTTTATTAAAGTGAATTAGTGATGAATAACCATCATGCATGAATCATACATCCATAATGGACTCATTTTACACATAATCCATGATAATGAAAATGCAGAAAAATAGAAATGCATGGTAAAAATAGCATATTGTTTATGATCAATCACATGTTCACACATGTTCCTTAAACATCCTGTGCTGAGATCGATTTCCAGGTCACAAGCAGGAGGAGAGGAGAGAGGAGATGAGGAGGCACATAGGGTACATAGGTAGTTTCTTAAATTGCATCCACATTTCCCTCACTTCCTTGTGTTTTACTCCCGTACACAGTGGATGCATGGAGAGACACAAGGAAACCTTGTGAGGAGAGAGGAAACAAAGAAATGTGTTTTTAGACACAAGACGTCCTTTCCGTTTCTGATGACAGCAGCAGCTGATCATCGCTCTAGTGACTCCTGATGGGTGTTTGTGTCTGCACACATGTGCACTGTTCTATGTGCTGACACTAATAAAGGCTCACAGTTATCACTGCCAGCAGCTGTTTTCTGTCTGCAGCCTGTTTAACAAACACTTGCATTCTGTATTTATGCTGTGTACTGTGTCCTGCTCAGAGGCACAGGAACCATTCTACTAACAGCATGTGTCTATATTTTTTATTCATTATTTATGATATCCTGATAGTGAATGAATTATTTAATAACCAAGTGTATGGTCAGGGTGTCTTTTGAACAGTGGAAATGATTCATTAAGCTAAATGTTTCAGGGAAAAGGGAAATGATGTAACTCATATCAAACCCAACACTTGGAATGTAAATGAAAACAAATGATGTAAAACATGTTTTGTTGATGTTTGCTTACTTAAATTTGATCCATAATAACATAAAACATCCATCCGTAATAACAGTTAATGGGGGAAATAACATCATGAAAAGAAAAATCTTTCTAAGAAATGAAGAAATGTGTTCATGGTTCTTTTGTTGATCAGACGGGCAATTAACAGATTTAACTAGATGGTGAATCAGAAAACATAATATAAAACTATGGAGTGATACACAGTTTAATCTGTACTCTGTCTCCAAACTGCATTCATTTTGTGATGTATTAAATCAGTCTGATCAGCAGCATCCAATTAATAACTGATATCCGTGTATCCTCGCTCATGGCTCCTCAGAGGTCCCTCCTCGTTCCCCAGTCTTCGCTCCTCAGAGCAGAACTTGGGACTTGGGACGACCTTCAAACTGATGGACCAGAAGGACGTCTGGTTGAAGCTAGGAAAGAGGAAATATCAAATCAGAGACATGGGATGTACCCACAGAGAAATGGGAAGAGCTCCGTGCATCTCTATGCATCCTCAGTGGGAGGGACTTGAAAAGACGTGGATGCAATTAAGAGACTTGAGATGCACCCTTGGGTGCCTTTTATTGTGTTAGCTCTATGCTTCATCGCGCCCTCTCTCTGCCGTGACCCAGAAACTGATCTTACTCAGACATCATGGAGGATATCCCAATCCTTTAAATGCACCTCAGAGGAGCCAAGGAGCAAAATACTTACTTGTTTATACGTATGATTGTATGTTCAAATAGGCGATGTTGAGTGTAGTTACATCAGCCATCTAATCTGTAAAAGCTGCTCATTCATGTTTGTTGACTGGGATAAACCACCTTGCCTGCTGTTACTGTAAGTTTCCAGAGGGTGGCAGCAAAGGACCATAAATATAAAGATAGGCTATTCCTTTGTTTAAAAAACAAACAAATAAAAAGAAAAAAACTAGGGCACAGGATTGACTGACATATTTTGTATTGTATTGTAAAGGGTACATAGTCATTTATTGCATTTCATTTGTAAGTTTGTTATTAAGATTACATCATTATACAGTCACAGTGTAAACACAACAGTGTTAACAAAATGATCTACAACAGAGTAGGATTTTCATGCTGTGTTTGGAGGTGTCCAATTCATCTATCCATCTTCCTGAGCTGACTGGTTGTGAGTGTCCCATTGCAGAATAAAAGACTTGAATCCACCATCCACCTTGACTCCTTTGCTACATATATGTCAGTCAGTAAGCAGAATGGGGGACAGAGTGGCCACATTGCTACCTAAACAATGTCATACAAATGAATGAACACTTTAGTATTATGCTGCTAAAAATGATAGAATCATGAAGCAATCATTGATCATCATCAAACAATTGTAACTTTATGACTGTTCTTCATAAGCCAAAAGGCTTCTTTTCTCTTTCTTATTTTCTGTTTCAAGTAGGCTACGTCTCTGCTTCATCTACTGATCCTGAAAAGAATGTCAGACTTTCCTAACCACTTTTCCTTGATGGAAAACATCACAAGGTCAAGGAAAGATGTGAAGGAGCAATTATAAGGACTTAGGAAAGCACAACTGTGGTGCTAAGAACCTAACTGCACTTACACTGGGCTTCATAAATGTGTGACAGCAGATGTTATTGACGTGGGTCTGCTGTGGTGAAACTACAAAGTTCTGACGATTGACTACAAAATGTGCATCTTACATTTTTTGTCCCTGTGTTTTTACTGTTTTATACACACTGTATAAATGTGGGCAGCACAGGGAAAAATATTACTACATTACAGAGGTTGGAATTGAATTTAAAAAAGGAATACAGGCTACCAGTCACAGAACTGGGACACAATTGTCACATTGAGAATGCTCACTCTCAACCTCAACCTCCTGATCCTAATTATTGTATGAAAATAATAAATGTATGCAAGATAGACATAACATGTTGGACCTACAAATCTACTATCATTATTAAGTTTCAAAAATGTTGAATTAAAAACATCATCTGACTAAAATGTCTCAAATCCCTCTTTCCTGAAAGACAGAATTCTGTGTTATAGTTATAGTTATTATATAAATAGAACAGAATGTCTTTATTGTCATTGTACAAAGCACAATGAAATTGAGATGCCGTCCTTAAAAGTGCAGAAACAAGAATACAATAAATAATTATTTCTAAAAAAAGGCCATTATTTACTGCGGTTTTTTAATCTATTAGTGTGTACTTTCAATGTCCTGAAGCGTATCTCTGAGGACAGCAGGTCAAAGAGCGAGTGTCCTGGGTGAGATGGGTCCCTGAGGATATGGAGAGATTTGCATGAAAACAAATAATTTATTCAAAATAAAATATTGAATTTATTTGTATTTTTTTCAAATTTCAATATGAAAAAAATGTGGAATTTCAGTTTCAAATCTCTTTTTCGAATGAATAAAACATATGACCTCGATTTAGCTCCATAACATATCACCCTGTCAGCTCCTATAACACCACAGACATACAGATACACTAGCAGTCAAACGTTTGGACAACCCTTTCCTATTCATTTGAATGAGAAAGCGTGTCCAACCGTTTAACTGGTACTGTCTATAATACAGCCATGATTCGACCTTCCTATCATGGCCGCCATTTAGACACTTCCGAGTCATTTCAGTTAGTTAGGGACCTTCCTAAGCAAAAAAAAAAAGTAAGTAGTAGTTTTTACGACAGTTCAGAACAGAAGTCAGCCCAGGATGCCGGTCAGCTCGCGGGGTTCGGCGTGTGTCCTGGCGGCTGTGCGCAGTGTTAGCAGCGTGCGCAGTGTTGGCAGAGTTAGCAGTGTTAGCAGCGTGCGCAGTGTTGGCAGAGTTAGCAGTGTTAGCAGCGTGCGCAGTGTCGGCAGAGTTAGCAGTGTTAGCAGCGTTGGCAGTGTAAGCAGTGTTAGCAGAGCTAACAGTGTACACAGCAGCACACCGGTAACACGGCTCGCCGCGTATTCCACACTCACTTCCTATTTTGACGTCCGGGCGTCCAGAAGTAGCATGTCGTCCTCCGCTATGTCCCAGAGGATGGTGTGGGTGGACCTGGAGGCAAGTCATCCTGACCCGCTGAGACAGTCTTCTACTTACTTGTATCTTAGCTAATGATACAGCACATGTGTTGTGTCTCATATGAAAACACTGCCTCGTGAAAAGAGTCTGCTGTTCCTTGTTCATGAAATGCTGAACTCCTGCTTTTAAAAACATTTGGTATTTAGATTCTAGTTCGCACGTCTCTGCCTTCTAATTACTACCATCACAAGTACTTGTGTTACTCCTGTCCATACAATGAACTATCAAATGATACATTACGTTTATTATGTATGATAGCAAGTTCAGACTAATATTTGGGGTGTAAATGTCTGCTCTCTTTGCCATGATGTTTAATTAATGGATGACATCATGTGCCTGCATGTCATCTGCAGGAAATGGTTGATACAACCTTCCTTTTATAAAATACTGTTTGTTTGCTTTCAACAATGGATGATGGACTTATAACATTTGGTGATTGATGCTGTGATGAAATGTTTAGTTTGCTGGAAAATGTTAACTTATTACTTAGTATCACTAACTACACTCATGTGGGTTACCTGCAGGGTGAAATGAATACAGTATCCATACTGTATAATTACGTCTAAACACTTACCTGTGTCTCTGTGTTATTAGATGACAGGTCTGGACATTGAGAAGGACAAGATTATTGAGATGGCATGCATTATCACAGACTCTGACCTGAACATTCTGGCTGAGGTAAGAAAACATAAACATCATTGGACTGTTTCTCTTTTTCTATTTGTCCTGTGACTTTAACTGGTCTGTTCTTGGTTGTCAGGGGCCCAACTTGATAATCAACCAGCCAGATGAGCTGCTGGATGGGATGTCAGAGTGGTGTAAAGAGCATCACGGCAAGGTAAGTTGTCTCTGTGCTCAGGGGTTTGAAGAAAAGATAGAAGTCACACAAAGCAGCAAAGAATCTTGCACTGCTCTTTATCAGTTGCACATTTTAACTATTTTGCACCTTTAGCCCCAAACACAGTGCTGTGATGGGAAACTGTCTCAGCTGTTTATTGCAGGGCTAATACACAGTGTGCAGCTACAACCAGCCATTGTTTATGTTGTGTGACTGAATTAGAGATGCTCCTAAAACATTGTTGATTTTATCTCAAAATAACATAACTATATAACTCTGAATCAGAGAGGGGAGATGGAACCAGAGGACAGCGTGAGGCAGAGCAGAGAGACTGCTCTCTGTTTGTTCTGACGTTCTCTGCTCTGTTTTTTGAATGGTAGTGATGTCAGCTAAACTACTTTTGCAGCAGATGCAGGTACAACCTCCTCTACTGCTATCCATTATGATTCACTATTCCGCTCACAGCGCTGTCAACAGCCAATTAAGAAAGCACTCTCCGGTGTGCCAGGATTCATAAGTCACACTTTTTATTTCTCTGACTGTGTGGATCTCGTTCATACCACAAAAGAGAACAAAGGCATTGAAACAAGAGTTTTGCAGGCAAAACATGAGACTTGTGTCGGTTATGGGAGGTCAGTGTGGGATGGCTGCTGTGCAGGGGAGCTGGATTATATGTAACTCATTAAACCAACATCAGGCCTGTGTTAAAACAATACAGGGGGCTGTGATGTGGGGGCATGTTGTTTAAGGTACCAGTGAGACAATGAAATACAATCCAGACACTAAGGGCCTGATTTACTAAAGGTCTGTGTGTGTAGAAACGTGTGCAGACTTGACATCACCCACAAAAAATGTGCAAGCTGATCTACTAACGCAGCGCACAGCGAGGTTTGCATCTTACATCAGTGTAAGATAATACACTCTGTCCATTTAATATGTTTACCATAATGAATATGTAATATGAGACGTTTTAACCCCAGTGTGAAAAATACAGGGAGGAGAAAATGTAAATATGTTATTTAGCACACACATTGTGATTTACCAAACCTGAAAGTATTATTTCTGAAGCTAACTGTGTCTATAAATAATACCTTTGAAGGACAGGTATTAACCTGCTGCACTGTGCTCAGATGACTTCTGTTACTGTAGAGAGGAGGAGACGGAGGCACAATGACAGAATACACACAGGACTGAGTTTTTACACCTGTTAATATTTTTAGAGTGGAATATTTGTGGTTTTACTAACAGCATTGACTTCATCACTAATATTCTCCCATATGTTGGTTTTTCTGGTAATATTAGTTTTTGTTATAACTCAATATATTAGTTAACCTCTTCCACTAGAACCTGATCACATTTCATTCCAAACTCTCCATAAAGACACAAAACCCTCATTTAAATACTGCTGTCTGCACCCTGTTGCACCTGTTTTCATTTACACACTTATTCTTAGTAGATCACCTGCAAAACGCACACAAACTAAACACGCAATCTATTGCACTGCGCACGCAATTTAGTACCTACTATTTGGGATCTTAGTAAATCAGTATTACAAGTGTTTGTAATACTCACCGACAGGATTTTACAACTCTGGAAAGTTGTTGTGGAGGCAGTAGATCCTCACCACGACAATTGTGAGGTAACCAGCAGCAACGCAGCATTCACGTTAAAAAGTAATCCACCAGGATTATACACCTGCATGTGCACCTTTGTTGATGCATCAAGCTGAGGTGTCCACTGTGAGCCAGCCCTGATCTGAGTTCAGCTCTGTTGGGACTGTTGATTCTTCTCTCTGTTCAGTTCAGCATGTTTGTGAGTGTTTGTGAGAGACGTACTGCAGAGTTTCCATTGTGACTGTGTGATGAGATAACATTGAATTATAGCTACGCCTCAATGTCAACATGGCAGCAGTATAGAACAGCTGAGCAAGTAGAAAAGATCATTATTTTGTGGTGTCTGCTAGGTTTTGTTCAAGTGTTCTACATCACAACGTTCTGATCACATGTGAATGTTTCAGTAACATCATGTCTACACAGGAGTGTCACACATATTCACTGAACAGATACAGTGCTGGTGATTCACACACATAACCACAACCCACAGTGTCTGCTTAGCTTTCAAGTCTATTTTCTTTCTTTTAATGGATCTAATCACAATGATTGTGTTGTGGGCTCTGGCCAAGGGGCATTTTTAATTTTGGTAATGTTTAAGTAGTTTAACAAGTGGACTATAAATATCTGATGGCTATGGCCTCACATGTGTCCATTGATTACTTTTCTTTATGTCATAAATAAATAAATACTTTGAGGGTGTTTTAGGGCACTTGAGGGACTGAGAAATCAATTTGAAGACAACTTATTTTAAAGCAACATACTGTTGATGTCAGCTGTCTGATAAATAGTCCCCAGTGTTTCCCCTATGTACATTCAGCAGCACCGCTACAAAAATGACTGTGCTTGCAGTAACGTGACGTTAACTATGTTGATCACTTGCTTGATTTCATTAGAAGTTGCTAGCAGCTAGTTAATCATATAACTTCACTTTTGTCTTCGGTGTAGGCTAGGCCTCATAACACAACCTGCCCCCTCCCATCATAAGCTACTGAAGTAGGGGGAGGACAAGGGCAGACAATCCAACTCTCCCGGACGTTCCGGGAGTCTCCCGCATATTGATAGCGGCTCCTTGACTCCCGCAGAGATGTTATGTCACTTTTAAACTTTTTGTTTCCCCCTGCTTTTGGCTGTCTTCTGTATCCATCCCATCAGTCTGGCCTAGAAATGAATAAAATATGAAATATTGTTTTAAAGTATGTGTATTAAAAGTGTTCCATGTAATTGTGTATGTTAGTCAGGACTGACCCAGGCTGTACGGGACAGTAGAATCACCCTGGAGCAAGCTGAGTATGAGTTCCTGTCCTTCGTCAGACAGCACACCCCTCCTGGACAGTGTCCTCTCGCTGGTAATTTCCTCTTAAGCACCAGCAGCAGAACTGTGTTATTGTTCAACTGATTTGTCTCCTACAGACATCCCTTACTTCCTCCTCCTGCAGGCAACTCTGTGCATGCTGACAAGAGGTTCCTGGACAAGTACATGCCACAGTTCATGTACCACCTCCACTACAGAATCATTGACGTCAGCACCATCAAGGAGCTTTGCAGGTGTGTGTGTGTGTGTGTGTGTGTGTGTGTGTGTGTGTGTGTGTGTGTGTGTGTGTGTGTGTGTGTGTGTGTGTGTGTGTGTGTGTGTGTGTGTGTGTGTGTGTGTGTGTGTGTGTGTGTGTGTGTGTGTGTGTGTGTGTGTGTGTGTGTGTGTGTGTGTGTGTGTGCAGGGTAGATTTTCCTTTTGGTGAATACATCTCAGGAGACCATCCTCTTGAAAGTTTGTGAGCCTTTGAGAATTTGCTCTGTTTCTGCATAAATATGGCCAAACATGTAATTAGATTTTTACACAATTCCTAAAACTAGATAAAGGAAACCCAATGCAAGAAACCAGACAAAGACATTAAATATATTCATTAATTGTTCATCCCTCCAGTACAGTTCACTGTCCACTGTAGAATCAATAAGGAGCACTGAGGCGGTTCTGGCAACACATGGTGACCTAACACCTTACATTGACACTTTATGATCCTTTTTTGCTTTAATCTGTCCCCTGTCTGTATATGTGACACAAAGAGGCAATTTAGTGTGTGTACTGTGTGCGTGTGCTACGTTGTGGAAAAGTTCTCAGCCTCTGGTCGTTGTAATGAGACTTTTTTCAGTGCTGTGTTTTGTTCACATGAGATGAATAAATATTTGAATATTTTCCACATTTGTCCCTCCCCTGTTCCTCTGCTGGGTTCAATCCTTGCTCATATCATTAAGGCCGTATTGTTAATCCAAACCCTGTCATCTGTTTGCAGTAAAGTGTGTGATTTTCACAGCAACTAAGTAAACGATAGAGCAGAATATGAAACAATAGACCTTTTTCTCTCATCCTGTGATATATATCATCATATCATTCAGCCCTAGTATGACGAGCAAACTGAGATGAATGACTTTTTTTTCTTTCAGACGGTGGTTTTCAGACGACTATAAGATGGTACCTCACAAGAAAGCATCCCACAGGTCTGTACCACCAGTTTTCCACAACAAGCCCTGAGCCTCATTACCCCGAGGATGCTGTATGTGTGAACGCAGCATGTTTCAGTCATTCAGACCAGATATTAAACAGCCAGCTCACTAGTACAAAGTCCATGTGTGGTCCCATTGAACCCATGTGTGAATACAGCGGTGAATTGTCTGGAGAATTCACAGAGAAGTAAGATAAGTTATTCCTTTATTAGTCCACAGTGAGGAAATGTACATTGTAACAGCAGCAAGTCGATAGTAAAATTAGAAAGGGTATCAATAAAAATAAAAAAGAATAATAAGTACACAAGCAATAAAAAAAAGTATAGTAAAAAAAAAAAAGTAACATAATGAACAAGAGTAATATCGGCGTTGTCAGAATAACATATCTGAGTCTGATACTGATATTGTACACGTTTTAGAGTGAGAAGAAATATATTTCACAGTTGAACTGAAGTAATAGTATACCTGAAACACTGAGTGGAATACTGCTACTACTGCTCACTGCTATAGTGCAACAAAATCCATCAGTGAGGGAGACGGTCTGCACTGACACTAGCACTAATATGAGAGAGAGACTTCCAGTGATTTCTTTTAATCCAAGATCTTTTATTGACATTTTTTCATTATAACAAATGTGCAGTGCTGGATAGCCATTACAGAGACATGAGATGGGTGTGAGTACATATCAATCACACCATGCACAAATGAGATGTATAAAAAATACATAAAGAATAATAAAAAAGAAAAGAAAAATAATGAAATTGAACAATGTATAAAATAATCCCTCCCATGTCATTGCCAGATTACTAGTCATAGCATAAGATCACTGTTCAACCAAAAGCACGGAGCGTGTAACAAGTAAACAGCATAGCTGAGCTGTACTCAAGGGCAGTGATTTTTTGTAAAATAAAAGCAGCTTTATTTCTGATGAAAAGCTGAAAACAAAGAAGAAAACCCAGCTGAATTGTTCACGTGCTGCCTCCTGACACCTTGACTAAACCAAACACTATTTCCTGTACGTGTACACATCTGAACAGCTCTAGTAACATTTCAGCTCTAGTAACATTTATGAATGTGTTGTGAATGAAAGCAGTAACATTGCAGGTAACTGCCCATTAAATATAGGAATTTATTTCATCTAGTAGTAATAATGACTAGGAATTCAATACAAACTTTAAAAAAAAAAAAGCATTACACATAACATTTTATTACATTTAAGTCGACTATAACCCAATGATTATTTCCCCCATTAACTGGTATTATGGGTGGATATTTGCCTAAATGTTTTTTTTTTTTGTTTTTTTTTAATACTTAAATTTTTATTAGATTTTTGACAGAAGATCGCAAACAACAAACATCACAGTACATAAAATAAATAAAAACAAGACATGGTCAGACACGTGACATCCTCTACATCTTCACAATATGTATGAGTTTTGGACAGGGGTTTCATCACAGTATTACTTCATTTGTAGCCCGTATATAATGCAAAAGGCAAATTACATATTTAAACACTCTTTTAAATAGTTTACTGGCAATCCCCAAACACCTTCCCTACTCCAACAAAAAACATTGTCCATTTCGTCCATCTTGCGTTATACAAGTCTTGTCTCAGTCTAAGTAAAAAAGTCAATCTTTCCATCTCATGGATCTCTTTTACAATTGCTAGCCAACTGTTGACTGTAGGTGGGTTGGTTTGTAACCATTTACGAGTGATTGTGATCAGTATTTTTAAAAGATATGTATCATTCCCTGTTATTCCTTCTGGTAGATCACCGAGATAAAGAGTCGTACATATCCATAGAATCTGGTGTCCAAGAATACGCTGCATAGTTCTCTGGGTATTTTCCCAAAATGGTTATAATCTTGGGCAGCTCCAAAAAATGTGGTGGTGGTTTGCCTCATCATCCCCACAATATCTCCAGCATGTGTGAACAGTTGTTTTTAGATATGTTTTCATTTCAGGAGTGATGAAGAAACGGACAAGGTTTTTCCAACAGAATTCACACCAATACATAGAACAAGAAGTAGAGAAGGCTGTTTCACACATATTTTCCCATTGCTGGCTGGTTATTTTGTCCTTTAATTCTTTCTCCCATCTCTCTTTGATATATGCTGTGGTATTTCCTCTACCCCTAGCAATACCCTGGTAAAGCATTGAAATTGCTGATTTAGAAGTACTAGCATATGCATGTATTATTAATTGTATTATTTCATTAGATTCTGTAGATACTTCTTTTTTCCAAATTTCTTTTAAAAAATATTGTCGCAACTGTAAATACCTAAAAAAAAAGGTGCAATTTTCCATCTTAATGTTTGGAAGTTTTGTAATGTGTTCTTTTCCATTATATTACAGTTAGCAGTGATACCATTATTTGTCTAGTATTTAAATTTAGAATCCATACCATTTGGCTTAAAATCAGTATCATGTTCAGGCCATCTACAGTTTTTTAATTGAGTCCACATATTTAATTTTTTCATTTGTAATGTAAATGAGATGAGAGGGTATGCAGGAATTTGGTGCTGCTCACTCTTTCCACAGCAGCACCATCGATGGCCACATTCCACATTGCTTCCACCACATACACATACATCCCACCTTGCCCTATGTTGTTCTGTTGAGTTTTACGGCAGTTGGTTTCCATAGATGTTGCATTGCCCTCACCTCATCTATTCCAGTTTTGCCATGTGAAAAAGTGTAAGACAGAAATGTTCCTGAACGTAGCTGCATGTTAGAAAATCACTTTCAAAATGAACTGAAATGAATTGCAATGATCCTTACAGTCTGGTTTATGCTCACACTCAAGGTTGAGAAGAATATGAATAATAAAGATTTCAAACCTGTGTTGTCTCCTACAGAGCCTTGGATGACATCACAGAGAGCATTAAGGAGCTACAGTTCTACAGAGCCAACATCTTTAAAGCTTCAACAGATGAGAAGAAGCGCAAGATTATAGAAAACGGAGGCAGCAACAACAGTTAATACACACGAGTGAGACCATGGAGCCTTCAGTGTACTGTAGCTGTATTACCACAACCAAGCAGTTTGATCATTCAGTGTAATTTATGCAAATGTCTTCATTGCTTTTAGTTTTTGTTCTTATTTAGCTCCATAATGATCCTTTGTTTCACTATCATTAAAGAGTTCTCTTAAAGGTTTCATGAAAGGGAACAACATTCTAGTAAAAAAACAACTATTTTTCAGTGTTTAAAAGAAACATTTGTATTAATTTATCTTCAGTCTGGGATTTATTTTCATTTACCCTTGTTTTTAAAAATGAAACCAAATAAACTCAGTGGAGGAAGTACTCCAGTCCACCTGTGTCACTTTATCAACTTAAAACATACAAGCATGATAGCTGAATCAATCAATCAATCAATCAATCAATCAATCAATCAATCAATCAATCTATCTTTATTTATATAGCGCCAAATCACAACAAAGTCATCTCAAGGCACTTTACACATAGAGCAGGTTCTAAACCGAACTCTTTGATTTAATTCAAAGAGTGATGGGAATAACGCCGTTATAAATAAACAGCGTTACTTTTTTCAGTAACGAGTAATCATGAGAAACGAGTTTCCCCTGTTACAACACTGTTACCGCTAAAAAAATGTGGCATTACTTCTTCAGACCTCACTGAAGTGTTTTTTCCGAACAGGTGCTTCTCTCTCTCTGTCTCCCTGCCAAAAAGCGGCTGCACTTAAAGGCTTAACCAAAGACAGAGGAGGACGCAAATGAGACACAATCTCCTGGAATCTGGAGCGAGGGAGCAAGAAGTGTGCTGTAGTGACTGAGCATGTGTGTGTGTGTGTGTGTGTGTGTGACTATCAATGCAGCGTGTGAGAATGCAGCGTGTGAGAGCTAAGTTCTGTGTTGCTGCTTATTAGACGAATGGCACCCCCCCCCCCCCCCCCACACACACACACACCCCACCACCCGACCTTTTTATTTATTTATTCGTTTCCAGTACAATTTTCCATAGTTATTAAGAGAAGTTTATATTGTTATTGCTTTTTGAGGAATAAAATTCAATTGCTGCACATCTGCTACATGTACAATTTTATTATTTACTTCTTTTTAGTACATTTCTTAAGCATCATTTAATTTTGAATGTGTTTTGGGCCAGTTGTTGTTGATTGGGGCAGACAAGTTATTTGACATGTTTGAACATTTTAAAAAGTAACGTAATAGTTACTTTTCCTGGCAATTAATTACTTTGACTTTGATGTAACTCAGTTACTTTTTGGGAGAAGTAATGAGTAACTATAATTAATTACTTTTTCAAAGTTACGTGCCCAACATTATGCAGCACTAATTGACTCCTTTAACAGAGTATTGAATATGTTGTTCAATCAGATGAATGGCTAAAGTACACACAAAATAGTCATATGTGTACTAAATGTTATTTGTGTGTAGTGTTGAAGGACACTTGTCCCACAAGTCATTACAGCTGGAAAGTACAAATCTAGTGTACATAATACATATGTACTATACATTTGTATTCTGGTTATTAAGTCTTTAAATTTGAGGCAGACTGTCCAGAAACTTTGCAAAGTTGAAGTATGATTGATGTGTAGATATGTAGTGGTGCAGTATCACTTCCTATTAGTACAAAACGGTACATTATTATGTCATTTATTTTATTGCCAAACAGTAAAGTATATAACTCAGAGTATAGAGTGTACAGTATAAATGCTGTTGGAACAGCACAGTGTAGTGTCATAGGAACAACACTAGATGGCAGTGCTGTCTTTGAATGATTTAAAGTACAGCACAGTGTCTTGTCCTGTTTAACAGTCGGATAGAAAATCAATAATGATAATTTTGGGAACTGATGAGTGTAACGTATGAAGATAGATGACTACAAATCAGCTGGGATGAACATGATTTCATAGTGTGTAATGATGCTGCATTATGACACAGTGTATCATTAAGTTGACTTCATTGTTTCCTGTTACAAGGATCAAATTCAAGAGCTTATTTCATTGCACACATAATCATTTCCACTGGTAGAAGTGCAGATGAATAAATAGATGAAACAGTTCAATGTTTTGCAGCACACTGGAACACGTGCTTACTGTTGTACAATATGACACATCAATGGGAATTTACTTAAGCCCATTCAAAGTCCTGTGTTCAAAGTTCAGGGTTCATGTCTATCAACTGATGGAAAAGTTACAATTTACTGTCCCAGTTTAGTTCAGAGTACGTATTTGTTAAATATTTACTGTGCATCATGTGCTTCATCTCAGATGATGACATCACATTCATATACAATATTTTGAGCCATTTCATATTTTGAATTAAAAAAACTGATAATATTTAGCCTGATAAATCTATAATAGATTTATTTTAAACAACTGAAGTTGCAATAAACAATAATTAGCCTCACTAGATGTCAGCAAACAATTATTTACTATGTATAGTGAAGTAATGGTGACCAGAGCAGAGAATTAAGCCACACTATTTCTGAGCTCCTCTGTTCTTTGTTCTGGTAGCTGCTCCGGCTACGTGAGCGTTTTAGTGCATGTGAATCCCTACATATCTTTCGCATCTGTTTCCAAGATGGTGGCCATATGACCATCGCAATTCTGCCGCTAATCCAGGTTGGGGTCGCAGTGGTAGGCTGAGCATAGAAACCCAGACATTCTTCTGCACAGCAACACCATCCAGATCCTCCTGGAGGATCTCAAGGTGTTCCAGGCCAGGACAGATATTTAAACCCTCCAGCATGATCTGAGTTTGCCCTGGAGTCTTCTACCAGCCTACAGGGAGATGTCCACGTGGCATCCTGACCAGGTACCCAAACCACATCAGCCAGCTCCTTACAATGGGAAGGAGCAGTGCCTCTGGTCCTAATCCCACCCCCCACCACCCTTTGCCTTCAGGCTCAGCTCTGTCGTTGGTCTGAGATGCTGGTACTATAGTGTGATTTGTAGTGGCTGAATGTTGTTATTTTTATTTTATTTTTTATTGCAATTTAAAATATATATATAGATACTGTATGTTATAATTGAACAATAAACTAGATTACATCATGTTTTGGCTGTTAGCTGTTTCTCTCAAAACCTGTGAAGAGGACATAAGCAGCTTTTGTGTGTGTTAACCTGTAGTATAAACTCCCAAGACATCAAGACATCTTGTACAATGAAAGAAATGTGTGCGTTAGAGAGAGAGGGAAAGGGCGCGGGTAGTCAAGTGGTTAGAGCGCATGCCATATACACAGCTGACCCCGGTTCAAATCCCGGTCGGAGGTCCTTTGCTGCTGCCCCCCCCCCCTCTCTCTCCCATGTTTCCTGTCGGTCTACTGTTAAATAAAGGCGTCTGTGCCGAAAAAATCTTTTAAAAAGGAGAGAGAGGGAAAGTAGGGGAGGGGTCTGTACTTGACATTGCAATATGATTGTTGATTCATTTTAAACTCTCCTGTCTTCATCCCACCATTGCCTCCACAGCAATTTCCTTTTTTTATCTAACTACAAATCAATGGGGTAGCAGACAACTTGCTTTTCACACATACACGTACATGCACACTGTGTGAACATGTGACAGCCCTCAGACTCAATCTCTGCCTCCCAGATTTGAGTTAATCTGACAAGGCAGGTCATGAAAGGGAAGGCGAAAAGCCTCTGCTAACTCATCTTCAAAGTGAGGTTGAGGATGTGGAGATGGATAGACAGTGTTCTAACTTGGACTGTGTGCATCGATGTTACGGTGTGAAAACTCTGCGGCCGTTTCCTGACCCCTGACTAGCAGCCAAGCTGTCAGTCAAGTCTTTGTGAGCTTTGTTTGTTTTTTTCTTCAACGGACAGACTGAGACAGCTTCTTAGCTTATGTACTACCACGGGCTCCAGTCAACTGCTGCATCCACCATCATACAGAACAAATCTTTATAACCTGAATAGAATGGCTTCTTCAAGTACTGTATGTGAGGACAAAGTGCTAAAATTACTGATGTCTGACAGGTATCATTATTTGATGAGTGTGATGATAATAATAATACATTTTAGATAGCTATAAATAACAATATACAAAAATATAATATACAGTAAAACAATAAAATATACTAATACAATATAAATGGATAAAATTAAGACATGACATGAAAGAGTTAAATGCTTTTTTTTTCTTTTAAAGAAGCAGAGATTTAAAAGCAGCGATAAAATGAGCAAATGATCTCAGCAGGTAAGTCATTCTAGAGCTTGGGGGCCTAGGCTGCAAAAGCTTGATAGCCCTTAGTCACCAGCTGGGCTTTGAGAATGACCAGCAAGGCACCACCAGTCTGTCAGGCACATGATGGGTTAGTAGATCTTTGATATAATTATGGGCCTTGAAGGTCAACAGTAAATGTTAAAAAATCAGTGTGAAAATGATTGGGAAGCCAATGCAAGGAGGATATAATTGGAGTGATATGATCTTGTCTCCTTAACCAATGATAATCTTAGCAACAGCATTTTTAATCATTTTGAAAGAAATCAAGGGAAGCCTGAGTAATAACTGTAGATGACATTACACAAATCTAGATAAGAACAAATAAAAGCATACACAATCCTGTTTAAATCCTCAAAGAATAAGAAGGCTTATATTTTTTAATGAGCTCATTAGCTTAGTTGACTTGATGTTCAGGCCGTCATTCACGCCCTCCCGTCAGCTGCTGTCACTCAAACTCCTGCTGACGGTAGGTTCAGGAGATGACGTTAAAGTGGAGCCGCGGAAATTAAAGAAGATTATTTTGTAATTTCTCTACAAAAACATAATTTCACAAGACTTTAACTAGAAGAGAGAAAGAGGATAAAGCAGCAGCAGGTGATGGAGGAGCTGAGACCCGGAGCTTCTCCCGCTGCTGTTATGATAAACGGAGCTGGCTAGCTGGATGCAGTGTGAGTTATTCCTTTTATTGCTTTATCTGTTTGCTGTTTCAAAGTGTCAGCACCGAAACGTTGTGGACAACGACAGGGGAACGAGACCTAAAACATCTCTCTGAAAAAATGCAAACAGAAAGCTGCAGCCATCGAGACAATAGCATGGAGCTACTGAAGACACAATAACTAAAATATAGGTGGTGTCTCTTTTTAAGCATATTACCTTATTGGTAACTCTGCTTTAACTGCTGGTATCTTTAGGTGATGTGAGTGAAATGTGCATTTTATCATGTCTAATTATAATTTTTATTCCTCTCTCTGTGGGTCAGAGATACTATACTGGGACAAACCAGGGGACATTATAGTGTGTTGTGTTGTTTTTAGATTGGTTTTTCTTTCTTATTTTTATTTTCTTGCTGCGGTATGAAGTGGTGCTACGGTTTTTTTGAAACAACAGAAAAGGTTCTATTGGATAAGAACAAGTTGAGAGCAGAACCTTTAAGACCAACCCAAGTTTCATATGCACATGATACACATGCTGTAGAAGGATGGCATGGTCTACTGTATTAAGGAGGGAATACAGTGGAGGTACTGTTCACAGAGTCAGTAACCTTAATTAAAAGTTTGGATTTATGGGAATTGCAGATTACAAATCAAACAAGAGAAATGATCTTGCTCCTTTAACAACAGTCTTTCTAGGATGTCAGTGGAGATTTGTAATGTTTTAGCTTTCCATATGAGTTCAGCTTTTCTGCATTGTCTCTTGAGGGCCTGAGTATGCTCATTGAGCCCTGAAGAAGGATTTAGCTTTTCTGTTTGATTTTATGAGGAATTAGCCAGAGCATCTAGGCACTGTTGCTGCATAAAAGAGTTTGATGTTATGGTATTGGAGACAGCTTCACAGAATGTACTGATAGAATCAGCATTAGGAACACATGACACAAGGCCAGTGGGAGGAGATAAGGGAACATTATAAAGAATGGCTTTATGATCTGAGACATAAAAGTCAATGAGGTTCACATTTGTGAGGAGAAAACCACTGATGAGGACCAGATCCTTTTAGAATGTGTGACACCAAGAATTTAGCTTGAATTAAAATACTCAATATGATCCAGGAAATCATGGGACGGATTGGACAACATAAGACAACAAACATGGATATTGAAGTCACCATGGATATTTGGGTGTAATAAGAGAGAGGAGCTCAGAAACCTGAATAAAAACATTTAATTTAACTTAGGAGGAATGTATAAATATATAGAGAGAAGAGGAACTTGACCAGAAATGAAAAAAAAACAGTTAAAAGAACCCAATGACAGAAAAGAGCACTCTGATCTGCTTGATTTCTGAAGGCAGCAGGACTGATGATACATGTTGATAAATCCACAGCCACAGTGCAGGGCTGTGACGCACAGTTATTCTGTGTTTACCTTCATTAAATCACCTAAAAATGACACCAAGCTGCTACAGTATGACCACACACACCTCTACACACATCAGACTGGTCATTAATGACTCCATATTTAGCTGATGTGCATTGGGAGCTTGTAATGTCTTAAAAGTTTAGATGGTGAGGTTTTGCTCTAAAACATGGTTTGACCCAAACTGTGTTTGTCTCAGCAGCCACAGATAGTGAATTATTGGTAATGTAAACATGAGGGAATAATGTATAATGATCATTTTGTGTCATGTGGAAGTAAAAACTTAAAATATTGCACCTTCAATTTTACAATGAGGGTGTTTCTCTGCCTACAGCACACATTTAAATGATCTGAAAGCAGTGTAAAGAGCAGGCATACATGACTACAACGGGAGGAGAAGAGGACTGTTGTAGTTGTGATGACATACAGTACAGCATTCTGATGTTTTTAATGCAAATGTTTCTAAACTGCTAGTTGACAATGATCAGCCAGGTCTGACATTGAAAACAGACAAAAAGCATGTTTGATCAATTTGTCAAGCTTATGATATGAAACGTGTGACTGACATTATAGTTTCAGTATGTTTGCGTGCATCACTTGTTCTTCCACTGTAAAGTCAATCACAGTTTTCTACAGCAACACTTGTGATCACATCTTCACAACCTCCATGCGTCCTGCCCCCCTTCCCCTGCTGCTGTGAAAGGCACCACTGCAGAGTGCTCTCCCACCTGCTGTTCATCATGAAAATGAACACATAACACTGAGCTGTAATTAGGTGTATTTTAAGAGATGCACTCCACAAGGAAACATCTGGGCTTCATGATGAGCATTTCACCTCTGCAGCAAGCACGACACACAGGCCTGTGACCTCTGTGGTGCAGTACAGCAGCAAGCTGATCGTCTCTGCAGTGCACTTGACAGAGCCATGGCCCTGCTTGGTGTATTTGATTACTTTGATTAAGAGCGATGATTATGGGGAGGGACGAGGCACTGCGGCTCTAATGGAGGGAATCAGGAGACAACCTGCCTCTAAGAAAGCATTGTTTGGCATCAGTAGGTTTTCACCCTCTCAGGGAGCCTTTGATGTGTATATACGTATGTGTGCCTGTGCATATGAATGACACTGCATAATGCTAATGAATGACCTGATGTCAAAAGCACCAACATGTGGAGATGATTCACATCTTACTGCAAAGCTTTTGTCTCTACTAAAGATCACACTGACAGTTCACTGTGTATGATGTATGATCACTTTTAACTATGCGCCAGACCAAACAATTAGAGAAAATTTCAAATTCAATTGGGAATCAAATCTATGAAATATTTGCCTCAAGATCTATCTCAACTGAAATCTATAAATTATGATCCTTTAGTCTCTCAAAAAAAATTGGACATTGGAAGATGGAGTTTAATCCCATTTACAAGTTTGGCTTCAGAGCAACACATCAATTATTTCTCTGACAAAAATATTAGTCTTTACAATTATCATCACAAAATAATGACTGTTTTAAAATGTGATCTAAACTTTTTACTTTGATCTATTCTCTATCCTCAGACTGGAACAAGTATTCAAGAACATGTTGATGCAATCAAAAGCATCATGCAACCGCATCTTCTTGCTGTGGGGATGAAGAGGAGTGCTGTCCATGAATCCTTTATTATTGTGGACAAGCAGGCCATACCATGCAAGTCAACCACCAGTTCCCTGGGAGCTTTTGATGAACTGTTTAAGGCACACTTTGTATTTGGTACCAGGTACAATCAGATGCTCCACAACATGTACACCTTCATACAGACAACGATTTACAACATAGATATTGGTCAAGTCCAGGAGAGCCCACGTGTTGCTGAGATCAGGGCCAGGCTGCTGCACTAGTTAATACATGACTTGCAAGGTGAGAAACATATTTGTCACTTTTCTCTCAAATTTCCTGCATTAGTATTGTCAGTGATTTTTCTCATTTAACTCAGTCTTATCTGACAGCATGGCCCTGATTTGTTTTGTTTGCCACTCTCATTTTGTGTCAACCAATGACCTTGTGAGGCATATGCGGTTGATTCGTGGTTTATATCCAGGTAAATCACTTCGCCTATAATGTGCTCAGGCAGGATGTTGTCATGTTTTTAGTACCTTCTCAGGTTTCAGGAAACATTTAAACTCAAAACATGAGAACATTGAGACTGAAGCTGAAAGTGATAACGCTGTTGAAAGCTATGATACTGTAGATGATACTACATCACAACATTTTGAAGGAGCAGCCAGTAGCTCTAAAGTTCTGCCCCCAACCAACACTAGTGCTCGTGACATGTGTGCATCTGCTGTTGCGCAGCTTCAAGTTGCTGGTGTAGGTCAGTCCACTTTAAACCATTTAATATCATCCATGGAAGAAATTATAATGGAGGTACAAAGTCAAACTAAAGATGCAGCTTTGACATTTTTATCTTCTCAGGATACAGATGTGAAAGCTAAAATTGAACAAACCTTTAAAGCACTTGAAAACCCTTTTACTGCATTGAACACTGAATCAAAACGTAATGCATATTTTGGACAAAAATGGAGAACTGTTGAACCTATTGAAAAAGTACTTGGTGTCAGATTCGAAAATAGAAGAAACAGGAGCACTGGAACTTATGACCAAGTAGTTGTAACTGACAAATGTGCTTATGTTCCAATTCTAGAAACATTACAGTCTATTCTAAGTAATCCAAACCTTAGTGATTTGTATTATGTCAAACCATACTCACAAAGATGGTGTTTATTTTGATATAAATGATGGGCTATATATAAAGAAACATCCTCTTTTTTCTCAACAAAGGAATGCATTACAAATTCAACTGTTTTTTGATGAGTTTCAGACTGCTAATCCATTAGGATCCAAAAAAGGTGTACATAAATTAGGGGGTATATATTTTCCACTTAGAAATTTTCCACCAAAGTTAAATTCTTCTTTAATCAACATACATTTGTGTGCACTTTTTCATGCCCAGGACATTAAAACTTATGGTTTTGACGCCACCTTGAGCCAATCGTAAATGACTTGAAAGTGCTTGAAAATGATGGGATCAAAGTTCCCATGTTCAAAAGTCCAGGTCGTGGCAGTATTGTGCAGGTTACTGCCGATAACCTTGGCATACATGGACTGTTTGGTTAAAGACATGCTTGCAGAACATTGTCATGCTGTACAAACAAATCCACAGCTTCCTCATGTATATGGTGTGAAGCGATCATGTTTGTTAAACTCTCTGCAATATTTCAACACAACTGATAACTTCTCTGTTGATATCATGCATGACATTCTAGAGGGTGTTGCACAGTTGGAAGTAAAACTTGTATTGGAGTATTTGCAGGAAAACTTCTTAACTGCAAAAGAACTGGCTGGTAGAATAGAGTCATTCAACTATGGGTACACTGAGAGGAGAAATCGTCCCCCTGCAGTCAAGTTCTTTGATGGAAGCAATGATTTGGGCCTGAATGCCATTCAGTCTTGGTGTTTACTGCGAAACATGCCATTGATATTTGGTGATCTAGTGCAGATAGGCAATGAGTACTGGTATCTGTTATTGTTACTGCTGCAGATAGTAAATATTGTTTTTTCACCCATCCTAACAAATGGTATGACCATCTTTCTGAAGCACATTATTGTTGACCATCATCAGCTTTTTAAGCGCCTGTTTCCCTCTAGAAATCTTTTGCCTAAGCATCATTTCATGACTCATTATGCTTGATGAATAAGGAATATAGGACCACTGCTGCACATGTGGTGTATGAGTTATGAGGCAAAGCATAACTTTTTCAAAACTCAACTGAAAAGTTTAAAAAAACATCACCAAGACTTTGGCTAAAAAACATCAAAAATACATGGCTTTGCATTGGGAATCTTTCAGCCTGAGCAGAGTAACTATTGGTCCAGGAAAGATGATACCCATTACAGATTTGCAAGAAAGTCCAGAAATTGCAGGCAAACTAAATGTAGCGATATCTGATAATGTTCTGTTGGTGAAATGGGTGAAGCATTATGGTACTGAGTATCGCCCTGGCTTGGTAGTGTGTGTTGAGATTAATGAGGAGATGCCAGTATTTTGTAAAATCAGTACCATTATTGTGAAAGATGAGAAAGTTATACTTGCAGGCTCTGGTGTGGAAAATATTTGTTTTGATGAACATTATCATGCCTTTAAAGTTTTGTTAAAGCCATCCCAGGCACTTAAGGTGGTCAGTGTTCAAGAGTTGGTCTATTTTAAGCCAATGGATATTCAAATGTCATATGGGCCAACAGATTCTTCACTGTTTGTAGTACCATATTGCCATATGATGCAGCCTTAACCAGTGTTTTGTTGTTGTCTGGCTGAGGTCGTCCTGCTTACTGCTTAAAGCAGTAGTTAAATTGTTATTGTTATCCAACCTTAGCTATTTTTCTGTCATCTGTAATGATTCTGTGTTGCTTGTGAAATGCACTTTAAATGTTTTCAAGGTTATAAATGTCAGGATTTTACATTTTAACATGTGTTTTGAGAGATTTACTCCATTTTTCTAACTGAAAATACAATTTTACTATGGAGTGTGTGTTAAAGGGAGCTTTTACATGCTTTTTTATGTTTACTTTTAATGTAATTGTTTAATATCAATAAATTGGTATTAATGTATGGATATAATTGTGTTTGTGTTTTTCCCCCTGCAAACATTTTAGGTTTTGTGTTATATCTCTACACAGTGAGCTATAAAAGATTTGATTATGTGTAACACTGGCAGGAGTTAGTTAAAAATCAACACTCTTTAGAGTCATTTCTTCAACATGTAGTGTTAAGTAGGCTTAAGACTGGAAGAAATGTTATTTTTTAACACTTAACTCTTCAGTTTCAAATGTGAATAACTTTATGGGTGTTATTTATCACATAGTGTTAAATGTGATTGACACTTTTCAGTGTAGTGTAGTGTAAAATATTAACTCTTGCCAGAGTCAAATTGACTGGAAATGTAACTCTATGTTCAGTGTACATTTTACACTCTGTAGATAGGGACCATATGTTCACTGAGGTAGAGTTGAAATTGACTCTTTAAGTGTTATATTCACACTGGCGATTTTACTGTGCGGTCGCGCACGCGCTAAACTCAAGGTTAACATACTCAGAGTTGATTGAACTAATTCAGATCAGCTGTTCTGGAACCGGATACTCAGAGTTTCCCATCTCAGAGTAAGTCAACTCAGAGTTCTGGGTTAGACTCAGAGTTAGTTGAACCTCCTACCTGGAATACCCCCTGGTCTCTGGGATCTGGTTGAGGAAAAAACAAAGAAGGGATACAATTACTCTATCTCTGTATACAACGTACTCCTCCTGTAAAGATTTACAGGTGAATACAAAACAATCAAATGTATACCATAAAAATACTCAAAATGCTACCGTGTCAAACAAGCAGAACAAAAATACGTAGCTTATTAACTGACCCTGTACTAAAGCTTTCTGATCTTTCATTCTGTACTGTTGTGTGTGTCCTGGTTAGGGCTTTTAGGCTAAAGCTAGCAGACTCTACGTATAACAGTAACTCGACCTGTTTAACATATCAAGTTACGTGCTGACAGAGCGTACACACAAAGAGATAACCACACCGTCACTGAATGTAAACATGGCTAAACATGCTGCTAAAGTAACACACACATAATGAATTGACGTTAGCGTAACAAAAGCTAACTTTAGCCTGAAGTTAGCAGCCCATTTGCGCCAGGACTATGTGGAAAACGTACTAATGTATAAGCTTACTATGAAATTTATCGATTATTTTAACAGCATTTGTAACTTACCTTCGAAAAAATATCCTTGTGGCGAGCCTTAAGGTGCCGCTTAAGGTTGGTCGTATTTTTTCCGCCTACTTTGTGGCCACATTTGTCACCGTCTTCCTTCACAATACACTCTGTTTGATTATCTGCTGGGTTATATTTAAAATACACCCATATGTCGTCTCTACGTTTGCGACCACCGAGCCCCTGTGTTGAAACTGCCGCCGCCATCATGGTCCATTGTCTGATGAGTAACAACAGTGTGACGTGTTGAGCACGTTGTGCGCTGCACGCCAGGTGGTGGGCGTGACCAAACAAGGATAGACTGTAGGCAGCAGCAGATACTTTTTAGGTTTTAATTGACACACACAATAAGGAGAAATGTCATGCATTTTAAACGTCACATCACCCACTAACATTTTCGTCCATTCTCGTCTCGTCAACGAAAACTCACACACGTCTCGTCATGTTTTCGTCATCAGAGAGCTATGTTTATCTCGTCACCGTCTCGTTATCGTCATGAAAAAAAGTGGCGTCAAAGAAATGATTTCGTCATCGTTGACGAAAACAACACTGTATGGCACTGTCATATTTATTATGCTGCTTTGCAGTCATTGCAAATTACAAATTTACTATCCGTAGGACACACTTTGGAAATAGTTCCAAACCACAGACATAAGCCCCGTTTCTGGAGGCGGGACCTTTCATAGGAACGTCCTCTCACTCGGTCCTCTCAGCTGTTGTGTTTCCATAGCAGAGTAGGACCCAGATAGGACCCACCGGACTCTGACGGTGACGTCACAGGGGCGACTCGCCGAAAGCATAACAGAGAAAATGACAACGAGGAGTTCGTGTACATGGCGGTGGACGCTATGAACTTGTTAGCCACAGTTAGAGACCCACGAGTCTAGCGTGTTGTTGTTATACGTCATCAAGCGCGCCGGTAAACGTCCCATGCTGCGTTCATGCAGGCTCGGAAATGCTGAAGCCTACAGAACAAATATCGGTTATAAAAACCAAATACCAATATTTCCCGATATTACATTTTTGAGTGAATATCGGCCGATAATATTGGAGGGCCGATAATATCTGACATCCCTAATATATACTACACTAATATATGATAGAGATGCAGGAGCAGATAGTGGCAGTAAAAGTACTACTCAGCTTTTTTAATAAGTTTAAAAATGAAGAAACAATATATGACTACATTATTTATATATAGATATACAGTATATATAGATAGATATATATATATATAGATATACATAGATAGATAGATAGATAGATATAGATATATAGATATACAGTTGCTAATGACTTCTACAAGAGCTAATTGGAGCCAGGAGTCAGCCAACCTGGAGTCCAATCAATGTGAAGAGATTGCAGGTGTTGGTTAAAGCTGCCCTGCCCTATAAAAACAGTTAGCTGTTCTCAAGAAGCTTTGCCTGATCTGAACCATGCCTCGCACAAAAGAGCTCTCAGAAGACCTACGATCAAGAATTGTTGACTTACATGAAGCTGGAAAGGGTTACAAAAGTATCTCTAAAAGCCTTGATGTTCATGTGTCTACGGTAAGACAGATTGTCTACAAATGGAGAAAGTTAGCACTGTTGCTCCTCTCCCTAGGCGTGGTCGTCCTGTAAAGATGACCGCAAGAGCACAGCGCAGAATGCTCAATGAGGTGAAAAAGAATCCTAGAGTGTCAGCTAAAGACTTACAAAGATCTCTGGCACATGCTAACATTTTTGATGACAAATCTACAATAGCTAAAACATTAAACAAGAATGGAGTTCATGGGAGGACACCACGGAGGAAGCCACTGCTGTCAAAGAAAAACATTGCTGCACGTTTGAAGTTTGCAAAAGAGCAACTGGATGTTCCACAGCACTACTGGCAAAATATTCTGTGGACAGATGAAACCAAAATTGAGTTGTTTGGAAGGAACACACAACGCTATGTGTGGAGAAAAAAAGGCACAGCACACCAACATCAAAACCTCATCCCAACTGTGAAATATGGTGGAAGGGGCATCATGGTTTGGGGCTGCTTTGCTGCGTAAGGGCCTGGACGGATTGCTGTCATCAACGGAAAAATGAATTCCCAATTGTATCAAAACATTTTGCAGGAAAACTTAAGACCATCTGTCCACCAACTGAAGCTCGATAGAGGATGGGTGATGCAACAGGACAACGACCCAAAGCATAAAAGTAAATCAAAGACAGAATGGCTTCAACAGAAGAAAATCCGCCTTCTGGAGTGGCCCAGTCAGAGTCCTGACCTCAACCCAATTGAGATGCTGTGGCATGACCTCAAGAGAGCAATTCACACCAAACATCCCAAAAATATTGCTGAACTGAAACAGTTTTGTAAAGAGGAATGGTCCAAAATTCCTCCTGACCGTTGTGCAGGTCTGATCTGCAACTACAGGAAACGTTTGGTTGAGGTAATAGCTGCCAAAGGAGAGTCAACCAGTTATTAAATCCAAAGGTTCACATACTTTTTCCACCCTGCACTGTGAATGCTGTTTGTCTGTTTGCCGAGGTTGTTGAAAATCGTGGCTGTGCACACGTCAGTTTTACTTCTACAGTAGTTATATCACCTTGTGACAACTGATGGGTGTAATTGCGTGGCGTAATGGTTAAACACTACGCTGTAATGGTTTTACAGTTGGTGACACACTCTGTATCAAATCCTGTGTCGGTGAGTTTTTTATTTATTTATTTATTTTTTTGGAGATGACTACACAATATGGTGACCTGGGGGGTATTCCAGGTAGGAGGTTCAACAAACTCTGAATCTAACCCTGAACTCAGAGTTGACTTACTCTGAGAAGGGAAACTCTGAGTATCCGGTTCCAGAACAGCTGATCTGAATTAGGTAAATCAACTCTGAGTATGTTAACTTTGAGTTTGGCGCGTGCACGACTACTATAAAAAGCCATCATCAATGGAGCCCCAATACCTCGAAGTCACCATGGCAACAGACAGAAAGCGTTCATGTTTCTTCACCCCAGTAGAACTCGAGGTTCTCCTGCAGGCGTATAGTGAGTATGAACATATATTCCGCAGAAGGAGTAACACCGCTGCAGCAGCGAAGGAGAGAGAAGCGGCATGGGAGAAAATTGCTGCCCGAGTCAATGCGTAAGTTTTAATGCACCACTCCACTGACTTAACATTTAACCGCACTTAAGATCGTAGCATACAGGTGAAAAAGTTGTGTATTGAATAAAATCTGATTTCCAATTAGGTGCAATCCAACGGGGGAAAAACGCAATTGGAAGCAGCTAAGAATGAAATATAAAAACATATTTCAGAAAGGTAAGGCATATTATGCTGGGCCATGATTGTATCTCACTTTGATTTTATTCATAATTGATGTAAGCTATTAAACAAAATAAATATTCATTCAGTGGCTACTTCAAGTAGTAATTTAAACCTTAAACAGAATGCTGTTAATACATGTTTCTCAATATCCTGCTTAGTATATTAATATGTTACACAATTGCAACACACTTCTATTTTATCCATATTGGAGACACATTAATATGTAGACTAAAATGTGACAATGTGTAAATGAACACTCAATAAAATACTAATTTTTAAAATGAGATTAACATTTGAGTTCTACTCAGCCAACAGGAAGAAGGCAGAGGCCCGCAAAACGGGTGGAGGGCCACCACCACCACCCCTGACAGTGGCTGAGGAACTGGCCCTGAGCCAAAACTGTGACAGGCCAGTGGCTGAAGGCATCTCTGGAGGAAGCTCCTCTGAGCCTGACACCCCCCAGGACATGAGTGCCTTCATCAGATGTGTGTGTACAGATAGATAAATATCTATAGATAGATATGTATCTATACCCAACAGTTGCAGATGGTGTCATCTGCTTAATTGAGCCTCCAGCTACTCCAATAATGGAACTCCCTGCAGTTGTAAGTACTCCATACTCATATTGTGCCTCCATATGGTAGTTTTAAGTATTCTGAAACAGAATCTTGTCCCGCATTACAGGAGGAGGAGGATGAAACATTGTCTGCTGCCACAGAGAGGGATCAAGAGAGGCCTCAAGAAGTGTCTTAATATTATGTACAGCTACTGGCAGTTCTCTACCCATTCACATTCTTGGGTGGAATTGGGAGTTTTTTTTCCTTTACCAGATTTTTGTCCTTTACCAGAGCATGGCTGGCCATCATGAGGAGGAGGGTCCTTCAACCTCCACTGCACAACTAAACACAGTGAGATTAACAGTAAATGCCATGTTAATTCTGCATGTAGAAATGTAGGATTTTAAATGTCATCCATATGTTTCCCAGTTACCAGTAAAGGACCTGTACAAAATACACTTATTGAAAACCATTGCAAAGACTGAGAAGGAAATGGTCTATCTAGATCGCAAAATCAGGAAGACTGATCTAGAAATACTTTTACTGGAACACCAGTTGAGGTGGGTGCATTGTCACAGGTAACTGTTGCTTTTGTACTTTTAGGGAATAAAAGAAGCCCAAATCAAATGTGATTTATGTGTCTTTATTTGACGGTCATGGACATTCAAAAATAGTTCCGACAAATTAAGTCTCTCACAGTCCTTCCATCCTGGACATCTGCAGGGTGGATGGGATGGTCATCATCAGTGTCATGGCTCTGTATGGCAGGGTGTTTGCTCTCCTCTTATAGTGGCAATATTATGGAGAACAACACATGCCACAATGATGTCACATGCCCTCTCTGGGGTCACCCTGAGCTTACGCAGGCACTGGAACCGGGATTTGAGTATGCCTATGGTCATCTCAACCCGGGCTCTAGTCCTGCAGTGGGCCACATTAAAATGTTGTTGGGGCCCAGGCTCAGGGTCAGGCTAAGGGGTCAACAGAGAGGGCTGGCATGGGTAGCCTCTATCCCCCAGTAGGTAGCCATCAAACTCTTCTGTAATTACAGTGGACACATTTCAGTGTGTTGTAAAGAGGGAGACAAAGGGTGACATTTATACAAAGCTTTAGGTTCCTTACCACGTGCAAATTTGTTGCTCAGGCTAGACTTTCGATAGACCCGAGCATCATGTACAGAGCCAGGCCACTTGGCTTCCACATTGGTGATGAGGTTGGCTGCATCACATATGATCTTGACAGTGCAGAGAATGACATGAGTTGCAGTATATTGGGATGTGGACTTTATCATTCTTAAGATGGTAGGTAATATACCTGGACATTGATACTATGACAGGATTTCCTGTTCACATAGTCCCCTTCATTCTCTGCAGGAGCAGTGATAGGAATGTGTGTTCCATCTATACATCCTATCACATTTGGCAGCCCTGCAAAATTACAACTAATTAGGCTACTGTACTGACCCCCGTCTGAGGTTGCAGCAGAATGTCTATCATACTTGAAAATGATCTAATATATTATTTCTACATCAGTTACCCGCAATCCTGTGGAATTCTTCTTTGATATTTCCTATAGGTTTGTGCCCAGGGAACACTACCATGAGAGACAACAGGCGTTTAAGTGCGAGGGTGACATTCCTGACTGCTCTACACACCTACACACCGTTGCCTTGCCGACGTGTTCTGCGTCGCCAATATTGTACAGGAAGTTTCCATTAGCGTAGAAACGCAGCGCGATGCACAATATTTGCTCTGATGTGAGCGAACGTCCGCGGTGTGTGAGATTGCATATGTATGGCAGGAGTATGTTATTGAGGTAAATGATGGAGGTTGATGAAAATCGATACCGTTCCAACAGATATTCTTCGGGTTATGACAGCACATCCAATCGAGGTCTGACAATCCTCTCCCGACGTAAGGCATTGCGGATTATTTCTGCTTCGATATCTATCGGATTGTGGATGTATGTACAACCCATGTCTCAGCAGTTTGCTTCAAATGGGAGGAGACAGGTAGAAACTGCCAGCGAGCAGGTTATGTTCACAGTCAGTTACCATGGTGACTGACTCAGAGTTTAAGTTACCTCTCTTTCTGGAACGGATAAAACGGAGTCTCTCATCTCAGAGTTAACTTTCTGGAATACCCCTCAGTATTTCGGATCCCACAATTGTACTTCACAACATGAAGCATCATGCTTGGATTAACCAGGTGGAGCGAGCGGTCATCAGATATTTATGGAAGTACATTCATGCATTCGTAAGGTCAGCTACGTTTGGAACATCTGCAGTCGCAGTGACGGCGGCCCAACGTTAATAAACAAAGGTAACCAGTTAACGTGGAAACCAGTTGATTTGTAACACTGGAGAGTGAAGGCGGACGCTGCTGTACAAGACAGGTGAGTAACATCAGCGCTGCTTCACATAAACTGTACCGTTACCTGCTGACATTCAGCTCACTGTCTAGTTAATCAGGATATGTTGTTGTTGTGATGTTATCTGTAAAGTAGCAAAGTTTATACCTACAGCTGTTTGACGCTCTGCACGTTAGCAGTGCACTAACGTAACCTACAACATAGCTGTTGTGTAGGTCCTCGCTGTGTATCTGGTGTTTGTTTACTGCTTTCAAACTGTTTACAGACTGTTTACAATATTTGGGCAATCTTGATTTAGAGCAGCAGGTTATCCAGGCATTGCAGAGGAAAATAAAACGCACAGTAAATCAACACTAGACAATAGAAATGTATATCTGTATAAAACAATAGCTCAATACAAAAATATAATTTTTAAAAACTGCATGTTGTTATTTAGATAGGGTGAACATATTTTGATTGGTCAAAATTCGATATGAGTTTACTCAAAGATTCCTTATAATTTAAATATATTTAAAGTTTATATGTATGGATATATTATTTTGTTATATTACAAAATATATCTCAAAGACAGAAATTCAGATAGTCTTCTCAAAGGTTACTGAACTTTCTTTATTATGCCTCAATTGTAAAAATTGTGTATATGTATATGTATATATGTATATATATATATATATATGTATATATATGTATATGTATATATATGTATATATATGTATATGTATATATGTATATATATGTATATATATGTATATGTATATATATGTATATATATATATATGTGTGTATGGTGGTAAGGTTATTTATTTATTTTAATTGTTAAAAAATTGACGAAAAGATATATTTGAAAAATAAGACTTGAGGCACATGGGTGATATTAGTCTGTATGTTATACAGTTGGTTTGACATCATTCACTCAAATGGTTGAAACGCATAATAGGTTTGTATTTAATGTCAAATGAAGGTTGATTATTAAACTAACTTAATGTTGCTTGTAAATCTGTAGCCTACCTTTCAGATAGTTTTAACCTCTCACGATCCTGCACCAATGTCGACAGGATCTTCTATGATTGGTCAGGAGGTGGTGCTTTTATACTTGTTGATCTCTTATCCAGAACATAACCTGCTCCTGAGCAGGTTAGTCGTTCAGCATAAGTTGCCATGGTGATTTACCCCGGTAAGAAGTGAACCAGCGTCGTAGGACGGAAAACCCAGAGTTAACCCTGAAGTTACCTCCATAAGAGAAAATCCAGCTTCGTAGTACAGGCCTCTGGTGATTTCCAAAACAAAAATAAATTATATATTTGCTCCACACAGTTGTTACAATCTAACTTTATATGAATGTTTTACATTGCACATTACTGTATCTTATATGGTTATCCAGTAACAATGGCATGAGACTAATAATGGGTCTGTATTTATTCTTTTCTCCAGAAACCTCCATGCCTTTCATCCTGTAGCCTGCTCCTCATACCTGGACCCTGATCTGCTCGGCACTCTGCTGGATTCTTTTCTAGACCTGCTCGGCTCCTGCTCTGCTCCTCACAGCATTTCCCTGGCCCCAGCTCATCTTCAGCCTTTTCCCCAGTTCAACATCCCATTTCTATTCCCCTCAATAAATGTCTTTTCCTTCAGTGGTGCCTCCTCTCCTCTCTGTGTCACATACTGAAGCTACGTTCAGACCAAACGCGATGCCCCTTGTGACACTGTAAGGGGGGTGTCTGGGCACTGGAGGGAAATAAATCTGTTCTTGCCATTTGAGGTCATGATTATTTTTTAAATGGATTCATATATTTAAAAAAAGAAGACATTTAAAATAGTTAGTCATGATTTGTGATACATTCACCAATGAGCATCACAGTTTGTACCAATGTCTGTTTGACGTTAGGATGAAGAAGATCCTACTGTATATTCAAATCACTGGAGAATCTAGGTTTCATATTATGTAAATAGACGACCTGTACTGTTGCACCCAATGTGACTCTGATTCACAGCCAGCTAAACTCTCCTTTGTATCACATCCTCCAAGGAACATGCAGGTGTTGTAGTTGATCAGGATTTAATACAAGAAAGTGTGAAACTGAAATGGACATATAAAAATACAGAAAAGCATTTGTTAATAAACAATACAGAATAGCTTGTCATATGTACAAGTTAGCTTATCACGGCTCGGAGGACCAATCTAATATTTGTAGATCTACATGTAAGTATTCACGGGTACGTATGATTCAAATGATGTAAATACTGAATATGACAGAACTTTTCAGGTAAGTAATGAGGTAAATTAGACATTGAATTCAAACTAAACAAAACAGTATATTACATCAACGATCAATTCAACGGTCGCTCTAAGCCTGAAATGTACCGTTATACTGCATCAACGGTCACAGGTGCCAACAAAATGACTCAAACGTTGCAAATATGTCACAATAATTAACAATATACATTCTAACAATTATACATAACATGTTCACTTACTTATATTTTCACTCAAAGGGCTAGAAAGAAATGGATACTTAATATAAAGAATGAGCAGTTTTCTGTTTTGTTTTTTTTGTGTATTTTTTTTCAAAATTCTAATTATTTATTCTTTGTTGGACAGAACACACAAAAGAGAATATACAACCAACCAGACATTCCAGTTCATAAATAAAATATTAGAGAAGGAAGTGTAAATACAAAAGTAAAACGATTTCAATATAAAGTAAATAAATAAAAATGGTATAAGTGACAGACATCTGATTGTCTGATTCATTTGAATACAATTATTTGTTATATATTTTATAGCCTGGAAGTTCAGGCAAATAAATGAACAGTTCCAATACACAACCCAACGGACATTGCAACACCAGTTTATCAAAATATGTCTCTGTAACATGCCCAGACCTCCTGCACTGCAACAGGCTGCAGCCACTGAACAGAAATGACACATGAGACAAATATCATGTTGCTGCACTCACAAATATAAAGGCCTGGGGGGCATGGCCGGGGCCCCTGTGGGGTGGGTGGTGGCGCGGTTGGCAGGGCCTACCGCCCTCTTCTATTTGGATGGAAAGGAAAAATATAAATATAAATAATAAATAAACGATGGGAAACTTCTCGGAGATTGGGAGTGTCACTCCTAGTTGGGCTGATCCCCTCCTGGGTGGTCTGGGGGTGGCCCAAAATGGGACGAGGCAATTTGGTTGACCAGTGCCCTACTGAGGGCCTGGGCACAGCTCACTACTAGAGATCCCTCCAACCAAAAGGGGAAAAAATAAAATAAAATAATGGGGGGTGGGCTTCACCGATCGGGTCTGTCTGCCTCCTGCTGGGGGTCCGGACTGACTTCCTCTGGGGGCCGGAGCTGGGGGGCTCTGCGTACATCCCGGGCTCTCTGTATGGGTCCTGCTCATCTTACCTTATAAATATAAATAATAAATAAACGCAACCATTTGATTGCGGTTATTATTGTTATATTATGTGTGTACGTGTTCTTTTCAACTTTCGTTTTTTTTCTTTTCTCTAATTTATTTTTTCTTAGGGTGTATGTGTGTATGTGGGCATGTATATATGTATATGTATATATATGTTTGTGTGTGTATGTATATATCTATACTCTTTATATTACTATTATATTTCGACATATTTTATGACATTGCGTATATATATATATATATATATATATATATATATATATATATTTATTTATTTATTTTGTATTTATTTCTAATTTATTTTCTTCTTCCATGCTTTATTCTTGTCTTATTTCTGTGCTTTCTCTCTCCACAAAAGACTTACTGGTTGTTTCCCCTCTTTTTTCGGTCCTGTTCAAGTGTTGTTCTCCCCGCTGTCCTGTGCTGTGTCTTATGGTCTGTTTGTATGTTTTGTTGTATTGCACTATAAAATTTAATTAAAAAAAAAAAAAAAGTTGTGAATCAGAACCAAATGTGATATTGTGACAACTGTAACTGCTTTTTTTATTTTTTTTATTTTTTATAAATCATCTAAATATCAGCAATAATTATCCTGTCATATAAAGCTCATATTATTATCTTATCATGTAGTTCCAAACTAAATGGACACAGTATTTACAATAAACAACAACAACAGTACACAGTAAACACATCTCTCCCACTCTGTATTTCTTCTCCTCATGCCTCATGTCTCCATCCTCCCAGCTACAGCTCCCACCAGGTCTATAGAGAAATTACAGCAGATTGATTTTGTTGGGGGCCTCACTGGAGTAAAGTTCAACCTGTGTGTGTGTGTGTGTGTGTCGGTCCGTCCGTCCAAAGCACGGCTGGCCAATGAGGGAGGACCTGGCTCAGAAGTGCTGATGTAACTCCTTGGCTATATGGGATTGTCTCATCCCATTAAGTGAAGTTATGGATTGAATATTGACATACACCTGCCTGCCAGCCACTGAAACAAGACAGCAAGGACATAATCTACAGTCCCACCAAGGCAGCTGGTGAGCCATCATCTTTTTACATCTTTTGCTATACAAATATGAATTTTGTTTCACTGTATAAAAAGATAGTTATACGCTGCATATCTGAATGGGACAACTCTCAGGGAAGAAAACATAGACCTTTTAAATAATACCAGCAGTAGCTAGTTCTTAGCCAGGGGGGTATTCCAGGTAGGAGGTTCAACTAACTCTGAGTCTAACCCTGAACTCTGAGTTGACTTACTCTGAGATGGGAAACTCTGAGTATCCGGTTCCAGAACAGCTGATCTGAATTAGTTCAATCAACTCTGAGTATGTTAACCTTGAGTTTGGCGCGTGCGCGACCACTATACAAAGCCATCATCAATGGAGCCCCGATACCTTGATTCACCATGGTAACTACTGAGAAAAAAAGATCAAGTTACGTCACCTCCCTGTAACTGGAGCTCCCCCTGCAGGCCTGTGGTTAATATGAACATATATTTCACAAAAAGTAACACCGCTGCAGACGCTAAGGGGAGAGAAGCGGCATGGGAGAAAACTGCTGCCCGAGTCAATGCTTTTGTTTTAATTCACTACTCCACTGACTTAACTTACCTCACTTAAAATTGTAGCATACAGGTGAAAAAGTGGTGTAATGTATTTGGAAGCAGCTAAAAATAAAATAAAAAAACATAATTCAGAAAAGTAAGGCACATTTTGCTGGGCTATGATTGTACCTCGCTTTGATTTTATTCATAGTTGACGTAGGTTATTAAACAAAGTAAATATTAATTCAGTGGCTATTTCAACATGTAGTAATTTAAACCCCCAACAGAAAGCTGTTGAACACATATGTCCTCTCATCTAATATCCTGCTTACTAGATTAACATTTTACACTATTTTAACACTTTTATTTAACACTATTTTACATATTATACATATTGGAGTCATTGATTATAAGACTAACATGTGACGATGTGTACATGAATATTAAATAAAATACTTCCTAAAAATAAGATGATTAGAGATAGATGTCTTAGATATATGTCTTTCTTTAAGGTAATTTTTCACATCTTTTGCCCTATGGCAAGTCGTTTTCATAAATTTCATTGGAACGGCACCAAACAAAAGTTCCAGCATCATCACCTTGCCCAATGCAGAGTCGTGATTCATCACTGAATATCACTTTCATCCAGTCATCCACAGTCCATGATTGCTTTTCTTTAGCCCACTGTAACCTTGTTCTATATTGTATAGGCTACGCCCTCAAAGAGCTATCGCTGTTGGGTTTATCCCTCGCGCACCTGCGCAGGCCTCTTTCAGCCACCAAGCTGCAAGTCTTGAGAACTCGAAATTATACAGTAATTAAAGAACAAAAAAGGATAACTCACCATGTCGGTGGCGACGGTAGCCTCCGGACGACAGGCCGTGTCCATCCTGCTCGAATGGCCGCGTCCTCAGCTTCGACCTCCACACCCGCTGCATGGCCCGGCAGGCTGCCTGGGCGACTATGCAGCATCGTCGCCTCTGGCTGGACCAGACTCGTATCCCCGAGGCATCGAGACGTGAGCTCCTCGAGGCTCCGATCCATCCGGACGGATGGTTCGGGCCTAGTTTTCGAGCCATTGTTGAATCCATGAAAGCCGCGTCGGAGGAAGTTTGCGCGTTTGCGTGATGGACAGCTGGATGAGCAAGCTGATAAGCAGGGGTTACACCCTGCAATTTGCCTCTCCGCCTCCCCGTTTCAACGGGATTGTGGAGACGGTCCTGTCATCGCAGGACCAGCGTTTAGCTCTTCAGTCAGAGTTGCAGGAACTTCTGGCGAAAAATGCAATCTCCAAAGTCCCCCGCGGAGAGGAAAACCGGGGATTTTACTCCCGTTACTTTCTGGTTCCCAAGAAAACAGGGGGGATGAGACCCATCCTAGATCTGTCCCTGTTCAACAGATCAATAATGGTCAGACCTTTCCACATGCTGACAATAAAGAGAGTGCTGGAGTGTGTGCGTCTCTGAGATTACTGTGTGTCAGTGGATCTGAAAGACGCATATTTTCACGTTCCCATCATTCCGAAGCACAAGCAGTTCCTGCGCTTTTCGTTTCAGGGGATTCAATACCAGTACAACTGCCTGCCGTTCAGTTATTCCCTGGCCCCTCGCACTCTCTCGAAAAGTGCTTTTTTACTTGGACGATCCCCTTTTGTAAGCTCGCTCCGAGGAAGAAGCTCTGGTGCAAACGACAGAATTGTTGTCACATCTGTCAAATCTGGGCTTCACGATAAACTGGAAGAAAAATTCTCTCTTCCCCTCCCAGTCCATCACATATCTGGGGGTGGAATTGGACTCTGCCAGCATGAAAGCACCGTTATCACAGCAACAAGTGGCTGCTCTGACAGCCCTGTTGCAGCGTGTCGCGCCTCACAGGGTGGTGACAGCGCTGTCTCTCATGCGGTTGCTGGGGATGATGTCAGCGGCTCACGTGGTCATTACTCTGGGTCTCCTCCAAATGTGCCGCTTACAGAGATGGTTCATGGACCCCGTGCGTCAACGGAGAAGAATGATCTCCGTTCCTCCCTCCGTGGGCCCCGATTTGGATTACTGGGGGAATCCCTGCATCCTGTCTACAGCAGTTTACATAAATCGTCAAGGGGGTGTTCGATCCGCTCAGCTGCTAGACATAGTGAGACTGCTCTTATGCTGGACACACGCACACTGTCTGTCCATCAGAGCAGCGTATATACCAGGCGAACTCAACAGAGGTGCGGACATAATGTCGAGGGGAGGGCCCCGCCAAGGGGACTAGAGCCTCCATCCCGAGCTGGTTTCCCAGGTTTGGTGCAGATTCGGCAGAGCCGAAGTGGATCTGTTTGCTGCACGCTGGAACGCACAGTGCGTCCTGTGGTTCAGTCTGAGCGCACGAGACAATCCTCCGTTGGGAGTGGACGCATTCGCACATCGTCCATGGCCAAGGATGTTTCTGTATGCTTTCTCACCGGTTCCGCTCATCCCTCGGGTTCTGGACCGAGTGCGGGAGGTTCTGATAGCCCCAGAGCGCACGAGTGCGTCATGGTTCCTGTGTCTGTGACGGCTAGTGACGCACTCTCACAGGCAGGAGGGGCGATCAGGAGTTACCCAGTACTGGGTCAACGGTTATGGGCCTGGCTGCTGAACGGGAACGTTTAGAGAGGTCGGGCCTCTCTCCGGCTGTTGTGCGCACGATTAAAACTCTCTCCGGCTGTTGTGCGCACGGTTAAAACTTATGCTGCGGCTGTTTCGTCATGTCACGAAGGTTTTGGTGACAGATCAGTCTACAGTCACCCTCTGTTTAAGCGTTTTCTGAGGGATGTGCGGCGTAATCGACCTCTGTCTCGCTCCTTTGCTCCTCAGTGGGATTTGGCGCTGGTTTTACTCGCGCTGATTAAACCTCCTTTTGAGCCATTGGATCAGGTTCCGCTCAAGTTTCTGTCCATTAAAGTGGCCCTGCTTTTGGCACTGACATCTGCGAAGAGAGTCAGTGATTTATCTTCTCTTCCTGTGGCCCCATCGTGCCTCAGAATACAGGGGAATGGCAGCAGAGGCGGAGCTAGAGGGGGGGCCGGGGTAGCACTTCTCCAATGATTTTAGAGGAAGGTAACTAGCAGACAATCAGCTAGCTAGCTGTTTCATGCTCTGTTGCCTTAAATGAAATGTAACATGAACACGGTAGCTAGCCTGTCAACCAGCTGAAAAGTCTGAATATTAAACTTACGTCTACAGTGGTCTATTTGCCCTGACATTTTTTAGGCTTGAAGTGGGGATTTAATAACATTGTGTGATTGTAAGTGATGCTAGGAGTAACGTTAACAGCTTATTTTTTCATAGGGTCAGTTGAGAATGAAAAGACAGGGGGACAAGATATATGACTTACTTTTAAAGAGAAGCAAGTCAGGCAAAGATGAGGCAGACAGACAGACAGAACTCAGCTCTGGCATCAGCAGTCCTGGCAGCTCCCATCCTGGGACTAGTCAGGAGAGAGAATGTGATGCACACAGCCCATCATCACCAGGTCAGAGCATCTACAGAAGCAGTCACATGCTCACTTCAGTCATTTTAAGTTACAGGGTTCCTACGCTAGTATAGAAAGTATGGAATTTGATTTTTTACTGATATTTTTAAGTGTTGGTTACTGATGTGTGTTGTTGTTTTTTAAATGGTGGTTGCATTTTTATTTTGGTTACACTATACAATGTAGTTCCATCGAAGGAGGACACAGAGGCCTCTGACTCTGATGAGGATGTCGGTGAGCAACAAGAGCCAGACCCAGAGCCAGCTGTCTCCAGCACTACTTTTGCTCATCCAAGAGGACCCAGTAGTAGGTCTACTTACCTGAAACTTGCTAGTTAGCGTCTAATAATCTTCTGGATCCCTTAAGTGTGTTTTCATGACCATTTTATTTGTATTCCAGATATTTCAATATGCAAAGAGGAGGGACCAGTTCAGCCTTGTCTGATACAATTCCTCAGAACCCAGCATGGATCAAGGAAGAGAGCATTCTGCAGTGCCTGGTACAGAGCCAATTCTTGGCTTGAATACTCAATCCTTAAAGACTCTTCCTACTGCTTTGACTGTAGACATTTCTCCTTGCCTAATGCACCAGACTCTGCCTTTGCCTCCGAGTCAGGCTTCTCCAATTGGAAAAAAGCGTTGTCAAAGGAGGCTGGGTTTAAACTCCACTCAAAATCAGAAATGCATGTCAATGCAATGTATGCATGGAATCAGTGTAAAAAGGCTACTGAGATGAACTCTTTGAACATGAACCAACAAAAAAAGTGGACGAAAATCAACATTATGTGAAAACAATAGCAAATGTGCTTCTTTTAACGGCAACTCAAGGCCATCGGGAGTCTGAGGATTCTCACAATAAGGGGAACTTTTTGGCCATACTGGACAGGAAAGCAAAACACGACAAATGTATTGAAAAAAGGCTGGATGCATGTGGCAATGCAAAATACACAAGTCACCAAATCCAAAACGAAATCCTTCAGGGCTTAGCTGAGATGGTACAGACCGAAATCATAAAAGAAGTAAAATAAAATGAAGTGTTCAGTGTGATTGCAGACGAAACAAAAGACTTGCAAAAAAAGGAACAAATGTCTATAGTTATAAGGTATTATTACAATGGTGCCATCCACGAAAGCTTCCAGGCAGCTGAAAGCCTTGATGCAGCAGGTCTCAGTAAATTGATTGTCAGTTGTCTAGAGAGGCATGGTCTGGACTACAGAAATAACCTTGTAGGGTACAAGGGTACGACGGTGCATCTGTCATGAGCGGTAAACATTCTGGAGTATCTGCAAGAATTCAAAGCAATGCCAGATTTGCATTTTACGTTCACTGTAATGCACATTGCTTGAATTTAGTTCTTGTTGATGCTACAAAAGCAGTGCCTGAGGTTGTTGACTTGTTTGCACTTCTGCAGCAGCTGTATAACTTTGTGTCTGGCTCATATGTGCATCTGAAGTGGCTTGCAGTTCAGAAAGAGCTGTATCCACAACAGCCCAGGGAGCTACAGGCACTTACAGACACAAGGTGGGCATGCAGATACACAGCGTGCCGTAATCTGAGAGACAGGCTTCCAGCAGTTCTGAGACTGTTGCAGGATCTTGCACTTGAAAGACGTGGAGAAAGGTCAGTAGAGGCGAGGGGTCTTCTTTCTCAGATAGATCTACAGTTCATAGGGCTTTTGGTTACCTTTTGTAAAGTGCTTGGTGATGCCAAATGTCTTTCTGACATGCTCCAGTCCAGCACTCTTGATCTAGCAAGGGCTGTGATCTAGTAAGTGCCCTTACAGACACTTTCCAGGACTACAGAACTGAGAATTACTTTGATGAACTATGGAAAAAGGTTGAGGAGGTTGCTGAGCAGTGCAAAATCGGTGTACAAACACAATCTAAAAGACATCCTAGAATAAGCTCAAGATTTCTTGACTCACTGGTGATGAGCACTATAGGACAGAGAAACTGTGATGACGAGGGCTTCCCCAGATCACTCTTTTATCAAGTGATTGACTGTCTCATAACTGAGCTGAAGAGACGTTTTTCAAAGACAAGTTGTGAGATCATGCAAGGTGTGCAGTCCCTGAACCCAAAGAGTGCAACTTTCTTAAGTGAGGAGCCTCTATTTGCCTTTGCACAGACCTTTGAGTCAGACCTCAGTGACCTCAAACAAGAAGTTCACCAAACCAAGCGACTTCTTGACAGGAGAGTGAAAAGTGGATTAGACAGACTATCTACTTTGCTTGATTTTATTGTGTTTCTTGAGACTTACAAAGAGGTTTTCCGTGAGATATTCAGACTTTGCAAGATTGCTGTTGTTACTCCAGTCAGCACTGCTTCCTGTGAGAGAAGCTTCTCTGCTTTAAAACTGATTAAAACTCACCTCAGGACCACAATGGCTGATGACAGGTTAAAGCTGCGTTCAGACCAAAAGCGTCTGACGCGAATTGAGCAGCAAGTCCACATAGAAAATGAATGTAAATGGCGCGATCACACGCGATTTTATATCAGGCGGCGCGAATGAAGCGCCTGAAGCGAATGAATGAATCAAGCGGCTGAAGCGGTGCGAATAAAGTTGGAAAATTTGAACTTTTCAGGCGGCACCGCGCCGCGACATCCAATCAGCGGCGAGTTTCTCCCGACGTCACAAGCGCGAATGAAGCGATGATCCAAAAATGTATATTTATGATCAAGCGGCGCGATAGAAGCGATTCAAGCGATTTTTCCGCGTCAGACGCTTTTGGTCTGAACGCAGCTTAAGTCACCTTGGAACTCTCAGTATCGAGTCAAGGAGGGCACGTGCCCTCAACATGGATGACTTTGTGAAACATTTTGTGACTTCTCACCACAACCGAAAGATTATGCTTTTCTGAACCTGTATAAGAAAGATGGTGTCTCTGGTCATGACTAAGCTCTTCACTATGGTCTACTTAGACCAAGGATAGACCAAGGATAGTTTGGGAGTCAGACAGTACCCCTTGTCATAGTTAAAACCTGCACTATGTTAAAATGTTCAAAAATGGTGTCAAATTGTTTGTTGATATATTGATGCCTTTTGTGTGTGTGTGTGAGAGAGAGGGAGTAATAACTGTGAGTAACTGTGTGTTAGTAGTGTGTGAGTACAGTAACTGTGTTTGTGTGAGTAACTATGAATGTGTGTGTGTGTGCATTTTCACAATTTTTGTAAAAATGAGTTATTAATGAATTATTGAAAAATTGTTGCCAAGTTGTGTTTTACATTTTCTTCATTGTTAATAAACTGCAAATTATATATACATAAATCTCATCTCCTGTGTGCTTAGTATGTACATTTCAACATTTGACACTCCGATTGCAATTGATAAGTCGAAAAACAAATTCATTGTTATAGTCTGTGGACCCCCTGAAATAGCCCCCAAGGATAAAAGTCTAGCTCCGCCACTGGATGGCAGCTCAGCTGTCCTGCGTCCGAACCCAGCTTTTACTCCTAAAAGCATCACCAGTTTGTTTAGATCATGAGTGATTACGCTGGAGGGGTTCTTCCCCCCTCCTCACAGATCAGAGGAAGAAGCCATGTCTCATTTTCTCTGTCCAGTGCGTGCGCTATCATGTTATGTAGCGCGCACAGCTTCTTCACACCGTTCTCACCGTCTGTTTGTTCATTACAGAGATCACTCTAAGGGGCTTCCTCTGTCTGCACAGCGCCTGTCACACTGGCTGTGTGAGGCGGTTACACAGGCTTATATTGCTTCCGGGTCGGATCCCCCGGAGGGCATCAGGGGAATTGTGTCCTCCACAGCCTTACATGGAGGAATGACGGTGGGAGACATATGCGCGGCGGCATCTTGGTCTTCCCCCTGCTCTTTTGTTCGCTTTTATCTGCGGGATGTGTCCCAGTTTTCCATGACTCATTCTGTTCTGAGTGTTCTCAGAGTGATGTGTTATTCTCGTCTACTTTGTTCCTCTGTTGTAATGCAAGACTTCATCATTCCTCATTTTTTGTTCCGCTTCTGCTCTTTATTTGGACTGTAACAGTACGTAACGCTCGTCTTCATTCATCACAGCAGGCTTGATTTTCTCCCCAACTTCCTTTCTCCTCAGTACATTCTGGGGAATGTGGAGTGCGTCATTACGCACGGCATATTGGTTGGGCATGGATGGAGCTGTGGTTATTTTAAATGGCGGGTATTTCTGTGCTTGTGGTACTGTATGGCACCAGTGTGGCATGGACTATATCCTGCTACGCCCTTATCCCAACAGCGATAGCTCTTAGAGGGCGTAGCCTATACGATATAGAACGTTAGTTACGTATTGTAACTCCAGATTCTATGAGTATAGGCGCAGCCCTCTAAGCTAGGGGCCCCACTGGTTCCTTGTGGCTAAAAGAAAAGCCTCTTTTTGGGAGCTGATTGTAGGTCAGCACGGTTATTTATACACTGTGTAGGTGGGGCCCCCCGTGGGGGGGCGTTGACTATGTTTTCTCAGGACTGTGCAGGTGCGCGAGGGATAAACCCAACAGCGATAGCTCTTTGAGGGCGTAGCCTATACTCATAGAATCTGGAGTTACAATATGTAACTAACGTTTTTTTTCTGTTTAAGTGTTAATGATGGCTTTCATTTGGCTTTTCTGTATGTAAATCCCATTTCCTTTAGACAATTTTGTACAGTTTGGTCACAGACATTGGGTCCAGTTTCTATCTTGACGCTGTGATGTCTTCCTTGGTCTGCCAGTATGCTTCCGTTTTACAACTTTCCCATTTTCTTTGTACTTGGTCCAGATTTTAGACACAGCTGACTGGGAACAACGACTGGAGAGAAACAGTCTAAACATATATCAGGTTTAACAGAGATTTCTAAGTTTCCTGTGTTAGAGGATAAATCAGTGCCCATTGAGGGCCAGAGGTGATTAATTTTGTCCCTAATAGTTAAGATTGTATCATTAAAGAATTCATGAAGTCATCACTACTGAGAGCTGTAGGAATACATGGATCAGTAGTGTTATGACTCTTTGTCAATTTAGCCAAAGTGCTGAAAAGAAACCTTGGACTGTTTTTATTTTCCTCTATTAGTGACGAGTAATCGTCGAGAGCCAGTAATGAGTCTACAATAGTTTCAGGGGGACGACTGGGGAATTTCGGGTTCTGATTACGAATAAAATGCCTTATCTGAAAAAAACGAAATAGGTGGGAATTAGGTAAGTCAAATTTCTTTTGGAGCTCAGTAAAGGACATAAAAGTCCCTTGATCATAAAGGTCCTTAAATGTAGTTATCCCTTTGTCACACCAAGACCGAAAGGTTAAATCAGTGCACGAGAGTAGAAATGGATGATTATTCACTATGAGGGAGAGATCTGAGGCTCTATGAAGGCCTAGGTTTTTCCTGATTTGAATCCAGATTCTAATGGAGTTAATTACCATTGGGTTTGAGGTGAAGTTGGATGCAGTTAAAGGGAGTTGAGAGCAAACCAGAGAGTGAAGCGAAAATTTAGAAGAAGCGAGTACCATTTTAACCCATGCGGGGCAGCACTCATCAACTGTGTCATTAATCCAGTATAAAAGTTTATGGATATTACAAGACCAGTTATAATGTAAGAAGTTGGGCAGTGCCAGGCCAGGAGTGATCTGAAAAAAAGACTTCTTATTAAGGACGGGATATGCGAAAAAAGATGGGAGAAAAACTTGGGTAAAACAACCATTTTAACCAAATTAACTCAGCCTACTAAGGATAATGGAAGGTTAGCCCACCTATCAAAATCCTGTTTACATCTCTCAAGGAGGGGAGAGACATTTTTGGAAAATAGTTGATCAATTGAATTAGTAACTAACACCACCAAATATTTAAATCCGACCATAACATATTTGAAAGGAACAAAATTCTGAGGTATATTTTTGGCTGAAGAATTGATTGGAAGGATCTCTTGTTGAAGTTCAGCTCATAGCCTGAATAGGACCCGATTTTGTCGAAGATATCGAGGACCACAGGGAGAGAAGTAGCTGGATTGGACAAGTATAAGAGGAGGTCGTCAGCGTATAGCGACAATTTATGAATTTTTCCCGATCGGGTGGTGCCCTCAAACCCACCCTCAGATAGCTAGAGGTTCAATAGCTAGGGCAAATAAGAGGGGGGAAAGAGGGCAGCCCTTTGTATGGACTGAGACAACTGGGCTAGCATAAAGCAATTTAATCCAAGAAATAAAATCTAAACTGAAACCACATTTCTGCAAAACAAAATAAAGATACCTCCACTCCACCCTGTCAAAGGCCTTCTCCGCATCTAATGAAATAATTACTTCAGGAGAGCTTGAACTCTGAGAGTTAATCATATTTAAGAGCCTCCTTGTATTATGGAATGAATGCTTTCCCAGCATGAGTTCTGTTTGATCAAATGAGATTATGCTCGATAGGACCTGTTGTAAGCATTGGGCTAGAATCTTTGACAGGATCTTCAGGTCCACATTTAGAAGGGAAATTGGCCTATCACTGCCGCAAAGAAGAGGGTTCCTTGTCACTTTTAAGGAGAAGAAAAATTGAGGCCTCCGACAGGGTGTGGTGCAGGCCACCTTCGGAAAAGGACTTGTTATACATTTTCTGAAGGACTGGCGCTACGGAGGTAGAAAATAACTTAAAAAACTCAACAGTGAACCCGTCGGGGCCAAGCGTTTCACATTCTGGAGTGACATGATTGCTTCTGCCCAATTCACTACTCAAATCCCTGTTAATTTTAGGGAAGACAATCCTATCGAGAGGGTTATCTCCATCCCACACATCCGAGGGGCACTGTGAGGAGTAGAGGTCAGAGTAAAATTTACAAAATATCTTATTAATCTCTACAGGATCCGAGGTAGCTTCACCGGTTGTGGATTTGATCTTAGGGATCAATCTGGATAACGTAGCCGCACGTGCCTGATGAGCTAATAACTTTCCCACCTTATCTCCGGTCTCGAAAAACGTTGTTTAGCCAAGAATAACTGTTTCTGTGTGTTACTTGTAAATAATAAATCAAATTTCGACCGCAACTAGGGAAATTAATGTCGATAGATACGGGGGCATGGTCCGAGATTACAATACTATGGTATTCGCATGAATATACAACTGACAAAAAATAATTATCCAAGAGAAAAAAATCGATCCGAGAATATGAGTGGTGGACATGTGAAAAAAATGAAAAACTTTACCTGATTGGGATTTGGCTCTCCACGGGTCAAATAAACCTAAACTAATTTTATATGCATCAAGAGCTGACTTGGATAATGCCTGAGGATTAGACGAAGACCTATCTAGGGAGGGGTCTTGAATTAAATTGAAATCGCAGCCAATAATTAAGTCGTGATCGTCAACTTTAGGAAGAGAAGAAAAAAGCTTGAAATGAACTTATCATCATCCCATGTAGGTGCATAAACACAGACCATAACCACAGGTAAGCCACACAGTCTACCAGAAATAATTACAAATCGGCCATTAGGGTCTTCTATAGAATTTGATCATTCAAACGGAACACTCTTATGTATGACGATAGCCGCGCCTCTTGCCCTTGCTGAGAATATAGAGTGAAATACATCGCCTGATCCTGGTAACCTCTGAGGAGCAGAGGTGAGTTTCTTGTAGAAAGAAAATATCACCTTTGAGTTGCTTTAGATGTGTCCAAGCGCAAATTGATGCACAGGCTTCCCTAGCCTGCAGCCTAGGGGCCCCATGTGTGGAGGGGCCCTTGGATTGGTCAGACTATTTTTGGAAATTTAAATATACTTCAATGGAAAATTAGATTGGCGGCCACCAGGGGGCCCTCAACTGGCAAAAAGTAAATGCCGCCCAGAAGATAGTACACACAATAATAATAGGTTTATATAGGTTTATATTTATATCCTCATTTGTCTGCCGAGTCGTGGTTTCTCACCCTGGTTCTGATTTTGACGCTGGGTCAAATTAAGCACCTGATTGGGCAGACATGGGTCATCTCTATCCAATCAACAGGTGCCTGTGGGCACGCTCATCGATGTGTTTACTTGCGTCACCGCCAGCTGTTGACCAGCCGTTGACCAGCTGTTGACCAGTGGCAAGATGTCAGAAAAAAATACAGTGGTGCCCAAAAGAGGAAAAGCTCAGCGAGAGAAAGAAAAGAAAGAGGAGCAACTACTAAAGAAGATTCCGAAACTGATGGGATATTTCAAGGCTGCTGAATCTCCACTTGGTTGTCATGGACAAGATGATCATCCACAGCAGGCAGAGGTGGACAATGACCAAGATAACGTCAGTGTAGCCACTGTTAGCCGAAGTAAAGTTACTGGCGGGGCTGATAACGACCACCGCACCTCACCTTGTTTCTCAGAAGTGGAGTTTGTGGGATTGACATCTGAGCCACCCGACACACCGGCATGTTGTGCCTCCAGTGTACCGGGAGTTAGCTATGATGTGCCAGCCTCTGCAAATCCCGCCCCCGCTTCACCTGATGCGGCAGAGAGGGCACAAAATGACGCTAATCCTGATAACGTTACCCGGAGCTCAGATCCTGCGTGCTGGGAAAAAATTGATGAAGATATGAGGAATTACTGGATTAAAATGGGGCCCGAAACATGTCAGAACAGAGAGGCAGATGTGGCTGCATCCGAAAGACAACACAAACACCAAAAAAGATTCTTTTCTAAAACTCTGTTCACAAGAAAATTGGCAAATGGCGAAACTGTGCCAAGAGAATGGTTACTTTATTCCCCCTCAAAAGGAAGTGTATTTTGTTTTGCATGCAAATTATTTGGTGACTGTGATTTTCAGTCTGCGTCCACGCGCCTGGCTGAACATGAAGCGTCAAAGAGCCACAGAAAGGCCATGGTAGCCTATGCTACACGCTGGATACTGGATGCATTGATTCAGAACTAAAAGAACAATTTGACAGTGAATGTGAATACTGGACGGAGGTTTTAAAGAGGTTGGTTGCGGTCGTTACATTTTTGGCAGAGCGCGGACTACCGTTCAGGGGACACAGTGAAATTTTTGGACAACCTGATAATGGGAATTTCATGGGTGTACTGGAATTTCTTGAAAGCCCATATAGAAAAACATGGCAATGCTGGTAAGGGAACACCATCCTATTTGTCTTCCACTACATGTTTGGAGTTTATTGAGCTGATGGGGGAGCAGGTCCTTGCAGAAATAATCAGGCAGATAAAAGTGGCAAAGTACTTTTCAATAAGTGTTGATTCCACGGCAGATGTGACCCACATAGATCAGCTGTCATTCATCATGCGTTATGTGTCACCTGATGGCAGTGTGGAGTGTTGCTACCCGATGTGAGTCGCTACCCAATGTGTCACACATGCGCAGTAGCGTCCGCCATCTTTCACCATCTTTGACAGCTACTTACGGCAACACCACTTGGACAAACTACTGTTATATGTTGGATAGATGTATTTCATACACGTTTCAGCAGTTGGATGCGAGTCCGCACAAAGTATATAAACAATAGAAGTTCAACACAAGTTTGTACATCTGTATGTAACCGGGGAAGTATTAATACACAAGCGCGTTTTTCGCGCATGCGCAATGTCGCTACCCGATGTGAGTCTGACCAAGCGGCAAATTTTTTTTAATATAAACTTTATTGATATATCCTGATCTGAGTTAGCGGCTGATGTGACTGGGACTTCTTTCTTTTTACTTAGACTCTATATATATATATATATATATATATATATATATATTTTTTAAACTTAAAGGAAGTATTCATGAGTATTAATGTGAAAAATACACAGACACATAAACTTTCCTCTGGCCCCGTGTGTAATGACTGACAGCTATACACTCCCTCTGCTGGAGCCCTGCAGTTACTACACAACACTACTGCTGCTGTTAGATTAACATTATACACATAAAACATGAGGAAACACAGAAATAACTCTTCTCACAGTGCTGCAGCTGACAAAACAATATTTAAAATACAGGATAAACTATAACCTTAGAGATGTAAAAAGTACTCAAAAGTTTATATTTCTCATGAATCGCGATTGAGTCGGGTGAATAATGTGTTTTTTCCAAGCGAAGTTGCCATACATAACTGTCAAAGATGACGGATGATGGCAGACGCTACTGCGCATGTGTGACTCACATTGGGTAGCGACTCACATCGGGTAGTGACATGGAGGAGCACGCTGTGAAGTTCCTGCCAATTCAAAGTCACTCAGGAGAGTCACTCTGCCAGTCTGTTCTTGGTGTTTTACACGACATGGGTATTGATATAGATAATTGCAGAGGCCATTGCTATGATAATTCAGCCAACATGTCCAGCATTTACAGTGGCCTGCAATCACGCATTAAACAGATGAACCCTTTGGCCGAGTGGGTACCATGACACACACTCTAAATTTAGTGGGGGTTAACAGCGTAAACTGCTGCCTTGAGACGGAGGAATTTTTTAACTTCGTACAGACACTTTTTCATTTTTCCTCCAAATCCACAGCCCGCTGGCAGGTTATTACAGCGAGTTTACAGCCCAATGATAACCGGAGAGTAGAAAGTCTGTCAGACAAAAGATGGTCAACACACGCACAAGCAACAAAAGCACTGCACCAGAACTACGTCCCTGCAGAAATTAAGTGATGACTCGAGACAAAATCTCACCACTCGAAATGAAGCCAGGGCACTGTAGATGAGAAGATGGAAAAATTAGAGAATGCCTTCCTGTGCAACATGTGGAACAACATACTACAACGTTTTCATAAGACCAGTACTGCACTGCAAACTGTTGAACTGGATTTATGCAATGCTGTCAATCTGATCAGCTCATTGAGGGATTATGTGGCCAACCTACAGGATAATTTTGACAACTTTGAGAGTGATGCAAAAAACATTTCTCCGACAGTGTCCCAACAATATACAGTGGACACACACAGACAGAGAAGGAGGAAAAAACAAGCAGATGAGTCAACCGAACCGGACTGTGAGCAGTCGGGACGAGACAGGTTCAGAGCTACAGTGTTTATTGCTGCCATAGATCGTCTCCTAGCGGAAATGGATCGGAGGTATCACTCCTACAAACATGTTCAGCACACATTTGGGTTTTTGAACAGCATTCCATCCATCGCCATACAAGATCTCCGTTTAGGAGCAGCTGATCTCCAGAGGAAATATCCAGGTGATCTAGAGGAAGATTTTGTGGATGAAATTAGACAATTCAGAGAATTAATTAAGGGACAGGAGGACACCTCAGCAAGGTCACTGCTGAATCTTGTAAGAGGAAGGAGACTACAGTCAGTGTTTCCAAATGTCGACATATCACTGAGACTCTATTTGACATTACCTGTAACCAATGCAAGTGGGAAGCGCTCATTCTCAAAACTTGTGAAAAATAAACTGAGATCCACAATGGGCCTAAACAGACTAAATCACCTGTCTCTGATGGCCATTGAGAGTGATATTCTCAGAAAACTGGATTTTACCAGCATCATCAAAGACTTCTGAACAAGGAAAACAAGGAAGAGAGCCATGTAAAGTTAAGGTGTGTTTATTGGGCTGCAGTACTGTTGCATTGCTGCCATTCTTATCCTTATATTTGCTGTGGCTGCTGTGTTACTGTTTTTTGTTGAATTTGTTTTTGCCCAGCTGCTTGATGAGTGTGTTTTAGAAAAACAGGATGAGATATTTAATACATTATCTAAAATTATAGGGAAGTGTTTGAGGGCGAGCCTCTGTGAAAGGATTGCTGGTTGAGGCGGCAGATTATGGACTATGATTCCAGTCAGAGAATCAAGGCACTTGGAGAGAGATCTGATTTGACTTCCTTTAATGAGGTTTGTGGACTTTACATTGCTTTACAACGTATGTGGGTGTGTGTGGTCTGAAAATAAAGAAAGGAAATAAACTGTATTACAACAATGCTCAACATGTTATTCAGCAGTTAAATCAAATTAAAGCTGCGAGCAGCGTTGGGCGGGACCTCGCTCTCTTGCGCACGTCGGGCCGCGGAAAGCTTTCCGTCAGGTGCATTTAGACCAGTGGTCTCCAACCCTGCTCCTGGAGAGCTACTGCCCTGCATGTTTTAGGTATCTCCTCACTCTAACACACCTGATTCTAATTATCAACTCGTTATCAAGCCCTTTGACGAGCCTCAGCTGCTTGATAACGAGTTAGAGTGAGGAGATACCTAAAACATGCAGGGCAGTAGCTCTCCAGGAGCAGGGTTGGAGACCACTGATTTAGACGCATTCAGACCCCGGCATTTATCGGACACTGCAATAAGTAGATACACGTTACACACACAATCTCTCTCTCTGTCTGTGTAGACATTTAGACTGAGCAACTGAAATGAACTGCCACTTTGATGAGTCAAACAGGAGAGGAACTTATTTCCAGTGAAACCTGTAGATATATTTGTAGTTCATGCTCATGTAATTCGTGTTTGATCTAGACTTTGACAGTAATGTCAGTGAAATAGTTGACAGACTGCACAGATATCTAAAATCATAATAATACAGTCAATAAACTTGAACAAGAATCAAAAAACTTCCTTATCAGGTATCATGACAAGTTTTCTCCACTGGGTGGCACACTAAGACCACAAATGAACCTGCCTGAGCCACACACACAGTCGTTGCCATGGTAGTTAACGACTCGAGCGCATGTGAACAGAGAATGCACAGACAGCAGGCAGAGTACTGATTGAATGGGAGAGGAACAGGGTGCACATTTGGGGCCGCAGATCAAAAAGTATAAAACATAGCCAGACCAAAATACACACATCTATAGATGAGACTTGTGGCTACATTTTGACGTTTGAATGGAGTCTGTAACTGAAAGTATGCAGGAATAATATATATATTTTGAAAAGCCTGAAAAATCGTTGAAAAACCGACATGTAACGGCAAATTGTGCACTTCCTGTTGGATTTAGGTCAGGGGTGTCAGCGCGTGATTCGTAGGTCTTGATAAGACAAACAATTGAGTTTTGGTTCGATCTTTCTACGACATCAGGCGTAGTGGCCGTTTTACTGTTTCTAGGTGTTGCTAGAGCCGTTTTACTGTGTCTAGGTGTCGCTAGAGAGTCCATTTTGGCACTTTTGGGGTTAATTGTTCCATTTTATCAAATGTATGGACAGGCATGATGTGCGTGTTGAATTTGGTCTGTCCTGGAGCATGTTTAGGTGGTCAAATTTAGGGTCAAAGTGGCATGAGACATTCCTCCCATTCATTGTCTATGGGAGCGTTTTGGCGAGGGTTTTTGGGCACTTGACCTTTGAGGGCTTCTAAAATCCAAACCGGACGAGTAATGGAAAAGTTGTTCAGATCGTTTGTGCAGCAGGGTGTGCTCAGTCAGCTATTTAAGTTTGAAGCCGCCACGATGAACACCCTCGGACAAGATAGCGTTTGTAGCAGGCCAAGAATCGTCAAAAATCCCACATGTAACAGCAAATTGTGCACTTCCTGTTGGATTTAGGTCAGGGGTGTCAGCGCGTGATTTGTAGGTCTTGATAAGACAAACAATTGAGTTTTGGTTTGATTTTTCTACAATATTCCTATCAGGCGTAGTGGCCGTTTTAGTGTTTCTAGGTGGCGCTAGAGAGTTCGACGTTGTTTGTTTTTCCATTTTATCGAATTTTTCGCCAGACCTGATGTGCGTTCCGAATTTGGTGAGTTTGGGAGCAGGTTTAGGGGGTCAAATTAAGGCGCAAAGTGTCGATAGAATAATAAAAAACGATACAAATTCAATAGGGTCCTTGCCTCCAGGCAAGTCCTCGCCCTCTTGCCTTTCGGCTCGGTCCTTAATAACTAGATCAACGTGGTCCAGATGATCCACAAAGTCTCTTTTTCCCAGGTAAACCGTCACCTGCACGGACCAATCACATGCTTAGAAAAAACACGGACCAATCACAGGCTTAGAAAACACACGGACCAATCACAGGCTTAGAAAACACACCGACCAATCACATGCTTAGAAAACACACGGACCAATCACAGGCTTAGAAAACACACGGACCAATCACAAGCTTAGAAAACACACGGACCAATCACAGGCTTAGAAAACACACAGACCAATCACACGCTTAGAAAACACACAGACCAATCACACACTTAGAAAACACACGGACCAATCACACGCTTAGAAAACACACGGACCAATCACAGGCTTAGAAAACACACAGACCAATCACACGAACCAATCACAAAGACCAATCACACGCTTAGAAAACACACGGACCAATCACAGGCTTAGAAAACACACGGACCAATCACACGCTTAGAAACCACACGGACCAATCACACGCTTAGAAACCACACATACCAATCACACGAACTAATCACACAGACCAATCACACGCTTAGAAAACACACGGACCAATCACACGCTTAGAAAATACACTGACCACTCACACGCTTAGAAAACACACGGACCAATCACAGGCTTAGAAAACACACGGACCAATAAAAGGCTTAGAAAACACACGGACCAATCACAGGCTTAGAAAACACACGGACCAATCACACGCTTAGAAAACACACGGACCAATCACAGGCTTAGAAAACACACGGACCAATCACACGCTTAGAAAACACACGGACCAATCACACGCTTAGAAACCACACGGACCAATCACACGAACCAATCACACAGACCAATCACACGCTTAGAAACCACACGGACCAATCACACGCTTAGAAACCACACGGACCAATCACAGGCTTAGAAAACACACGGACCAATCACACGCTTAGAAAACACACTGACCAATCACACGCTTAGAAAACACACGGACCAATCACATGCTTAAAAACCACACAGACCAATCACACGGACCAATCACACGCTTAGAAACCACACGGACCAATCACACGCTTAGAAACCACACAGACCAATCACACGAACCAATCACACAGACCAATCACACGCTTAGAAACCACACGGACCAATCACACGAACCAATCACACGCTTAGAAACCACACAGACCAATTACACGAACCAATCACACAGACCAATCACAGGCTTAGAAAACACACGGACCAATCACACGCTTAGAAAACACACGGACCAATCACACGCTTAGAAACCACACGGACAAATCACAGGCTTAGAAAACACACGGACCAATCACAGGCTTAGAAAACACACGGACCAATCACAGGCTTAGAAAACACACGGACCAATCACAGGCTTAGAAAACACACAGACCAATCACAGGCTTAGAAACCACACAGACCAATCACACGCTTAGAAAACACACGGACCAATCACACGCTTAGAAAACACACGGACCAATCACAGGCTTAGAAAACACACGGACCAATCACACGCTTAGAAAACACACTGACCAATCACACGCTTAGAAAACAGACGGACCAATCACACGCTTAGAAAACACACAGACCAATCACACGGACCAATCACACGCTTAGAAACCACACGGACCAATCACACGCTTAGAAACCACACATACCAATCACACGAACCAATCACACGGACCAATCACACGCTTAGAAAACACACGGACCAATCACAGGCTTAGAAAACACACAGACCAATCACACGAACCAATCACACGGACCAATCACACGCTTAGAAAACACACGGACCAATCACAGGCTTAGAAAAAACACGGACCAATCACAGGCTTAGAAAACACACGGACCAATCACAGGCTTAGAAAACACACGGACCAATCACACGCTTAGAAAACACACTGACCAATAACACGCTTAGAAAACACACGCTTAGAAAACACACAGACCAATCACAGGCTTAGAAAACACACAGACCAATCACACGCTTAGAAACCACACAGACCAATCACACGAACCAATCACACGGACCAATCACACGCTTAGAAACCACACGGACCATCACACGCTTAGAAACCACACAGACCAATCACACGAACCAATCACACAGACAATCACACGCTTAGAAACCACACAGACCAATCACACGCTTAGAAAACACACGGACCAATCACACGCTTAGAAAACACACGGACCAATCACACGCTTATAAAACACACGGACCAACCACACGCTTAGAAACCACACGGACCAATCACACGCTTAGAAACCACACAGACCAATCACACGAACCAATCACACAGACCAATCACACGCTTAGAAACCACACGGACCAATCACACGAACCAATCACACAGACCAATCACATGCTTAGAAAACACACGGACCAATCACAGGCTTAGAAAACACACGGACCAATTAAAGGCTTAGAAAACACACGGACCAATCACAGGCTTAGAAAACACACGGACCAATCATACGCTTAGAAACCACACAGACCGATCACACGCTTAGAAAACACACGGACCAATCACAGGCTTAGAAAACACAAGGACCAATCACAAGCTTAGAAACCACACGGACCAATCACAGGCTTAGAAAACACACGGACCAATCACAGACTTAGAAAACACACGGACCAATCACACGCTTAGAAACCACACAGACCAATCACACGAACCAATCACACAGAACAATCACACGCGTAGAAACCACACGGACCAATCACACGCTTAGAAAACACACGGACCAATCACACGCTTAGAAACCACACGGACCAATCACACGAACCAATCACACAGAACAATCACACGCGTAGAAACCACACGGACCAATCACACGCTTAGAAAACACACGGACCAATCACACGCTTAGAAAACACACGGACCAATCACACGCTTAGAAAACACACGGACCAATCACACGAACCAATCACACGCTTAGAAACCACACAGACCAATCACACGAACCAATCATACAGACCAATCACACGCTTAGAAAACACACGGACCAATCACACGCTTAGAAAACACACGGACCAATCACACGCTTAGAAAACACACGGACCAATCACACGCTTAGAAAACACACGGACCAACCACACGCTTAGAAACCACACGGACCAATCACACGCTTAGAAACCACACAGACCAATCACACGAACCAATCACACAGACCAATCACACGCTTAGAAACCACACGGACCAATCACACGAACCAATCACACAGACCAATCACATGCTTAGAAAACACACGGACCAATCACAGGCTTAGAAAACACACGGACCAATTACAGGCTTAGAAAACACACGGACCAATCACAGGCTTAGAAAACACACGGACCAATCATACGCTTAGAAACCACACAGACCGATCACACGCTTAGAAAACACACGGACCAATCACAGGCTTAGAAAACACAAGGACCAATCACAAGCTTAGAAACCACACGGACCAATCACAGGCTTAGAAAACACACGGACCAATCACAGACTTAGAAAACACACGGACCAATCACACGCTTAGAAACCACACGGACCAATCACACGAACCAATCACACAGAACAATCACACGCGTAGAAACCACACGGACCAATCACACGCTTAGAAAACACACGGACCAATCACACGCTTAGAAAACACACGGACCAATCACACGAACCAATCACACAGACCAATCACATGCTTAGAAAACACACGGACCAATCACAGGCTTAGAAAACACACGGACCAATCACACGCTTAGAAACCACACAGACCAATCACACGAACCAATCACACAGACCAATCACACGCTTAGAAAACACACGGACCAATCACACGCTTAGAAAACACACGGACCAATCACACGCTTAGAAAACACACGGACCAATCACACGCTTAGAAACCACACAGACCAATCACACAGACCAATCACACGCTTAGAAACCACACGGACCAATCACACGAACCAATCACACAGACCAATCACATGCTTAGAAAACACACGGACCAATCACAGGCTTAGAAAACACACGGACCAATTACAGGCTTAGAAAACACACGGACCAATCACAGGCTTAGAAAACACACGGACCAATCATACGCTTAGAAACCACACAGACCAATCACACGCTTAGAAAACACACGGACCAATCACACGCTTAGAAAACACACGGACCAATCACACGCTTAGAAACCACACAGACCAATCACAGGCTTAGAAAACACACGGACCAATGACAGGCTTAGAAAACACACGGACCAATCACAGGCTTAGAAAACACACGGACCAATCACACGCTTAGAAAACACACGGACCAATCACACGCTTAGAAACCACACAGACCAATCACACGAACCAATCACACAGACCAATCACAGGCTTAGAAACACACAGACCAATCACACGCTTAGAAACCACACGGACCAATCACACGCTTAGAAAACACACAGACCAATCACACGAACCAATCACACAGACCAATCACACGCTTAGCAAACACACGGACTAATCACACGCTTAGAAAACACACGGACCAATCACACGCTTAGAAAACACACGGACCAATAACAGGCCTAGAAATCACACGGACCAATCACAGGCTTAGAAAACACACGGACCAATCACAGGCTTAGCAAACACACGGACCAATCACACGCTTAGAAACCACACGGACCAATCACACGAACCAATCACACAGACCAATCACAGGCTTAGAAAACACACGGACCAATCACACACTTAGAAACCACACGGACCTATCACAGGCTTAGAAACCAAACGGAGCAATCACACGCTTAGAAACCACACAGACCAATCACACGAACCAATCACACGCTTAGAAATCACACGCTTTGAAAACACACGGACCAATCACACGGACCAATCACACGAACCAATCACACAGACCAATCACACGCTTAGAAAACACACAGATCAATCACAAGCTTAGAAAGCACACGGACCAATCACATGCTTAGAAAACACACGGACCAATGACAGGCTTAGAAAACACACGGACCAATCACAGGCTTAGAAAACACATGGACCAATCACAGGCTTAGAAAACACACGGACATACATACACATTCATTCACACACACACAGACACACATGACTGTATGCATACAGTACTTGCAAAAATAGTGAGGGAGAGATACAATGATAGTGTGTGAGGACTACTAAATGAGAGGGCAATAAATAAATAAATAAATAAATAAATAAATAAAATATATAGACGGACAGTATGTGGCGCAGAGAAATTAAAGCAAAAAGGAGGTAGTTAGCTTGAAGGAAAAATAACGTGTCAAATATAAAACAATGACTGATATAAATATAAGTGAACCAGAGGTGCATCAACCATACCGCAGTCTCATTGATACTAACTTAAACGTATGTCCCGTCATAACTACAGATAGAAAGGACAATAATAACATAACATATGTTGTCAGTCCTGTGCAATTAGAAGCAGACGAAGTTCCTAAAGACTAGTAATAAAGCAAAACACAGGAAGACTGTGCACATCGCTCCTAAGAGTAAACCCACATCTTGCACCTACCCGTTTCCATGGTTACCATGATTCTCGTTGAAGATGACCGCGGAACAGTTAACACAGGGTACAGCAGCAGGAACAGATGGCATCATCTGATCAAACGAGGAGGAAAACCCCGGGGTTGGGCGACAGCCGGGAAAACTATACTCTGTCTTACTCCTTGCCAATCGCTCGTTGTAAAATGCGTGTTCTCCTCATATGAAACTTGCAGATGAGCAGGAAACAGCAGCCTAAACTTGACACCTTTCTGGTAGAGGGCTTGTTTGATTTTGTTGAAAGCGGCTCGTTTCTTCGCAGTAGCTGCGCTGACGTCCAGGTAAACTCGCAGTTTGGCTCCGTGGTACTGAAGCTCATTCTGTCTAACCATTGAAGCAACTTCTCCTTCTCTTGAAAAGGATGAAAACATATCACAAAAGGCCTGGGGTTACCTCCCGGTCCGGGTTTAGGGGCAAGGGAGCAATGTGCTCTCTCGAGCTCCAGAGGTTTGGAGAGGACGCCGGGGCAGACCAGATATGAACTCCGTAGGGTCCTAGCTCTTTTTCACTGCCCTCTGGGATGTTTATAATCCGGAGATTAACTCTACGGGATCTGTTTTCAAGATCGTCGATACGGTCTTGGAGCAGCTTGTTCTGGGCTTCCAGTTACTTCACTGTTTTTTCGGCACTTGTTACACGTTCAAAGTTTTCTCCCGCCAGGGACTCTGCAGCAGTGAGGCGGCCATTAAAGTCATTCACAGTCTTGCGCAGTGCGTCCACCGAGGCCTGTAAGGGTTTTTACCGAGTTCTGGATTAATGCACACATGTCTTCTCGGAGCGAGGCTCGTTGCTTCTCCAGTTCCGAAACCATCTGACTTATTGATAGAGTATCCGGAGCCGCTGCTGCCATCTTAGCAAGTTTGCTAGCTACAGTTGCAGCACCGCCACTTTTACCTGAACAGCTTTGTGTGTTGCTCGTTTTAGATCATTTCACAGCCGAGTTAAAACTGTAACTGTAATCCGTCGTCTAATACAAGACCCCAAATCAAACGTGGTGTTTACAGGTATATATTAACAGTTCAACCGGGAGACCTCTTCCACATGACTTTCTCCTACATCGTCACCATCGGAAGTCCATTCTTTCTAATTTTTGTGACGTTTGCTTTAATTGCTGAGTTTGATAATTATACCACAGAGTTGTTCTCTGTTGTTATATTTGTTTTAATTGAGACATTATTTGCTATATAGTTCCAAATGGAATTTTGGTGTATTTGGTATGATTTGTAGTCTGAAGTTCTTAATCTGGTGCATTTACACTTCAATATGTTCATATCATGTTTATATACAGTATATGTTAAAGGCTTGTAGTTGGGGACGTTTGCTATATTAGAGGATTTATATGGAAAATAAACACATAGCTTCAGCATCACCAATAATGCAGTGTATTCAGGCTGTGGTCACAATGGTAGTGGGTTTGGAATCACTTAAAACTCTCTCTTGATGAGGTCTCAGTGTTTTTTCCAAACCTGAAAGCCATTGCTGAGTTCCCATTTGCCAAAATGGACCACAATCAAAGGGGAAACAGCTCGAGGATTTGAAATGTGCTGCCTGTGTCCCTTATGAACACAGAATACCCCTTTACTCAGATCCATGACCTTCAAATGACGTGGCTCAAAATCCATGAGAGAAGCATAGTGTGTGTGTGTGTGTGTGTGTGTGTGTGTGTGTGTGTGTAGGTATGTACCAAGTATTCCTAATGTTGTGGGGACTTGAGTGGCTATGGTTAGGGCTAGGGACAGTATCCAGGAAATTAATGCAAGTCAATGTAATGTCCTCTGAAGTGATGGAAAATGACTGTGTGTGCATCTGTGTGCAAATGCCTGCCCAGTGCAGTCATCCAGGACTGCAGCCTGCACCTATTGTGATCCTTCAGGGCTCTGGTGCCTCCACTGCTGCTGTGCCCTGGGTTCTCCCAAGGTGACCCTCTTTTATCATCTTGCTATTGCATCTTAAGCTGTGTGCCTGTCTTACAGGGCTCATGAATGAGTCATATGTAGCCATCTATGAAACTTGACTGTGATTGGCCACATTATGGATGATGATAAATGATAATGACATGATTGTTAGGTGATATAAACCTATGGAGCTTAGGCTCATGTTCAACTGCATCACTGCTGCTGTGATGGAAGAAGAGGAATACCAACATAGTGTTGGCAACACTGAGTAAATCCACTGCAAATCAAATGTTAAGTGCTCAAAATCGACCCCAGTTAAAGGCAGATAACACATGACACCTTTTCAGCATAGTGTTTCTATTTCTGAGATAACTCAGTATGAACATATTTTCTCTAACTATTGTACAATATAACTGGCTTGGCAATCCTTTTCAGACGTGTCAACATTTCTAAAGTGAAGTTTGTAGCAGCGGAGACCATCTATACAGGTAAATTCTCAGAGCTGTAGATCTTTGCTGGAAGGCAAAGGATGGACTCACTGATGCATCTGGAAATGAAATGCTGAATTGTGTGAGAGAGTAGAAGTATGTTTTTCTGCTGCCAGATATATAGATGAAACCTTTAGAGCTTAAGGAGAGACTAAAGGTGCTCGAAAACACACAAAACTTGTCATGATCAGAAGTGAGGGGAAATTGTATCTTTTGTAGTGATTGGGTTTAGGTGACGCCAGTGGGCTCCATAGTACCCCTAAACACAGGACCATTTTGGAACAAAGTTACTTTGATGTTCATGAAATTCATTGGAATCATTGCTCTCATCATGCCCAGAATTCTTCTTCTTTTTTTTCTTTCATCATTTTTTCAACTGACAGCAATTCAGCCATTTTGGATTTCATGTGTAAATTTCTATCTCACAAACACATGTTTAAAGTCCTTAAGATGAGCAAAAATTCATGAAACTCTGCATCTATGTTCCAACATTTGACATTGCAATTGAGCATGGCATGTCAGCTCTTTAGCACCCCTAATTATTCTGAACATTTTTGAGGTGCTAAGAATGTTTGCAAATCAATCATAGGTTGCAAAATGTGATATCTGATTTGGGTCAGGGGCAAAATGGCTCAATAGCGTACCCTACAAAATGTCAAAGCCCACCTTTAAATTTGACTTGAATGAATGAAATTTGGTAATAATAACAATAATAAAAATGATTTATATAGCATCTTTCATACATAAAATGCAGCTCAAAGTTTGAAGCTCAATTTGAAGCAATAAAAGGCACATTTGCCCTTTGCAGGCATTGTATTTCAACAAACTCCTCTTAAAGAATTACTCAGATTGAATTGAATTTTGGTCAGTGTCATCTACAGACCTTTGTGATGAAAAGTTCTGAATTGTAATGCCTTGACGTGCCATGCTGGTAAATTTGCATGGTTCGACATGACACAGGAAGTTGTTATAACTCCACCGGACTTTGTCCAATATGCAAGTATAGGCCAGAACACACCTACATGTCAGTACTGAGTCATAGTCATAGCACCTCCTACAGACAACATGAACATCATCCGATGTGCATGTAATTTAGATAGTGTGGTCTACATGTAATATACAGCAACATGCTGCAGTGAGTGTTCTCTTGCGCCATATACTACCTCCAATAAATGTATTTGTATATTAATGATCTATTTGTGTAGCACCGCCTAGTGACAACAGGAAGCAAGCCTTATGTTACAAAGTTCCTTTGATTTGAACATAATGTACATTTAGTGCTTGTTTTGTAGCACCACAAAGCAGGCATAGGAAGTGGAAGTTGTGTCCCACATGCAATGTCCAATACTCATTAAAATGCATATTTGTGTCAGTTGCTGTCATCACTGCTTGCAGCTTTAATTGTGAAGTCATTGATTATTGTGTATATGTGAATGTATGGACAGAGCATACATTAAACATATGACCTCTCAGTCCCAAAGAATGAATGATGTTAAAACCTAAATGATTAAACAATGGATTCATACAGCCTTGTTCTGAAAGGTATTATTCTAAGTAAAAAATACACATTAGACCATGATGATTATGGTCCTAATGGGCTGTACCATTTTTATCTTATAGTGTGTGGAATTATCCTTTAATGATGAGATTAGTTTATTTTTGTTCCATAAAGCACATAAAGGGCATTTACTCCCCTATTACTAAAATAACTAAGTTTCAAGAAACTAAATAGAACCCACATGTCAAAAGAAGTTCCCATTTTAAACAAAAAAAAGTTTCACTTTGCTAGTGACATGTATGTAAAATATATGCTAATTTCAAACTCCAGAACAAAGGTCATTGGACTTGCACACAATCATTCCTCATTAAATGCAACAAACAAAGGGACCTGTATGAATATTGTTCATTATGATACACTCAAGTTCCATATGGAGTGATCCATGGTCAAAGCAGATGTGAAGAGTACGGTCTAGACTTGCTCTATGTGAGAAGAGATGTGATGACTTTTGTTCTGATTTGGCGGCATCAAATTCTTTGCAAATGGAAAATTGATACGTCCCCAAAAAAGATAAGCAATCCACATGACTCACATAAACAAACACACATCCCCAAATGTCTCATTTAAAACTGTCCACAAGAGAAAAAAAATATTGAAACTACTTTATTTTCATTTGCTATAAAAAAAAACCTGTGGCTACTTAGGTCCAAGCCATCCGGGATTATCCTGTACCCCAGACCAGGCCCAAGATCCTCCACTTCCTAGGGATGGCTGAGTACTATTGCAGTTTGTGTAGAAACTTTGCTGATGTGATTGCTCTCACCAACAAAAACTAGTAAGAAAAAAACCTTGTCTGGTCAAAATGCTTTTGAGTCTTGCAAAGCTCTCCTCTGCAGTACACCTGTCCTCGCAGTCCTAGAAACCCTCAGCCACTTGTTTGCTTGGGAAAAACTGATGTTTACCCCCTTTCATCTATCTGTTGGCTGAAGGGAGACCTTGAAATAGAGCTGCAGTCACCCTTTTCTTTAATAATGATGTGTGCTTGTAGTACCTGCACTGCTTACTGCTCAAACACACACTGCAGCAGAAAGGAGGTAGGGGAGGTGCGGGGGTAGAGCTTCAGGTATCTATAATTTAGCCAACTGAATTTGGTCTATTTTTAGTTCGGTGCCGCTTCTGTAGTATGTGAGGGGAGTTAATTAAGAACCTGGCCATTCCCCATCTCTGCTGTAAATGAACGTGACTGCTGCTTGTGTCTCAGTGAGGAAAGATCACTGCACTAATATCTGCATTGTTCCTCATGTCTTTGTTTTTCACCTCCTCATATTCATTCTCTTCTTCAGCTACTCTCCTTCTCTCCTCAGGTCAACTAAACTACATACATTAAGCTGAAACTCTCCCTCCTTTCCTGTATGAAAGCATTCTGCTTGGCTTTTCATATGTTGTTTCTTTACACTTCTCTCAAGAAACTTTGTATCAGGTTGTTCATTAGGCAAATGCAGACCAAAGCCACGGCCGTAGCTACCATTGAAGACACCGAGGTCATGTCCTCTGTATTTTTTTCTTGAAGTTTCGTTTCATTGTGAAAATAGCCGACGAGACAATTATCCTTGCATCAACGGACCGTCACGTGACACGTACTTGCAGATACCGCTGCCATGTCAGAACGAAAGTAGTCGGCTATAGTCAGCGGTGGAGCGAGGTCTTGAAATCCACTGGTGTCCCAACATGTTTCCAATTTAACTGGTTTCCTTAGTGGGGCGGCTGTGGCTCAGGAGGTAGAGCGGTCATCCTCCAATTGGAAGATTGGCGGTTCAATTCCCGGCTCCTCCAGTCTACATGTCGATGTGTCCTTGGGCAAGACACTTAACCCCTAGTTGCTCCCATTGCTGTGCCAACGGTGTATGAATGCGAGTGAATGGTTAGATTCCTCCTGATGTGCAGGTTGGCACCCTGCGTGGTAGCTGCCTGCCATCAGTGTATGAATGTGTGTGAATGAGTTGTAGTGTAAAGCGCTTTGAGTGGTCGAAAAGACTAGAAAGGCGCTATATAAGTACAGTCCATTTACCATTTTACCATTACTTACCGAGCAGCTCCAGCTGCTTTGCGCTTCCATCAGCAGATTCGTCACAAATTCACAAATATACACATATACATAACATATTACTGGAGATTTTTAAGTCCCAGTCATATAGTGCTCACTTCCAGAAAATTTGCTGCAGTAGATGTGAACTGCGACTTGAAAATCGCCAGAAATATGTAGTCTACATTTTGCAAACTGTTCATTCATTGGATGAGCCCTTTTCTCTCTTTCCCAGCAGGCCGTGCTCCATTCCACATTTTAAGAACAAACAAAGAAAATAATATATTACATTTATAATTTTTAAATATACAACCATGGAAGTTGTAGAATATTGAAATAGGAGTTGATTTAAGTTGCAAAATTGGAAGTGAGAAGAAAGAACTGGACCACAAGAGTGACCATGACTGAGAAATGCACAGCAAGAAAGCGGTATAAATCCATCATGTAATACATATGCCATGGTCTTCTTTTGGACCTCGGTATTTGAAAAATCCTGGCTACGGCCTTGACCAAAGCCCCAGTGTATTTACACTGCAGTGTGATGCATGGCCTCTCCCAGTGTTTTTTTCTTTTTTCTTTTGTGCCACAGCATACCAGACTGAAATCTGAATGAGATCTGCTTGCTGTGCTTTGTAAAGTCTATCTCGCCTTAATGACTTTCTCAAGGGCAGTATCTATACAAATGCTAGCAAAGTGTTTTTTTGTCTTATTAACAGATCACAAATTAAAGTAATGCTTGCATTTCACTAATGTAGCTACGTGACTGGCTAATTGGCTAGGGGTGGGGGAAAATTGGTCCTTAGATGCTTCATGATGTGGATGTAGACAATTCTGCATCGATTTGCAAAAGAAACAATCTCATTTAATAACGTGATGTTGACAGAAAGAAAAAAAGGTTGAACTCAACTGTGAGGTTAATGTAGCACTCAGTCTACAGTGCACACATGCTAGAGTTCATCTTTACAAAAGGCAGCAGTTGCAAGCATTTTTTGATTTCATGAATAAACTTTGAAGTATGAAGTACATGAAACATGAAGTATAGAGTGAACTTTCATTCAGAGGCTAACATTAGGGGAGCAGAGGAGCAACTCCAGCAGTAACAAATGAAACCTGCCGATCAACACACACTGCAGAATTAAACAACTTAAAGAAAATAACAGTGCAGAGAGGCTGCTCTCCACTGCTAGAGACATGACGTTAATAACACAGTGGAGCACTCTTCCTCCTCTGTTTGTTATTCTTATCCATGCAGGTGACTGTTAGCCTGGCTAACACCAGACCGAATCTCAATCTCATGTGAAATTGAGGTAGGGTCTGGCGAGGAGCCGTTCATTTCCTCGTATTTGAGTCGGGATCAACGAATGTCGATCAAATGCTTCTGTACGCTACTGGAAAAACTTACAGCCAATCATATCAACGATAGACAATGACGTATTCAGAGCCTGTAGGGAGCAGCGCGAACACATTTTATGAAGGGAAAATCATGTAGCGCAAGTTTTTGTTCTATTTTCAAAGTGAACTTGTCTTCCAATTTATTTAGCACACAATCTATTGCTGTTTCTAACGGTTGCTGCAGCTCCGTGGCCGCCATGCTGGATGTAAACAGAGTTGCTCTACGGTCGTCATCGTCTTGAGCCCGCCTCCCCGTTCTGTGATTGGTTCCCTATCTCAGGCGAAAATGTTGTCTTGGTGGCCATGCTAACTTTCTGAGAGAAGTAGAAGCTCGCTGGAATGAGAGCATGGGTATACCCAGGCTAGGTGACTGTAAGACACTCAAATTAATGTAATTAATGGAGTAATTTCTTAAAGTAAAAAAAGGTGAGTACCTTATCTGCCAGTTGTTTTTCATACTGTATTTAAGTGGACTGAGAGGTGAGAAAAAATAAGTTGTATTTTGATTGTGTTATGCATCAATCAATCATCAATCAAGATCCATCAATAATCAGTTTGTCATTGCATTGTAGCCCTCTGAAATGGAATTGAATCAAATCGGTTGGTGCCTCTAGTTTCCCACCCCTATTATTAGCAGCTGTGCAGCTATCAGTTGACTACAAATATCCAGTCATATTTATACAGGTGTGGGATGACTCGTTGCTTATTTACTCTGCTGAACAGTTTACTGCCTCAGCTCTTCCACCACCTGACATCAACCTTATGTGCTGTAGGTTTGGTCAATCAATCAATCAATCTTTATTTATATAGCACCAAATCACAATAAAAGTCATCTCAAGGCACTTTACACATAGAGCAGGTCTAGACTGTACTCTTTAATTTAAAGAGACCCAACATTCCCACATGAGCAAGCACTTGGCAACAGTGGCAAGAAAAACTCCCCTTTAACAGGAAGAAACCTCAGGCAGAACCAGGCTCAAAGTTGGAGAACATCTGCCTTGACCGGTTAGGAGAGAGAGGAAGGATAGGAGAGAGAGAGAAGCACATTGAAAATCAACATAGCCGGGACTGGAATCTGTCATCAGGACGTCTACAGGCCCAGATTACCTGAGAGACGAGAAAGCACAGACAACTCCGGGGAAGAAGTTTAGGTTATTGAATGCATTAATAGTACATGAATGTTATTGGATATAGATGGATGGATAGAGAGAGAGAGGGAGGAGAGAGGAGCTCAGTGCATCATGGGAGTCCCCTGGCAGTCTAAGCCTATAGCAGCATAAACTAGGAGCTGGCTAACTATAAGCTTTATCAAAAAGGAAAGTTTTAAGCCTACTCTTAAACAAATAGAGGGTGTCTGCCCTCCGGACCGAATCTGGAAGATGGTTCCACAGGAGAGGAGCCTGATAACTGAAGGCTCTGCCTCCCATTCTACTTTTAGAGATACTAGGAACCACAAGTAGGCCTGCATACTGGGAGCGAAGTGTTCTGGTAGGTTGGTCTAGTTGATTGAGATTTAAAATGTTCATAAATGCTAATTAAAGCAGGTTTAGCTTTCCAGACACATCTTTAATTCTAACTTTAAGACTTAGGGCCTGATTTACTAAGATCCCAAATAGTGGGTACTAAGTTATGTGCACAGTGCAATAGATTGCGTGTTTAGTTTGTGTGCGTTTTGCAGGTGATCTACTAAGAATAACTGTGTAAATGAAAACAGGTGCAACAGGTGCAGACAGCAGTATTTAAATGAGGGTTTTGTGTCTTTATGGAGAGTTTGGAATGAAATGTGATCAGGTTCTAGTGGAAGAGGTTAACTAATATATTGAGTTATAACAAAAACTAATATTACCAGAAAAAACAACATATGGAGAGTATTAGTGACAAAGTCAATGCTGTTAGTAAAACCACAAATATTCCACTCTAAAAATATTAACACAGGTGTAAAAACTCTGTCCTGTGTGTATTCTGTCATTGTGCCTCCGTCTCCTCCTCTCTACAGTAACAGAAGTCATCTGAGCACAGTGCAGCAGGTTAATACCTGTCCTTCAAAGGTATTATTTATAGACACAGTTAGCTTCAGAAATAATACCTTCAGGTTTGGTAAATCACAATGTGTGTGCTAAATAACATATTTACATTTTCTCCTCCCTGTATTTTTCACACTGGGGTTAAAACACCTCATATTACATATTCATTATGGTAAACATATTAAATGGACAGAGTGTATTATCTTACACAGTTGAAAGATGCAAACCTCAGTGTGCTGTGTTAGTAGATCAGCTTGCAAATTTTTTGCGGGTGATGTCAAGTTTGCACACGTTTCTACACACACAGACCTTTAGTAAATCAGGCCCTTAGTGCGCCAGCTGGGGGTTAATGTAGCTATTTGCACTGGTCTTTACAATCAACAACAGAGCATGTTGTGAGGTTAGCTCTTAGCCTAGACATATTTTGTTTGCTACTGTTCCATTTGCTTGTGAAAATAACTTGTCCAGAAATCGTGGGTGGAGACACAAAGACGTGCGAGCACTTACAATTTTAATGAAGCCCAGTAAATTGATGTAAGATGGGGCATCATCTGAACAACTTGTTGAATCACATGAGTTCAGAGCAGGCCAGGCCAAAGTCAAACTCTATGTAGACAGATAGAGCTGGCAGTAGCAGCGCTGCAGCTATACCATTGTTTGCAGGTCCGGCCCTAACCAATTTGTCGCCCTAGGCAAGATTTTAAGTGGCGCCCCCCTTGCATCGCAGTAAATTCTACTGCTGGTGTACATACTCACAAGAAACTGAATAGCTTTATCTTGGACATTCTTTTATTTAAAGAAAGCAATTGCCCAATCAAAATACTTAGAACAAATTAGAAAGAAATACAAAAAAATATGAAATGAATATATGAAATATAATATAAATAGCTTACATAAAGTATAAGATTGAAATACCCACAAAATAAAAAGTGTAAACAAGTGACTTAAAATAAATGATAAATACAATATAAATGAGGCACTGCACACAATAAGATATTAAAGAAACCAGTATTGACAAAAAATTACAAGGATTAAAATAAAAAGGGGGATCTTACAAAGACCTCTAGTGGTGCTTTTTGGTACTGCACTAACTTGAATGACTTAAAAACTACACCGCCACCTCCTCAACCTCACATCACCTGCTACAGCTTTACTGTCCTGGTCTTTCTTGCAGCAAAGTCATCTACAACATCATCATATGACAACTGATTTGAGACCACATGGTTTATGCTTATGATGGCAAGTCCACTGAGACGTTCTTGCATCATAGTAGATCTCAAGTAAGTTTTAATCAGTTTGAGCTTAGAGAAGCTTCTTTCAGCCGCAGCCACTGTAACAGGAAGAGTGGCAGAGATTCTCAAAGCAACCCTCATGTTGGGGTACATTTCTGACAGCTTCTTCTCATGCAGGAAGGTCAAGAGTTCCATGTTTGTCACATTCTTTGATGGCAAAGGTGGAAAATTCTGCATTTCCTTTGCAAGTTCTGTGCCATCAATGTCCAGCTGGCTGTCATGGGTCAGAGCAGTACTTAAGGTTTGACACTACTGTAGCAGGTCTTCTTCCTCCAAGTTGGGGAAATTGAGGAGTACACCAAACTTGTTATTTACCTCTCCAAGATTCTGAAATCTCTCATCAAGTGAAGAGATGGCAGTATCCACAATCACATTAAAAAATGTGGTTTCCATTTTTCGCAGTGCATCTTGTATGGGCTCATCTGGAGACTCATAGCCAAAGTGCCTTTTTGTGGTTCTCAACAGCTTTTGTTTGAGTTCAGCCTCCACATTCATCTCGTCACACATCTTCTTTGTCGTTGTCTGTGCATCAGAAAATCCAGTCGACAGCCACATCAAGCTGCATGGAGGGTGACTGCATCAGTTTACTGACATACTGGATCTTGCTGAGAATGTCATACCATATGGCTGTACAAATGCAGAAGCGATAGGATCCAATCTCCTCAGCCAAAGACTGGTCTTCAACTCTCACCACAGGGTCTGCAGTCATTTGCCTCACCTCCAGAAGAGCCTCTCTGACTTGCCCAGCCTGATACCTTACTTACACCTTTATTTTTTCCCTTCATGTTGGCGCCGTTGTCATAGGACTGGCCTCTGCAGTCCTAAAATGGGATGTTAATTTCTTCTAGCCTTTTTAGGATTAAAGATGATAAATGTTCTCCTGGTGACTCCTCTGCAAAAAGAAAGCCCAAGAAATGCTCTTTAACTTGAGGTATGTCTTCTTGTGACACTATCCTGACTATGACAGAGAGCTGTTCCTTATGACTTAGATCAGGGGTGCAATCTAAAATGATGGAGAAATATTTAGATGTTTTGATCTCTTTCACAGTGTATTCTATTGTTTTAGAACTGATGGAGTCTATCAGTTCATTTTGGATTGTTTTGCCTAGATAATGTACATGACTGCCAGCTCCACTTTCCACCCTACTGACATGCTGCTTCATCACTGGATCAAATTTGGCCATAAGCTCCACCTCTTTCAGAAAATTTCCATTGTCTGGTTTATTTAATGTGTCTGTGGACCCCCTAAAAGCCATGTTTCTTTCAGCTAAGTACTGAATTATTGCCACCAATCGATGTAGAACGTCACGCCACCTTTTTCTCTCAGCCTCAGCGAGTACCATCTCTTGTTTGTCTATTGTGAGCCCTTTCGACAAAACGGACTTCCAAGTCTTTCCATGTTGCCATGTGAGCATTATGCTCCTGGCTATCATCATGGATCTTGAGCAAGTAACTTGCATTTTTCCAGTCCTTTAGTCCTTCCCTATTCAGTTTATAATCTCTTTTGGAAAAGATTTTGCAGCAGAAGCAGTGCAAGCTGTCATCTTTTACAGAGTACATAAGCCAGCTTCTTCTGACTTTTTCTCCATTGACTAAGAGTCTGTAAAAATACTCATGTTGACACCTTCGTCTGTCCTTTTGTTTAGGGAATGTGAAGCTGTTCAATTTGATATGGACCTCTGTTAACCAACTCTGTTCGTACCGTATCAGTTAGAGGAGATGGCCAGTCAGCAGGGTCTCCTGGAGCAGCAGAAGGAGCGCTTGATGCTGCTGCATCACTTCTGGGTTGTGCTGCTGAGGTGGAGGTGACAGGAGGAGCGCTTGATGCTGCATCAATTCTGGGTTTTGCTGCTGAGGTGGAGGTGACAGGAGGAGTGCTTGATGCTACTACATCACTGCTGGGTTGTGCTGCTAAGGTGGAGGCAACAGGAGGAGCGCTTGATGCTGTAGGTGGCCCAAGATTTGCAGGGGTGGGACTGAGAAACCTCAACAGCGCATCTGAAGAGAGAAGAAGAGTATGTGACACCAGTCTAATAATAAATATGACATGATACATAATATGATTTCAAGAATAAAATGAAATGAAATAATATAAATGAAAAACTAAGAGATACATGCGTGATGTTCACTATACTGTACATGTATAATATACAATGTACTTTTTCTGATATGCAAATTATATAAGATTCAATTTTATTGTCATTACAACTAAATTTGCTTATTAGCAGAATGCAAAGAAGTAGTAAACTGCAGTATAATATAGAATGTGGGAATGCTAAGTTATGCTATAACATGAATGATGTGCACTTTAACACGGATGTAAAGTTTAACACTATAAACACACTTTAGACAATATGAACTGTAACACAACATACAGCTAGGCTTACAACTATAATAAAAGGGTGGAAAAGGAATAGCATTTTGATTGACTATTACAAGCTAAGAAAACGTTAGCTAACCAGATGTCAATAAAAATGTAAATACATTTTAGATTATAAAAATATCATAAATATGAAACTAAATAGGCTATGTCTGCACACTAAATAAGCTGGGACTTTTCTATACAGCAATTCCCAGTGAAACATGGTTTATATGTGAACGTTGAATAAACGTCTCCATATAGCCGGTAAAAAAACTTTAAATTTTCAACGTCTTTTCACCGGTTACCATAGACGTCTTTTAGACGTCTTTTCAACCAAAATGTGCTTGCAGGGAAGTAAGGTGGGAGAAGTTTAACTACTACTCCCATAACAACTTAGGCCCTTCCATAACATTAACTGGCGTTAAAACTAACAGTTAACGCTAGCTATTTATTGATTAGCAAACCATGTTATGCTAATGGTTATCGTCGTTCTGCAACAGACAAATAATGTCATGACATTGTAACGTTACCTCTGTCTTTGTCTCGTTGTTCCTCCTCTTCTTTTCTTTCTTTCCTTCCCTGGGCACCAGACAATTTGGGACGTTTTGACATGTTGTTGTCAAGCTTGCCTTGGGGTCACGTCAAAAACGCCCCCCCCCCCCCCCCCCCCCCCCCCAGGTAGCAGGTACAGTCTAATTAGTCGGATGGGGGGGGGGGGTCTTAGGAAAGTAACGTGTCATCATTATTATTATTATTATTATTATTCCTTGCTATGCAGTTAAATTAATGTGGGCTTATTATCTTCATATTAAGACATAATACCAAGTAGTTTTTAGAATAGTGGAAGTTACATTTTTTTCTTGCCCCATTTGTGGCGCCCCCTGGATGGACGGCGCCCTTAGCATTTGCCTACACTGCCTATGCCACGGGCCGGCTCTGATTGTTTGTGTGGACTCTGCATGATTGTGAGTCGCAGCAGTTCAGGACGCACACACACTGCTCTGGTAGAGCTAGGTTGTCTGTGTCAGTGTTTCACACACACAAGTTACATGGCTGGCTCCTTGCCAACAATACTGTATCAGTGTAGGAAAGTTAGGCATACAACTGAAACACAAATGGTAAGAATGAAATACTTGGAGCTCCCAGCTAGCCGAGTGGTTCCAGTACACGCCACAGAACCCCAACACCTCTGCTTTGACTCCAGTTAGGGACCTGTGTTGTATGTCATGCCTTTCACTATTCCCTTGTTTCCTGTCTGCTTATCTACTATCAGCTGTCCATTAAAGCAAAACATGCCCGATATACAGTATTTTAAAAGAGAATGAATCACATACACACACACGCACACACATTGCATCACGCACAAAGAACATCTATCGAGCTGACCTTTGGCTGTCATCCCAGACATGGTGTGAGTACAGTACCTGAATGATGATCAAACAGGCAGACATTACTTCCATAAATATGATTTATGCAGCAAACATTTTTTTCCTCATTAATTCCAAAATTGCTGGACATAAATAATTCAAACACTCCGAGCCTTAGGTCATTAAGACAGTAATCCTCACCAGCTTATTTCACTATATTTATCCCTCAGTAGTTCAATTGAAGCAATCTCAGAAGTGAAAGTGAGGCATTGTAGAAGAGTTGGTCATTAGCAGCTGAAATAAACTGGTGCTTTCACTTTGCTTTAATCTTGTTTTGAGGTGAGACGTAGGAAAATAGCCTTGAGTATGGCATGGTGGATAAATGTCAATTATTTTTGCACTTTAACATTCAAATTGCACTTTTTAATCACCCCTGTAGAGAGGATTTTACAGGAGTTTTATCGAGCCACAACACAATTCAGATTTGAGAGCCAAATAGTACTTTTTCAGTATTACAAACATTTTCTCCTCCTTATTGGAAGAATATGTGTCTACGGTAAATGTTTAGAAGGTGTTGTTGCTCTGTGAAAAGCCTTGCGGTGCTGATAAGAGGAGAAGGACACATTTCATTAATCCTCCAGCAGCAGCTGCAGGTTGGCTCAGGACCTTGGAAGAGTTTCCAGCTTTTTCTTTTTTTTCCTTTAAGGGTTTCAGAGAACAAATTGCAATATTTCTACATCACCTCAGTGTTTTCTAATATGAACCCTGCTGCTTCAGGCTTGTTACTCCTAATCTTGTTCCTCCTCTTTCTACCTTGATTTGCTCCATTTGTTCAGTAAAGTTATTTATTTACAAATGTCAGGCTGCAGGCTTGCTGTAGTGAGTCCATAAGAAGGTATAGAGGAAAGGAGTTCATTTATCAGTGTCTACATAGTGCCCTGTTCCCATAAAAAAAACATAATTTTACAGAAAATAAGTCAAAATTTTATAGTAGGTTTTTGTTTTTTAAATTTTATACAAAACTGTAAAATTAGACATCATCTGTAAATTTAGATCCAAACTGTTATATTAAATTTTTTTAAATAACGACAAATTACGATTACACGCGATTTTATATCAGGCGGCGCGAATGAAGCGTCTGGAGCGACGCAAATGAAGCGAATTAAGCGTCTGAAGCGGCGCGAATAAAGTTGGAAAAATTGAACTTTTCAGGCGGCATCGCGCAGCGACATCCAATCAGCGCCGAATATCTCCCGACGTCACATTCGTGACGTTGGCACATACGTTTGCACTCAAACATGGAGGAAAAGCTGATCGTGGCAGTGTGTGGACACCCGGTCCTATATGATACGGCTGCCGTCTTCTACCGGGACCGAAATAAGAAAGAAGAGGCATGGGCCATGAGCGCAGAGGTGGGACTCTCTGGTAAGTTCTGAGACTATACGTGGCTTGTTTTACCACGTTACTGACTGTGTTTCTCAATGAATGAAACATTAGCATTGGTTAGCACTAGCACAGCAGACTGTCCCGCTTGGCAGGATACCAGTTTCAGTTTATGTGTGAATGTTTTCATTGTCTGAATATTTAATTTGGTTAGATGCTAATTATACAAAATGTATGTCTCTGTGTGTGTGTGTGTTTGCAGTTGAGGTGTGTCGTAAAAAGTGGAAGGGGCTGAGGGACACCTATCTAAAAAACAAGAGGGAAGGAGAAAGAAGGGGCGGCTCGGCAGGAGGGCCTCTTAAAAAGTGGCGTTTCTCTGCGGTCCTGTCTTTCCTCGAAACCCTTTACCACTCCTAGAGAAACCAGTGGCAACATGGGTGGGGGGTTCCAGGAAGACGGGGCCGCAGAGAACACATTTTTGAGTTTAGATGGTGAGGGAGAAGCAGGGCCGTCAGGAGAAGGAGTTTATGACGGTTGGTTAAGTGAAGACACATATGCAGTATCAATGTCACAGTACATGTAAAAACAGTTTCTATTTCAGTAGGCAATACACCCATTTCTTTATGTATTGTTTCTGTTACATTTGTTTCCATTACATTTGAAATTATATGTACCCCTATTGTAGAATAATTTTGGATCATAAAATAATAATAATTTCTCTTTTATAGATCAATCCTTGTGACAGCGAGGGCACAGCTCCTGCTGCTTCTCCTGCTGCTGCTGCTTCAGCCAGTGGTATGTACTGTACAAAAGTTGAATTGTGTTTATTTTTAGGGCTCAAGTCCAAATAGAAAATTAACCTATACAAACTATATCACTGAATGAATGTTGTGATTTTGATTTCATACAGGTGCATGGACAAGGAAGAGGAAGAGAGGGAAGGAGATGGATGTCGGGGAGAAAGAGAGAGAGAGTTTAATTGAGGGCCTTCCCATAAAGAGTCTACAAAGGGCACCTGCCCCCCTGCCACCACCACCACCTGCCTGGAGAGAAGAGGAGCATTTCCTAAGCAGTCTGGCTCCTTCCCTCCATAGGCTGCCACCCCAGCAAAGGGAATACGTTAAATTTCAAATTCATAAATTAATTTATGAAGCAACAACATTCAATTTAAATTTGGAAACTCTTGAGTAGCTGGGGTGACAACCTATGGAGGGAATGAGCCAGGCTGCTTTTTCTTTTTTATTATATTTTTTGTTGTTGTTTTACTTTTGTTTTTGTATTATATTTTGTATTTTTATATAAACAAATATATTTTATTGACTTAATATTTCTCATGTCATTCTTTCACATATATTCTTTCAAGTGCAATGAGAGATTGAAGTGTAGACTGGCCAGTTTCTAAATGAAGGTTAAAGTAAAGAAAAGAAAGTTTAATGGTATAATATCAGATATGTCAGTATGGAATGAATTGATGTTACATGCACAGTGACTGGTATACATAAATTGTGGTAGTTATATTGCAGGATTATTGCTCAATGGTTGTATTTGGGTGGCTCATAAAAGAGCCGTTTTTGGGGTGCTTGTGCACTAGATGTTATGTTGCCACGGGACCACTCCCTCTGCAGAGAAGAAGGCTGTGAAGGTCTCCCGAACCCTGATGGCCTCTCTCGCAGAGTTGTTTGCGCCAACTCTTCCCAGACCTGGCAGTGGCTCCACCTCACCCCCTGCGATGCTCCCCCCAACTCCGCAGGAAGTTGTGAAGAAGGCAGGCCTTCACACATTTCTCCTCGACTTCCGGGTGGACCTCAAGGACACGGTGGTACATCCTCCACTGAGACGCAAGGATGCCAAAGGCATTTTCCACCACCAACCGGGCCCGGGACAGACAGTAATTGAAAATCCTCTTGTCTCTGGGGAGGATGCGTCCAGGGAATGGCCTCATGAGGTTTCTCCTGAGTGGAAAGGCCTCATCAGCAACAAAACAGTGAGGCTGAGGTCCTCGGTGCTCAGCTGCTGGTAGAGGCTGGTCAGCAGGCAAGTGGAGGGTTCCAGCGTGAAGTGCCTGTCCAAAGGCAGAGTTGGCCAGGATACCTCCATCGCTGGTTCTCCCGTAGCCCCCAACATCAATTACTGTGAAACAGTAATTGGCATCAACACCTACCAAGAGAACAATTGAAAATGTTCCCTTGTAGTTGAAGAACTGTGATCCAGAGTTGGGGGGGGGGGGGGGGGGCCTTCAACACCACATGCTTCCCATCCAGAGCTCCACAGCAAAGAGGGAAATTCCACCTCTCCTGAAACTGCTCTGCGATGGACCTCCACTTCTCTGTGGTGGGCACGGCCATGAACTCCTCGACCAGGCAGTCCCAAATTGCAGTGACCACATCAGGAACAATTGTAGACACCGTTGAAATGCCCACACGAAAGCTGTTTGCGATGCTCCTGTAGGAGTCTCCTGTAGCCAGGAACCTGCAACATAGGATAGATGAAGGGTCAGGCTTAAGCTTTCTTGAAAACCTTAAAAAAAACCCAGCCTATAGCATTTCAATAAAAATAAAAAAAACTTCAAACATTTATCTATTCTACATTTAAACTTAAATTAGAAAATTGCAAGCTTTGTGGTAAAAATATGTCCATGTATATTATGTTAAAAATTCTCTGCAATCACATTATGAAATAAGAACCATATTCAAATCTTAAAAAGGAAAAGTGTTGATATCTGGCAAGAAAGGTGAATAATATTTTTTCTCTCCCCTTTCTGATAACCATTGACTTACAAGTAAACAGACTAAATACTTTTATTTGACTGAGGAAAAAAAAATAGTTTATAGCTTGATATCTAGCTTGGAATTTCACCGTCTCCTCCAGGGGACGGTGAAATTCCCCCAGCTCAGTGCGTCTCCGGAGGATGTTGTGAACCCAGACACGACGGTGGGTGATTTTCCGGCGCTTCTGGATCTTGTAGAGCAGGTACAGTGCAGCAACGGTGGTTATTTCAGCCATGATCAACGTGAAAAGAGAGCGGGTTGAGAAATGAGCGGGAAAACGTTTGCCCATGCGTCGTTTTTTTTTTCTTCGAACGACAAGTGCGAATGAAGCGATGATCCAAAAATTTACATTTATGATCAAGCGGCGTGATAGAAGCGATTTTTTCGCGTCAGATGCTTTTGGTCTGAACGCAGCTTTAGACTCTGTAATCAGAGGCTGGTCCACTGACACGGAGGACTAATGTCTAGACCTGCTGTGTAGGCCTCTCAAGTGCCTTGAGATGACTTTTGTTGTGATTTAGTGATATATAAATAAAGATTGATTGATTCTATTTTTCAATTCTCTACCACTGTATGTGTTAAAGCAATAGATTCATACAAAAGTATATTAGAAAATAAATTATAAATGTGCAAATAACAAACTAATTTTGTTTGATCTTTTCCACATAATCCAAATTTCCTGTTTTCTACTAGCATTAGCCAATGAAACTGTTAGCTTGCTGTAACAGCCCTGAAGGACTGTTAATGGCCATTATGGATTTCAGCTGCTGTGACTATGGTGACATGCAGTGACCTGATGTGAACTCAACAACAGAAAAGAATGACCAACAAATATACTGCAACTGTATTACAAGTGGTAATATTCTACCCTAAACACAGTACTGATGATTTACAGTCATTCTAATTCTTGGTGTATATTGTATAGTAAAATCCACCTGGGCAACCACTCAGACGTCTGTGTCATTCAGTGCTCGTCATAAAACTGTGTTATTTAAGAGCTTTACTTTAAATGGCATTTGGAGTGTTTGTATAATGTCTACACACGTTTTCTAAATGATGTTCAGATTATAGTTAGGTCAATGAGCAATTAAGTAATCACCGACACCTGTTAAAAGGGAGTTTTTTCTTGCCACTGTCGCCAAGTGCTGCTCATGTGGGAATGTTGGGTCTCTTTAAAATTAAAACCTGAAGAGTGCTCTATGTGTAAAGTGCCTTGAGATAACTTTGTTGTGATTTGGCGCTATACAAATAAAGATTGATTGATAAAGATTGATTGATAAAGATTGATTGACCTGGCACAGGAGAGTGAGTATAAAGGAAGAATGGAGCAGGTGATAGGAATTTTGCTCATTAGCAAAATGTTGCTATAGTGAAGGAACCAGCGATGGTGAACATCCTTAATTTCAAAGTGAAAAACATTTATCCTCCAAAGTTCACCAAGATGATCCGCATGTCACGATATTAAATGAAGGGCAGAGAGCTACCAGTTAATAAGTAAGGCAAATCATACAACAGCAGAGTATCCATTGCATTACTGAATTTTAAATGTTTATGGCAATGCAGTCCCTAGTGATGGAACTGTATTACAAGTGCCACAGGTGAGCAGCAGCACCATCTTGCCAAGGTACTCTGTACTCCACACAAAGCTAACATATTCTTTCTGGAGTTTGATGCCAGTGCTATCAGATCTCACTGTGGAGAAGACACTACATGGTCACGAAATGGTTGAATGCATTATCGCTTTATATTTCTTTACATATTTCATATCTGAGTATTCTCAATTTGTTTTTACTTTATTAGACTGCCCAATGTGATGACTGTGAAAAAAGAGATATCTATAAAGGTGAAAACCAAGTATGAGTCATTAAGGTGAATGATCTCATTAAACTCAACACGCTATTTAATATACAAGTCTGAGTTGATGTTGTGCTTTGGTTTGCATTTAAGTTGTCAGAGCCCTTAGATCTGGTGGGCAAGGCTCCATCAATGGACACACTTGACACATTTGTGTCATGGTGGACTATTTCACTAAATGGCTAGAGCCCCATCCACCAGAAAGTAAAAGGATTTAGAAAGTGACAAACTGCATAGTGGATTTTGTGTGGTGCATCAGAATGAATTCTGACCAGTCATATGATAATATTGTAAACACAGATCAACCTGGATTTGTGTGCCAAGAATGGCATTGCCAGAATCATATTGTGATTATAAAAAAGAGAATGACCTTTTTTCTCCAGTTTTAGGGCTGTAAAAAAGATGGTACAGGAGCAAATAACTGGGATAGTTACATCAAACCAACTGTGGAATATGGACAAAAACAATAACCATTAAATATTCTCCTTATTTTCTCATGTATGAAGTGGCATCAAACACTGATGGAAAATGTGCTAATCTAACACCGAGAGGAAATGCCAAAATGCCATTGAAGGAATCACTATTAACCATCTAAAGAAATGTGTGGAACCACAGCCACGAATGCCTGCAAAATGGATTGCCGCCACCAGTCCCACTTAGAACTATGCAGAGCATGTAGGAATGTATGCCAAAGTCAAGGGAGAAATAAAGAAGAGCATGATGACTGAAAAGAATAAAGTTACTGTTCTTTATGCTTACAAAGGTAATGTGTTTCTAATCAACTGCCATGCTTTTCCTCAGAATTGAAAGCATACAGTCTATGGTTCCATTGGATTTGTGTTTGGACACCACCATTGTAGCAGGACCTTTATTGTCCAGCATGTACACTGTAATAGGAAAATGAGGTGACAATGTAGAGCTTTATTCTCACAACATGCTGGCCTGTTAACAAGACCTCAGGTAGGTTCTAGACCACTTGCTTATTGGGCTTGACTGCTCTGGAAACCATACCAGTTAAAATTTGAAATGCTACTCCTGTAGAGACCTTCCTTTTTTCTACAAATGACGGTTCTCCATTTTTTAGTAATTGCTTGTCTTGCTCTATTGGAGCTCCAGCAAGTTTCTTTATGATGTGTTTTGAATTATTAACTAACTTTTAAAATGAATTGGTTTATTGTATGTTATTTTTTGTATATTGTTTGGAACTAACTGGCCATTGCAGATACTTGTGGGAAGGATGTTTATGGGAATGCGTCACAGATCAGAGAGGAGCCACACACAGAATCACAGTCCAGAGAAAGGGGTAAGGTAACTATGACTTTACTGGAATATGCAAGCAGAGCACAGTTCAGCCTGTTCCACAAGTCAAAACCAAAACTAATTAGGCAGAGGTACAAAAACATCAGGCAAAATTTCAAAACAGGCAAGCAGGCACAGGCCAACATCCAGAAAAGGCAGCTAATACTAGATCTGGAAACAACACAGCCAAAGTACTAAGGAGTTCTGAGGAGTAAATGAGCAAACAAGCAACAGGTGTGTGGCAGAATGAGCAGGTCGATAACTGACTGAACTGAGCAGAGGGTGTGTGTAGGTTAACAGCAGGAGGGTGGGGGGTTAAGAGGAGCAGGAAGCTCCAGCAGAGTCCGTGACAAGAATGGTTCATGTACCATTAATTCATGTTACTAACTTGGCTGTGATTTTGTGCTTTCTTTTATCACAGGTTCCTATGGATCATGGTCATGGACCCCCCTTACCCCTAAATTCCACCGGGTCTGGATCTGGCTCCACTCCGGCATGGCGGCGGATCCGATCCATTTCCATTCTAGTCAATATGTGTACTTCCACCGGCTGCGGAACGGCTCCGTCACGGCTGCGGAACGGCTCCAGCAGTCCAGAGGCCTCTGGAGGACATATGCAGAGTTTCTATTTTTTCCGGATGCCGGCGCAGCAATTCAGCACAGAGCAGATCGTGCGGGACAGGAAGTCAAGAAAAAACGTCCGGTTTCAAAATAAAATACACCGTGTTCACGACGGATCATATTTCCCCAGCACTATACCTTGAAAACATCATAATGGGCGGAGCCAGACCTGAAGTCACGGTTTTCAGGCACCCCTACTACTCCTCTGAATGGATGTGTTGGTTTTGTGGTTATCTAGAAAGTACATCCCGCGATTATCCGTGAATTCGTGAGATCTCATGGGTCCTCACCCCTACTGCTGCCCGCCGGAGCTGGGCGGAGACGCAACACAGACGGAGGCGGTGGGTGTTGACGGACGGCGGAGGACGGAGCCGGAACGCAGCGCAGCCGTTCTGGAGCGGATCCGGTGGACTTTAGCACTTTGTTACAGATCAGGAGCTTCTGTGAGTTGTGGTTGCTGACCCTACTGCTGCCGTGGTCCTGCTTGACACCCATGCCCGCTGCTATTATGATTATTATTATGTTTGTTAGTATTGTTGTTATGGTTACTTATGTGTTTCTTTCTCCCCTCTTCTCACCTCCTCCTTTCTTTTTCACCCCAACTGGTCAAGGCCACTAGTCGCCCACCTAGAGTCTGGTTCTGCTTGAGCTTTCTTCCTGTTAAAGGGAAGTTTTTCCTTGCTGCTGTCGCCAAGTACTTGCTCATGGGGGAATACTGGAACTCTTTAAAATAAAGGGTTCTTTTTATGTCTGTCTTGCAATCAATATTTGACAACTGATTCATTATGATTGCATTTTTGGAAGTTGCTTTGGAGTCATTTGATAAATGACACATCACACTTGGTTGACTTGGTTCTCTCATAAACACAATATTGACAAGCACTTAATGACAAAGAGATCTGTATGGGTACCTATCTATCTATATTTTACTATACAACATACACAAAAGGACTGTAAATTATTAAGTCCAAGCCTTCAGTACTGTGTTTAGGGTAGAATATTACCACTTGTATTCTACTCATCCTGTGGCTCAGTGTAGTGCTCAATATGTTTGTAGCCTCGACAAAAAAAACTTTGATGAATACAGATGGGGACAAATTAAAGGAAAAACCTGAATAAATGAGTGGAAAAACATAACAACTGCAGATGCTTCCACACAGATGCACCGCATAGTACAATCAAGCATTTACTGTGCAGAAAATCTAATCTCTTCTGTATCCGTGAGCACAGGCTGTCAACATGGGTGTGACAACTGAATGAATCATCCAAGTGGACACCCAGGTACTAGTAGGAGCAGACCTGAGTGATTGGTTCCCTATGTATCACCACTGGGCTGTGATCCCCGACTGACTTTGGGTCCAGGATGATCTCCTGGGTTTTACTCACATTGAGAGCGAGATGGTTGGCATCACACCACTGCACGAACTATCCCTATCTCATCAAAGTAGGCTGTGGGACTTGTATCTTTGTGCAATAAGCTAAGAATGGTGGTGTCATCCGAGAATTTTAAAATATGATTACAGATTTACAACTAATCATGCTCTGTGGTATGTTTTAAAATGTTGAGCAGGCTCAGGTGATTCTGATTTTGTATCAAGATGACAAGAGGAATTGAAGTGAAAAGGAAAAGGAAGTGAAATACGGTTAATTGTTGGAGAACGGATGACAGGAGAGTTCAGTGGTGTAAAAAACATAGACACAGAGATGTGGCAACTTCAGATCTGATTCATTGGACATTGTCCGGAGTTGGTGGAGGAAGATGGAGAGTGTGATAACACTCAAAGGAGACAACATAAATGTACCTGCAGAAAAAAGGAATATGAAACAAGAGAGAGATTTTCCCAAATGAACTTTGATTTTTTTTTTTTAAGAACTCAGTTACACTCACTGACTGTTAAGATATCTTATCAATGCATTTATAGATCAGTATATTTGCATCTGATCTCTAAAAGCTCTATAAAAACATACTGGCAGGAGGCTCATTATCTGTGTGTACAAGAAAAATACACTTAAAAATACCTTGATGTTGTCCTGGAAATGTGACCTCATGCCTAGGATTTATACACTTTGTCTTACATAGCGTACAAGTATCTTTACAGCACAGTAAAATAGATTTATGGTTTAATTTCACTGTCACCATACTGATGTAACATGTTGCATCAGCAACAGAGATAGACTCATGTTGAAAACCAGATGGAAAGCCTTGTTCAACTCAGCTGCTTGTGTTGTCTGTAATGTTGTATTTTGTGAACTGTTGTGTAATGTTGTGTTTTGACCCACTGTAGCTGTGGCTTAAGTTCAACCTGCAGCTGCCTCAGCTCTTTCGAATTGGGGTGATTGGGGAGAGCTGTGGGAACATAGAAATGTGGGAACATAGGGCTGTGGGAACATAGACACACTCCCTTAGAATTCTGCATCTACCTGGAGAATAAAGCAAGAATAGTTGAGAACTAGGGGTGTGACGATACACTCAGCTCATGAGACGAGACGAGACGAGATATTGGGTTCACGAGATCGAGACGAGATTTGAACTATATTTTTAAGAAAGCTTCAATGAGGAAATACATGACTGTTCTTTTATTTATATATTTATATAAAATTCACAAAATGGAAATTGAATTGAAATGTTTGAACTAATCAGCTTGTAATGAATCCCTTTTTTCTACTTTCTGAATATATAATTATCATATGCAGTATGCAGCACTGTAAAAGGTTTCTCCATATAGATATTTTATAGATGGATCATTTTGGTATTTATGGAAATAACCATAAAAAAACTTTCAAATATCTAGAGAAAGTCTACTTAAACATACTAAATATAAATTAATTAGATAATAATTATGAAATAAAAAGTATTTGCTTGTAAAAATGCGCCTGTTAGTCTCTCAGCACCTGTCAGCATTCATTATAAATTGATTCCAAATGGTATTTTATTAATATCTTTAACTGCCATATATATAATCTGTCATTATTTAATGTTTTTGTTACATATTTTATTTTATACTATTTATTTTCATGGATATTTATTTTCTTTGTGTAACACTGGGTAGGAATTTATTTTATGACCGTGTTGCAAGTGGGACAAATTTAACAGAACAAGCCACTTGGGAGAAAAAGAGCACAAGTGAGTGGAGTGAAGCAGGTGCAGTGTGCAAAACCTCCACTAAGAAGTTGAAACCCTTAAGTTTGTGCAAAGAGACATTTTACTGCTCATTTTGAAGATTTATTTCGGTTTTAAGGATCATATTTTTGTGGACATTATATTTTGGTTTGGAAGATTTGTCAAGTGGACTCATTCCCTCTCGGTTGTGTGCAGCCAGCGAGGTACGTTTATTTCTGTTATGTTGTATTGTGCTTATTTGTTTACATTCTGTATGTACAAATATGTCTTAATTTTGCACACAGTGTATTTAAACAGTTTTGACGGTGGCTTATCATGGTTTATGAGGAAGGAGGAAAATAAAGTCATCTGTATTTGAAGAACCGTGGTCCCGTGTATTTCCTGGAGGGAGTGATAATATCTATATGTACTTCCTGTGTTCAGGGCACCAGCCTAATGGGAGTCTGTGGGTCTGTTCGAAACTGCATACTTTCCTACTACTCGTACTAACTCTGACATCATTTGAAGTATGTAGTGTGTTTCAACTGCGTAGTATGCGATTTAGAGTAAGTGAGAAGTTCCCGGATGGTTTACAAGATTCGCCAGAAATGCGGAGTATACATCAGGAGCTGACTACTCATACTCAAATTACCCAAGATGCAACCTAACTTCTGAAAAAACCCCAAAATATTAACGTCACAGATGACCACCTCGGTGGTTTCAAGTTAGCTACAGCGAGGGTATGTTCACTTCCTGTTTTCAAAATTAAAGCACCAATTCTATCGTTATGGTTTTCTTAATAATAAAAGGTAACGGGTGTTTTATTTTGTGAAAATGACTGGAAGTGCGTTACTTGCTACGGCTAACTCCGAATTCGCAGGAACAAAACTTTAAACAGGTGTGATTTGGACAAATTAGGGTCACATTATGGATCTAAAGGGCTACTTTACTTTCTCGCCTAAAAAGGTTAGAAATGTCGATAAAGTGGTATATTTACAGAGTTTGAGCTAAAGTGAAAATCCGCTTCAGCCTGCTGATTTCAGCTCGGGTAGGGACGAAATGCATTGTGGGTTATCGTGTAGTTTACTACAGTGTAAACGTTCTGCTTACTATCTCGTCGTGTAGTGTGTAGGATGGAAGTATGTAGTATAAAAGTATGTAGTATGCGGTTTCGAACACAGCCAATGTAAGCCCTCAAACTTTTGACAAGCACATGACCTGAAGCTGCTCTCTCATTGGCCTCCTTCAGTTTTCCCGGAAACGCCCAATTTTATTGGCAGCGAATTGTTGTTGTTTCATGTTTTTAATCTACTGTGATTGGACAGTTCCGGCTGTCATTCACACCCTACCGTCAGCTGCTGTCACTCAAACTCCTGCTGACTGTAGTTTCAGGAGATGACGTTAAAGTGGAGCCGCGGAAATTATTTGGTTATTTCTCTACAAAAACATAATTTCACAAGACTTTAACTAGAAGAGAGAAAGAGGATAAAGCAGCAGCAGGTGATGGAGGACGAGCTGAGACCCGGAGCTTCTCCCGCTGCTGTTATGATAAACGGAGCTGGCTAGCTGGATGCAGTGTGAGTTATTCCTTTTATTGCTTTATCTGTTTGCTGTTTCAAAGTGTCAGCACCGAAACGTTGTGGACAACGACAGGGGAATGAGACTAAAACATCTCTCTGAAAAAATCAAACAGAAAGCTGCAGCCATAGAGACAATAGCATGGAGCTAAGTTGTTTTTAGCAGACTTAGCATTGCTGAGCTCTTTCTGCAGCTGTTTCACCACATCTGGCCACATGTGGACCTCCGCTATGCCAAGCTCCAGAAGAGGAACATAGATTCAGTCAGTGGGTGCATCCAGCAGCTCCAACAGGACATATAAAAGATCGGATAGTAGCTGCATTCCTCTTATTAATATTGTAAAGTGTTAAAAATACTTTATAAAAGACATAACTATGAAGTGTAAAACATTTAAATGCATAAATGCAGGATAAGAAATGATGGAAGTAATTTTGACTATTACAGTTGATTTGGGGTACATTTCATTATTAAAATAAGAAGTTACATAAGTAATGCTGTAGCAGTGTAGAGTGCTTAATGCGCCATCTATTGTCATGTTTAGGTATTGCAACAACTAACAGATTACAGTGAAATCAGGACTGAAGACACAATAACTAAAATATAGGTGGTGTCTCTTTTTAAGCATATTACCTTATTGGTAACTCTGCTTTAACTGCTGGTATCTTTAGGTGATGTGAGTGAAATGTGCATTTTATCATGTCTAACTATAATGTTTTATTCCTCTCTCTGTGGGTCAGAGATACTATACTGGGACAAACCAGGGAACATTATAGTGTGTTGTGTTGTTTTTAGATTGGTTTTCCTTTCTTATTTTTATTTTTTTGCTGCGGTATGAAGTGGTGCTACGGCTTGTTTGACACTAACCCTAGGACCACCAACCATCAAACTGCGCCCCCCCAAACATTTTTGTCACATTATACAAATAATACTAATAATAATGAACTGGGATTTGTCAGCTGTGGTCATTGGTCTTTCAGATAAAACAAAGTTTACTGGCTTCACAGTGTCAAACTAAAACAGCTCGGTGAGAAAGTTACTTTTAATCAAGTTTTGGGACACATTTTTGGGACACATTGAGCCTACAACAACAGGCTACATGGGACCGAAGAAGACCATAACGGCTGAGGAAGTCGAGGACATAAGGAAGTCGCTCAATTTCCTCACGGAGGAGATTTCTGCTGTCAGGCTGCAGCAGAAAAGTATCCTGGACCTGGTTGAGGATGTGAAGGCTTTACGCATCCAAAATGCGGAAAAAGACAAGCAGCTTGCCTACCACGAGAGCAGAGTTGAGGACCTGGAGCAGTACACCCGGATGAATGATGTGATCATTACTGGGCTCCACGTGAAACCCCGGTCATACGCAAGGGCGGTGACCGCCGACAACGGGGAGGGGGGGGGGAGCCCGGTGAACTGGACATCAGTTCAAAGGAGCAGCAAGTGGCTGCCTTCATGCAGTCCAAGGGGATAAAAGTGGTCAGTGATGACATCGAGGCATGCCACCCTCTGTACAGGAGAAACGCTACCGACAAACCAGCCATCATCAAGTTTGTCAACAGGAAAAGCAAAACTGCACTACTAAAACAGGGAAGGAAGCTTAAGGGAACCAATGTCTTCTTGAATGAGCACCTGACCAAAAAAAATGCCGACATAGCCAGGAAGGCACGCTACCTAAGAAAGCAGGGAAACTACTAACTGTAAAATCTTCATTAAGCTGAACGGAACACCGGAGGAGGCAAAAGTAATAGTTGTCAGAAATATGGAGGAGCTGGAAAAATACCAATGATCAACAGGAACTGGACAATAAGGTAACAAGTAACTGGTTTACACACAACCATGACATACACTGAAAAAAAATCGTCTTTCTGCATCTGGATCCATTAACCACATGACACAGAGAATTAGTGAACACTATCATCTGGAAATGAACACTTTTGAATACACTGATCATAATACATGGGATTTGGAATATGATATTAACCCGGACAACAATTTCTTCCAAGGCCGTAGCTAGGATTTTTCAAATACCGAGGTCAAAACTAAGACCACAACTTATATAAGTATGCTGTAATCCATGATGTATTTATAACGCTTTCTTGCTGTGCATTTCTCAGTCATGGTCACTTTTGTGGTCCAGTTTTTTCTCATCACTTACAATTTTGCAACTTAAATCAACTCATATTTCAGTATTCTACTACTTCCATGGTTGTATATTTAAAAATTATAAGTACATTATATTATTTTCTTTGTTTGTTCTTAAAATGTGTAATGGAGCACGGCCTGCTGGGAAAGGGAGAAAAGGGCTCATCCAATGAATGAACAGTTTGCAAAATCAGGTCAAGTCCAATTCACAAAAGTAGACAACATATATCTGGTGATTTTCAAGTGGCAGTTCACATATACAGCAGCGAATATTTTTTCTGGAAGTGAGCACTATATAACAGCGACTTAAAAACTCTAGTAATATGCTGTGTTTATTTGTGAATTTGTGAAGAATCTGCTGACGGAAGCGCAACACAGCTGGAGCTGTTCGGTAAGGAAACCAGTTAAATTGGAAACAAGTTGGGACATCACTCCATCGCTGACTATAGCCGACTACTTTCGTTTTTACATGGCAGCGGTATCTGCAAGTACGTGTCACGTGACGGTCCGTTGATGCAAGGATAATTGTCTCGTCGGCTATTTTCACTTCACAATGAAACGAAACTTCAAGAAAAAAATACAGAGGACATGACCTCGGTGTCCTCAATGGTAGCTACGGCCGTGATTTCTTCTCTTCCATCAACAATAACTGTGACTAATATTTTGATGAACAGTTCAACAGGAGAATTAAGACAGATAGCAAACTATCCATCATACACTTCAATAGTAGAAGTCTTTATGCAAATTTCATTCAAATCAAGGAGTATATACATCAGTTCACAAAACCCTTCAGCATCATTGCCATATCTGAGACATGGATTACAGCGAATAAAGGCTTCGACTTTGAGCTTGAAGGCTATGAATTTAGATATATAAACAGACAAACTAAAGGGGGAGGAGGAGTTGCTATGTATGTGGACAGAACTCTGAAATTCAAGGTGTTGGACAATATGTCTGCAGCAGTGGATAATATTTTGGAATGCATAACAGTTGAAATTTATAAGGAAAAAAATAAAAATCATTAGCTGTATATACAGAGCACCAGGCTCTAGTATTGATATGTTTAAAAACTGGGTGGAGGAAACCTTTGCTAAAATGAGTCACAAAACAATTGTCACTTGTGGAGATTTCAATATTGACCTGTTCAATAAAAAAAAACCATACAATGACAGATGAATTTATCAACACTATGTTTAGTATGAGCTTAGACCCAGCAGAATCACATCTCATTGTGCCACTCTCATAGACAATATATTCACCAATGACATAGAAAATAATACAGTTAGTGGGTTATTAATTAATGATATTAGTGATCACTTACCAGTGTTTACAGTATATGACAGAAACTATAGGATTAATAAATCGGATTAGAAAAAAGAATACAGGAGACTGAGAACAGAGGAAACTATAAATGCTTTTAAAAATGACTTACTGGTGCAGAACTGGGATGATATCAAAATAAAGATGTTGATAGTGCTTATGAGGAATTTCTTAGAATATTTACCATACTATATAATAAAAACTGTCCCATAATGCAATATAGCAGGAAACTAAAATAAGCCGAGTGTCCATGGATAATAAAGGGTTTACAAAATGCAAAATGAAAAATACGCTGTACAGAGACTTTTTACGACAGAAAACTAAAGAATCAGAGAATAAATATAAAAAATACAAAAATAAGCTAACTAATGTTATAAGGAATAGCAAGAAAGAATACTACAGGAAAATATTAGACAATAATAAAAATAATATTAAAGGAATGTGGAGCATACTGAACAATATTATAAAAAATGGATCTAAACAAATTAATTTCCCAGAGTATTTTATTGTGAAGGATCAAGAAGAATATAATATGATGTTGTGGCAAATAGCTTTAATAAATTCTTTGTAAATGTTGGACCTGATCTGGCAGGAAAAATCCCTGATAATGGGACAGCTGAATTAGATCTAGATAAGTTAATAAATAAAAATCCTTACTCCATGTTCCTCCAAGCAGTAGATGAAAGGCAAATTACTAATATTGTCATGAACTGCAAGAACAAAAAGTCTGTGGATTGTAATGATATAGATATGAGTATAATAAAAAAGGGAATTGAGGGGATTTCTAAACCATTAACATACATCTGTAACTTATCATTCCAAACAGGCACATTCCCTAATAAAATGAAAACGGCAAAAGTCATACCACTATACAAAACTGGCAGCAAACACCACTTCACAAACTACAGACCCGTTTCTTTACTTCCACAGTTTTCAACAATCGACTGGACAAATTCATATAAAAAAACCAACTCCTCACTGACAGCCAATACGGATTCCGGGCAAACAGATCAACATCACTGGCATTAATAGACTTAATTGAAGATATCACAAACTCTATAGACCATAAAAAACATGCAGTTGGGTTATTCATTGGTCTTAAGAAAGCATTTGACACAGTAAATCATGACATATTAATAAAAAAACTGGAACGTTATGGTATCAGGGGGGTAGTTCTTAGTTGGGTCGAGAGTTACTTAAGTAACAGGCAACAGTTTGTACAGGGATGGAGGGGTTTAACTGACTTAGTGCATGTTGTTTGTATGTGTGGGTATGTTGTATGTATGTAAGTATATCTATCTACGTATGTATGTGTATGTATATATGTGTATGTGTATATATGAATATATGTATGTATGTATATATGTGTATGTATGTATATGTATATATATGAATATATGTATGTATATATGTGTATGTATGTATATGTATATATATGAATATATGTATGTATATATGTGTATGTATGTATATGTATATAGCTATTTTTGATGGAAAAATGTAGCAATGATTTATATATTGATAACAGTAAATATAGATGTATATATTGACATTACATATAATATATATTAGTAAGATATTGTATGATGTTATGAATTATTAATTGAATTAGGAGCTAGCAAGCATTGATTTAAGAAGCAGGGGTGGGATTCAATAAGTTTTGACTTCTTCCCTTTCGGATGTGGTTGAAAGTGCATTGCATCATGTTTTCTGGTAGGTGTAAGTTCACTGTTTTCAGTGAGACCATTGTGCTTTCTTTTTTTTATGTTGTTTTTGTTTTGTTTTTTCTTCTTTTACACATTTGAAATAAAATAATCTAATCCAATCTAAAAACACAAAGCAGCCCAGTGAAGTTGGACAAAACACAAATCAGCTTTGTGTGCTAAACACAACTAGAAACAAACAGCAAACAAACAACAATACTTTCACAGTTTTATCAGCAGCAACAACCAGACTCATGGTCTGTTAACCTCACAAGAACAGCAGTACAGCTTAAAATGACACACACTGTTAGTAACCTATATCTGTCCAGACTTAAGCCTCTTATGTAAGTCTCTTATCACTTAGGGGAACAGGTAAAGTGTGTTCAAGTCCATCTTTCTGCTCCGGCTCGGTTCCTTGGGGCTCGGATGATGATGGTGCCATCAACAGGGTTTTAGTACCTGGCCACAGAGCACCTGATCCTCAGTTCAAGACAAATGGGGAGGTCCTTCTTCTTCACTTCTGCCTTTCCTGCTGTGAGAGCATTGGGTTGCACAATATTGTGCTCAGTTGAACACAAAGAGAATGTCTCCTCATCCTGCGAGGTTGAGATGTGCAGCCTGTTCAACGTGAACATACGGTAGTACAATTACAATAGCAGCAACCTTCGTCACCATGGCAACCACAACAATCGTTGTTATGGTTTTGAAAAAATGTCCCATCTCACAGTTGGAAACATCACACTCAGCAATCCAGCCCACCTGCCCCCAGGCTGCTTCCTCATAATAAGGAAATGTGTCACCATATGCCTGGACGACACTGTCTGCCTCTACCTCTGCTGTGCATGTGTGTGTCTCTGATCTGCTGCAGCTCATTTGCTTGTGTTCACACAGACAGAGTTCACACCAAACACGATGTCGCCCAATCGCGCGTCGAGATTACATATAAAGTCAATGCAAAGACGCAATGCCGCGAAATTCGCATCAACGCACGAGTTGAACATTTTGAACTTTTACGGTGAATTCGTGTGATGCTGTACCGCGACAGCATATCAGTGTTGAGATTCTCCCGACGTCACTGATGTCACTGACGTCTGCGTCCTGGAGCAGTTGCAGGAAACATGGAGGACAAGCTCATTGTGTCAGTGATAGCGCACCCGGAGCTTTACGACACGTCCTGTCTCCTTTACAGAGACCGAAATAAAAAGGAGCAGGGCTTGGGTAAAAGTAAGCGAGCTGGCTGGATTACCTGGTAAATTCTGTAAATATGTATTTGTTGCTTGTTTGCAGCTATTGGTTAGCAGCTATGGACATTAGCATTAGCATAGCCTCAGTTAGCATAGCTGGCTTTCCCGGCATAAAGTTCCTGGTTTACTAGATTCAACAGTTAATTTAAGTGTGTTTTTGTCAGTTGATGTGTGTCGCAGGAAATAGAAGAGCCTCAGGGACACGTATATGAGAGAAAAGAAAGGGGACAGATACAAGGAGTGGGGCAGCAGCAGGGACAGCAAAAAAATGGAGGTACTTTGCGGTCCTGTCTTTCCTCGACCCCATTGTTACCCAGAAAGAGACGAGCGGTAACACGGGGGGTCTAGAGGGATGGGACCGCTGAGTTCAGTGTAGAGTCGATCGAGGACGAGAGAGAAACAGCAGGTCCATCAGGGATTTACATCGGAGGTTTGTTGACGAATGAACACGGGCACACATATAGCATGGAAACTAATTGTATGAAATGATAACTGACTTGTATTGATGTCTCAGTACAGATATTTATTTTCACAGCCTGCACTAAAAAACTGACAAAGAAAATGTGAAAATACTCAAAACTAATCTGTACTCTCACCTATACCAAACCTGTAAGTTAAAACGTGAAGAATGAAGGGCACAAAAACACCAGGAGTCACTGAATGGGTTTAAAATTATGACTGAAACTGTTTTCTTTCAATAGCTAGAATAAACAACACGTAAGGGAAATTGAAGTAAGTCTGGGATCATTTGCATTAAAGTGTTGTTCAGGCTAGATATTGCTATGGCTAGAACTGTATGACAGTGGCGGCTGGTGAGGCTGTAGGTGCCAGAAGCTTTCCGTAACTATCCCAATAAAAGAACCCAAACCAAAAGATACCATTGTTTTAGGGATAAACAATAATTATTTAATTGCCATTTAAAAACAACAGTTTGACAGATAATGACAATGATATGAGATGTATATTACTGAATACTCTTAATACAACATTAAAATTCTTGAGAGACATTTACAAGTGGATGATGATTAAAAATAACTATATACAAAGAAAAACTGTGTCATAGGAAAATGTAAAATGTACCAATTGGATTAAATATATTAGTGAATACTCTTAGTACAAAATTACAATATCATTGTATATTATTGTAATATTTACAGGTGGATGATTAAAGTTAACTATACACAGAAAAACTGGCATAGGAACATAAAATGTACCAATTGGAGTCTAATCAGCATTTATGTCTCACTCCCTTGAAACCTGTCGACTGTGTGTAAATACTGATGTATGAGTGATTGAGTGAGTGAGTGAGTTTATGTGTATGTATGAGTGTGTTTGTGAGGGAGTGATTGTGTGAGTAAGTGTATTTGTGAGTGATTGTGTTTGTGGGTGAGTGTATGTGTTTGAGAGTGAGTGAGTTTGAGAGTGTGTGAGTGAGTGAGTTTGAGTGTGTGAGTGAGTTTGAGAGTGTGTGTGTGTGAGTGAGTGAGGCAGTTTGAGTGTGTGTGTTGGTGAGTGTATGTTTGTGTGTGTGTGAGTGTTTGTGAGTGAGTTTGAGAGTGTGTGAATTTGAGAGAGTGTGTGTGAGTGAGTTTGAGAGTATGTGTGTGAGGGAGTGAGTGCTCCTATTTGTACATGAACTTTGCTCTTCTGTCTTTCTGAGTGGCAAACTTCTCAATGATTTTGGTGTTAAAGTCAGGAATGTTCTGTATCAGGTTTTTCTCCATGGAGAGCATATCCATGTGCCATGGTGTTCCTAAGGAATGTTTTGATCCTCTTTAAAGTAGAGAAGCACCTCTCTGATTCTGCTGTGGTCATCGGTGTGGTGATGAGAATCTTTAAAAGACTTACAGTCTCGCTGAATGTGTCCTGAAGGTTGTTTTCCATGAAAACCTGGAAGACAGCCAGTGCGCCACTGCAAGCCTTGAACTCTTCATTTTCATAGACCAGGGACAATTCTGTCTTCAGTTTGGCCTTGTCCAGTGTGGGGTAGGCTTCCACAGTGGTTTCCAGCGCTGAATCTGGGAACTTTACGCTGTGTTGGGGGAACAAGTCTCCTTGCAGCAGAGTGGCACTGATGAGGTGCTTGGTGAAAGAGAACCTCTCTTTGGCATGACTCAGAATGGAATCACATACCTATGAAATGATACATCATTTAAAAAAAAAAAAAGGTCACTACACATAATAAACAGTAGAATTCTCCTTACAAGCTGACCATATAATTGTATGAAAAACAAGGACAGCTTATTGTTAAATATCATAAATATGAAATAACTACATCTAAACATTTTAGCGTGTTTGCTTTCTTCAGTAGCTGTATGGTGAATAGTTCAAAATATTTAAATGCATAGGCTAACTGTTTTATACAGGAATTTAAGACAAACAAAGATACCAAAGGTAAAACACCTCATGTCCTGTATATAGAACAATGTTACAGCTTCCCTCTGTAGCTAACCGGTGCTGCTCCTCTTGGCCTAGGGCCTTCCGTTTCTTTGTGGATGGCTGCTGCACAGATAGAGGAACGGAGTCCCTGATACAAAACAGATGATTCATAAGTCGCTGTGCACAATTACGGTTTCAGAAACCTGCTGGAGATATAAAATGAGTCCAGCTCTGTGTATTGTCTCTACATTAATACATTTTTACTAGCTCATCCCAACTGGATTGTCTTTATAATTGTGAAAAATGGCTTAGTTATTATTATTAAAATGATGAGTTATTCTACTGTGTTCAGACATGTAATTAATGTTTTTTCTTTTCATAAACATTTTATCAGTCAATGTGAAAAATGACATAGCCTACCTGATAGCTTGTATGCTGTTGGTGAACCTCTGAATGACTCCTGTGATGTAGACAGAGTCGATGTTCCTCTTTTGCAGCTGGTTTAACAGCATGTCTACATGTGCCATGATCTTATGAAAAAATGCAAGAAAAAAAAACTAAAATCTTCATCTTCCAGCATCCTCTCAAAACCCCCAGCCTCTCTCACAGTTGTTGCATCAAATTCACCATTCTCTCTGATGGTCTGAAGGAGACCCCAGGAGGGGAAATGACCATGGACACAAATTACCCCCTAACTAATGGTTTATATTATATATATGGCTCGTTCTTGATTTCATTTCTCTATGTCAATGTGGAAGGCGGGGCTTAAACTTTGACTTAAACATCTTCCAGGAGGCGCTGTGGAGTCATCTTCTCACTTAAAAATCCCAAACTTTGTGATGTTAGCTGTAAAGTAGCAGAGTTGTTACTACAGCTGTTTGACCAACAGTCAACAGTCATGAAGACCTATGAACACAGGTTTACTATCACAATAAGATTATTTGGAGTTTTACACAGATCAAAATGCTACGCTATCCTTAGCTTCAACTCTTTCAGGTGTGCCTGCACCATCCACTGAAGTCTGCAGAGGAACAGGTGAGGCTTGGCTTGAGTCTTTCCAAAAACAAACAAATCAGCACATATTTGCTCCACACAGTTGTTACAATCCACCTTTATATGAATGTTTTACATTGCACATTACTTTAGCCACCATGTCATGGTCTTCTCATTTATCCACTAACAATGGAACAAGACTAATAGTGCATCCATATTTGTTCTGTTTAAGGGCACTCCCAGACCACCTCCCAGCTTCTCATCAGACCTGGACCCTGCTCTGCTCAGCACTCCCCTGGATTCTTCTCTAGACCTGCTCTGCCCCCTCCTCTTCAGCCTTTTCCCCAGCTCAACATCCCATTTCTATATTTCTCAATAAATGTATTTTCCTTCAGTTTTGCCTCCTCACCGCTCTGTATCACACTTACAGTAACTTGCTCCAGGTAACAACTGAGGATCGAACTGTGTGTGTTGTGACTGTGCACAATTTACAAATGTGTGTGTATATGTATATATAGACATGCATATAAAAAATACATTAAAGCGACTCTTACCTTTCTTGCATTTCACACAGCACTTAGAAAAAACTTGAACAGCAACGACCCCTCCCAGCCTGATCTCTCAGAAATATGTGACGGGGGCACGACTTCTTAACACTGGATTTCGTGATGGGGACATGTAATGTGTTAAATTTACGTGTCCCCATCACGGAAACAATACCAATGTAAAATCAATGGGAGTCCTCTTTCATGGTGGACACACAGATTCCCCGGTTCAACAACGTAATGGAGCGGACTGTTTTTTAAATCTATAAATCTTTTATTTAATCGTTATTTTTAAAAGTCATTTAACTGAATTTATTATAGTGCATTAAATACGATTTTTTGTTTTCTAAAAAACAGGTTGTGTATGTTATAACTGTCAATTTGGTGTAATGAGGTAGTTATTATATTTCTTACCGCTGGACTTTACCTTTACGTTATTAAAAAAGGGAAATACTTTCCTCTTTTAGCATTTTACCACATGAATAATAATATAATCAATAGTTTTATAGGCTGTTATTAGAAATCGCGTCATAGGCCTACTACTATAGTGTCAACATCATATTTTCTAGCGGTTGCCTGTACATCGCTGTAAGGCTGATAGATATTTTTCTCAAAAGGTAAACAGGTTAATAATAATTATAATAGCCTACATTGATAATGTGCTAATGAATGAGAAAAAGAGTCAGTGTTACCACAGCAACGGACCCGGAGCACAGCTGTGCAACAAGCCGTATGGATTTTTTATTACAAATCATTTTCATTTCTGCAAACCATGGAAAACGTTGATAGTCAACATTTCTGAGCTTCAATACGTTCCATTTCAACATTTTGTTGCTCATGCATTTAACGTGAGCCAAAACACGTTCAATATTAACATTTCTGAAACATGTACATTCACGTTATGTTTATTCAGATTTCCGTCTGCTGAAACGGCCCAAATCGCTGCAATTTATTTCATTTTCAGTGTACAAAACAACATTTTAAGATAGTTCTGGCATTTAAAAGCGTTTTGATAACATTTCCAGCGAGAAATGTGCATATCATTTTCATAGTCTCTGTTGAATGAACGCCTATTATGCTTTGTTTGTCAGTTATACATCAATTTTTTCAGACTTTTATTGTCGCTTATGGTTGCTATGGATGTTATCGCTGAACCATGTAGTTGAATGTTGTTTGAATCATTTAATCGGAGCTGTAATGTTGTGTTATTTCATGTAACTGCTTCGTGAGGATTTTTCAATAAAAACGTAAATTTCCTGGTAAAACAAAGCTGACCTGTCAAACATGGCCAGCACAGTCGTTGCCATAACGACAATGACGCTGCCCAGTGACAAAAACTAGTTTCCGGTGTACAACCCGTATAGCTTTTTTTTTAATTTTTAGGTCAATCCGCATTTAATGAGGTCTGTATTCAACTGCTAAACTATTCTATAAAGCAACGTAAACTGTAGCTGGTAATGATCAAAATGTGACCTTAATTTAATTGACAATAAGTCACGTCAGTCCGAGACTTGGCAGCCGGACAGATTTGACAGATGCACAGCTGACGCTAACATAAACCTAAACAGCTTTGCATCTTTATTTGACGTGGTTCATTGATGGGTGTCCAAAGGACACGTAGTCACACTTGTAGACTGCTTTATCCCAAGTTCCAATCATTCATCTATAAATCATACGATAGAATTTATGACGTCAAGAGCAGGCGGGGAGTTCTGGTCCTCTGAAATGATGCGAACGCGGAAGTAACTTAAAACTGCATTCTATCAAAAGGCCACCAGGTGGCGACCGTTTTGGTGTCAAAAGGACTTCCGTCTCTATACAAGTCAATGGAGAATTCACCAACTTCTCACTTGATTTCTAACCTCAGTAAATGTTTTCAAAATGTGTTTATGGTCTCAATCGCTAGTTTAAAGCCTTCTTCAATGCAGTATGATGTTCATTTGTGAAATGTTGGCCTCCCTGATTTTATATTTGACGATAAAGCAGGGTATGCGTTAGGACGTGGCTACGTTGTGATTGACAGGTTGATTGGTTCACAGGTTCAGGAGGGCGCCTCATGCTCCTCCTGATGCCCATATAAGTAGAATCCGTGTTTTCTTTTTACCCAGCATGCACCTGAAATTTTCAAGATGGCGCTGCTCAGATCCGATACTATTCGCTTCCAAGAAGCAGTCCACAAACCAATGGGTGACGTCACGGATGTTACGTCCATTTTATATACAGTCTATGGTATATACTGGCTTGATTACAGATGGGTTGCAGCTGAGTGTCCAGGTAAACAGAGTTAACTGATGAGGTGGGTGTGGATGACTTGTAGGAGTAGAGCAGAGGTGGGGTGAGTGGAAGTTATTGAGTGGCTGTTGTTCGTCCTCCTCCATCTCTCTTCCAATAGACAGTTTGTCCACTGTATATTAGAAAACTGTACATCATATAAACATACAGTATAGTATCTATAGTATAATAAAATACTCATAACCTGTTGTATTTTCCTTCACAGGTCTGTAGAAACAGAGACACACTGATAGAACGTGATTTGCCTCACTGAATTTCCTGCTTTACATCTCACATTCTTCACTGTTAATATCAGCTGATTTTTCAGACACAATCGTTTGATGTTGACAGGTTTTGATTGGACACTTGTTTGTCCAGTGTGACAGCTAATATGGCTTTGGGGCATCTGTTCAAAACTACACGTTAGTCTGATGGGTGTGAAAACTGTAAATGTTATTTTTACACCCACAGAGTTAAATTAGTATGGACTCTTTTATTTCTGTGCACAACACTTGTGCTCATTACAAGAAGCAACTTGCAGGATAACCACAGCATTCCACTGAACTACAAGATGACTCATCTGACGAGGAGCCGTCACTCCTTTATGCCCCCCTGCATGGAGCCTCCAGTTTCATCAGTTGAGAAGCTGCATCATGCTAAGAAGACTATACAAATACAGTCCATTTACCATTTCAAATGCAAATCTCTGTCCATCCCCCAAAGCTTTAATCAGGGGTCAAAACAATCACTTTCCATGACTTTAAATGCCAGAACATTAAGTGATTTCTGTGTACACATGAAGAGTTTGTATAATAAATTCAAATAAATCATTTTTCGAAAACATTAAGACTTAGTTTAATTTAGTTTAATTAGTATTTTTCATCAATGGAAGCATACTTTTTTAAAACAATTGTACAACTCTTGTACCCTTGACAATTGTTAATAAGAAATTGTTTAAAAACAGAAAAACAGCGACATTGGAGAGGAATTACATAAAAACAGTGACTCCCCAAAAAACCCTGGATGTGATCCTGAGCATAATGCTCTTACCACCTTCCTGCACCCATACAACAGACCCTCTAATAGAACCTGCTGCGATGCCTGACCGAGAACACCAGTCAAAATACTACCATGTCAAACATTTTATCACGATTTATTTACCTCAAAATAATGAGCCCAAAAATTCAATAAGATTAAAGCTCCCCCAAACTAACAAAACACTACAGTCATGTGGGATACTCCATCCAAAAGTAACACAAAATGCTTCCAAAATCTGGTTTTATGAGCCCCCATTTTGTTTAAGGTGGAGACCATACATGACTTTATAAACTAGGAAACATACACTTATTTAAATAAACTAAATTATGTCAGTTCATCAGTAATGTTTGTAATGTATTGGTGTGTGTGTAGGTGTAAAAATCACCCTAATGCAGGTGTTGACCATCTCTCTTAATAAGCCACTTTACATATCCTAGGCAACCAATAAGAAAATAGGTCTTGGGGACGTCACGAAATAAATGTAGTAATTTAAAAAAAAATTGTGACTTACTGAATTAACTTTATATTGGCCAATTTTAAAAAAATCTGTACTAATGGCAAAGCTCTCAATGTAAAATATTGCATAAAGCCTTTAAGAGAGCCAACTGACATTTAAAATATATTTATAATGAATAACTTTTTTTATGCATGTGCTTTTTCACAGGGAAAAAAATGACCAGAATGAGAGCAACTTCTGCTGCTAAGGTCACATGATTCCCTGTCAACTGCAGATGATGGATGGATGATGCAAGATGTCTGCTTCCATGTCCACCATTCTGTCTGCAGCTTGGTACTCTTGTGTCCAGTTAGTTAATTCAGTGTGACAGTGTCCAGTGGATGTGTGAGCAAAGTGTCTCACACTTGCTTCACGTTTTTGCTGAACTATGTTTATATTCATGATAGAAATTTTTAATGGTCATGTTATACCTTTTTTTTAATTTTATTTGGGATTTATTCATCTGTTACTGTGTGATTTATGTCTTATTTGACATGATTTTATCCATCTTGCTAAAAGCTTCACAGCAGCACAGAGATGCCACAGACTTAAATAAAACAGCAACATGTTCTTTGTTGAGCCAGTCTGGTTCTCACAGTGGTGATAAGCTGTTTTATAGATTTTTCAACAATGTGAAGTTTGCTGGTGAAGCAAGAGAAGACAATAAGGTGTGTGTGAGAAAGTTAAGAGACAGATACATTTCATAACACTGAAGCACAAAACCAAGAAATAATACATCAAATACATTATTATCTGTCTACTGAAGATTCAATACTTCTCCAACTTTTTCAGATGATATCATAGCAGTAGAGTAAATCCACAGTGAATCTTGCCTTTCCCATGTTCCAAATGATAGTATTTTTCCACACAGGCCACATTTTGTATGGTCTTCTCAAAACTAAACTATATTGTCCATGCCAGCCCTTCATCCCACTGTTTTGTGTGAGTGTGCAGCATACTTGTGCCTTTTTCTACATACACTATAAGAACACAAATTAAACAAACACAGCAAATCTTTACAGTTAAGAAAACCGAATGCATCACATTATTTCACATACAACAGAATCAGCAGAGAGGGCTAAATAAACACGAAAAGTAAATTAGAGAAAAAAGTTAAAGAATGGCAGAATCTAAGTAGATGTAGAGCAGCATCACAAACCAGAGCAGCTTATGACCTGACTGGCTACTGTACAGCTCTGAGACAGCTGTTCACAAATAACGGATTCTTAAATTAATTATGATGAGTGTGGTCTTAATACAGGTCAGTAGAAAGATTACAGAGTACACTGCATCATGGGAGGATTTAAAATATCTTAGGCAAACTGAAGACTGCAATACATAAGCACCTGGACCACCAGGATGTGAAAATGCTGCTGATTTGTGGTCACATCAGCCTGCAGTTTACTCAGTAGCACTGGGTTGTGTTTTTAAGAGACTATAAAAGGAAGCATGTGATGTTGGCTGAATATAAAAGACTAAAAATCTATAATTAAGACAGCAGATGAATCAATCACATGGTGGCATACTCTCTGTAATATGAGCATTGTTAGTTATGCACTGTCCACGGTTCTTGGGGTGATTCTTTTTGCATTGCTTGCCGACACACTGCACTTACTCTTTTAACATCTTGCTACAATACACTGAACTGCTGAGTGTGCCATTTAAAGCTTATTGGGTCAGCTGTCCCATTAGCATATGAGATTTATGATTGGGTTGGGAATTGCGTGTAGAGTGTGGGGGCAAAGAGATACCAAACTTAAGTGCAGATGTGGTTATGACTTTAGTGCAGGTGATGTAACAGATGAGACACATTAAAGAGATTATCTGAGATAAAAGGATGTAACAGGCCAGACTGTAACCACACACTCTGAGACCACCAGGGCTCCTTCATTAGCTTATTTTCTTGTGAAATACAAAATAGTTTTACTTCCTTATGCTTTAATCGAAGCTTGATAAGCGCAGTTTCAGGAGCGGGAAAACACATGTCCTATTTAGTACGATATCCAAGAACAACAAATTACTCAACCAGCGACTCACCTGTACCAGCCATGGATTTCATCTCCCTTCTCCCTCCGATGATGATGTCTTCGGAGAGTCACCACACACCCAACGTCAAGGTCTTCAACTGTCTGAAGAAGCCGCCATATCCCCAGTACTCTCGGTGCCTGAGACCTCTCCCAGTGTTGCCAACTCCTCAGTAAGGAAAGTAGCTATTGGCTGTCCTAAAAGTCGCTAGAAGTTGCTAAATGACGTCTGTGCGTGCTTTGGGACGGGGGAGGGGCTCACGGCAGCACCCGCTGCTCGATGAGGACAGTAACTGCAGAGCTATACGTCCTTTCACTTCAGTCTCAAATGTCTCCAATAACCCCACAAAAAGTCGCTAGATTTGTTGCTAGTCGCTTTTGAGGAAAAAAGTCGCTAAGAGGGTTTGGAAAGTCGCCAGATTTAGCGAGAAAGTCGCCAAGTTGGCAACACTGACCTCTCCATCTTTGCTCCTACACCAGCCAAGACGGCGGCCGGTACCTGCAGGCTCCGTGTCCTCCGTGATCACTATCCCGCCCGGGTCTTTTCTCCTCAATTTACAGAACTACAGTTCATCTGACGATTCCTCCACCTCTCCCGGTACACCTCCTCCACCAGCCAAAAGAGGACATGGCATTTCGAGGGCTTCATCCCGAGGAACCTGCAGTTATCCAACTCCTTTACCTGCGAGGATAATTCCAGCCCCCCAACTTCGTTCCGACGCCGGCGTTTCTACCCGCAGCCGCTCGACACGCCACCATACTCCACCAAGGTCCCCTACCAACCAGCTTTTTCCAAGATCTTGGACTGGACCGTGGCCACCCTCCACAAGGTACTTAGGGAGAGGGGAATCCACTTCCACCGCACCGACAATAAGGCCAAACTTTTTGATATCCTCATGGCCGCTTGCTGCTCCCGCAGCTGCTCTAACACCGGCGTCCTTCTGGGTGACGTCATCACGCACACTGCCGCACATCGTGAAATCAGAACCCCGCCTAGAGAGGTAATTTATTCACAGGTCCAATCTTCAACTACTCAGACGGCATGGCGGAGAAGGAAGAGTGCTCCAACACAGTCAGCCGGGGAGAGGGAACCTGACACCGGGATGGTGTCCCTGTCACCTCTTCAGACCCAGCCTACCTCCTTGCATCAGCAGCGGCTGCTGGCATCGGGCTGCCAGTACACCCTGCACCTTATTCAATTCAGCCTCAGCATGCCAGTGCAGCAGCATCGTGTGGCACCGGGATGCCCGTAACCTTAGCTGATCCCGCTATTCAATCTCAATACTTAATGTCTCACAGGGCGCTGGCACCGTGATGCCAGCGCCCTCAGCTCTCTTTTCGTTCCAACAGTTGCAAGCTGCCTCGGCAGGAGCTGATTGCACTGGGATGCCAGCCTCCCACGCGGACCTACTCCACCGGCAGCAACTCCCATCAACCAATGTCACCGGCACTGGGTTGCCAGCCCATTCTGCGCTACCGTTCACCCATCCTTCTCACCACTCGGCAGCCAGATTCACCTTACTCACAGCCCATCCTGCTGCGCGTCCCCCTGCCTCCCTTGTCTCCCGTCCATCACCTGTTCCCACCAAAATCCGGAAACAAATATTAGACGGTTATTACATTGATCTTGCTATTTTACTCCTTCCCTCCCTCCACCAACCTCCAGTCCAAGGCTTCATAATCGGCCCCTTTTCTCGCCCCCCTTTCCATATTTTTCACATTAGTCCACTCGGCATTGCAACTCGGAAATACTCCGGAAAGCAACGGATCATCATTGATCTTTCGGCACCGCACGGCAGCAGCGTCCCCAGCATCAACAGCCTCATCCCGAGCGAAGACTATTCCCTTTACTACGCTTCCATAAACCTTGCCATCGCACTCAACAAGCTTGCGGGCAAAGGCTATCATCATGGCTATCAAAAGCCGACATCACCAGTGCGTTCAAAGTTCTTCCTATCCACCCCGATTTTTGGCGGCTCTTTGGCGTCCGATGGCGAGGTGCTTACTATTTCACCGTGAGACTCACTTTCGGCTGCAAAAGCAGTCCCAAGCTGTTTGACACCTTGTCAGAGCCCTCTGCTGGATATTATCCAACAACCACTGCATTTCTCGTCCATTTCTTAGATGATTTCCTTCTCATTACTCCTCCTTCTTCTCCCCCCACATCTGGCCTCGTCACTCTGACCTCTGTTTTTACCGACCTAGGCGTTCCACTGTCGGCGGAAAAAACGGAGGGCCCATCCTCTTCGCTCGAGTTCTTGGGAATCACCCTTGATACAAACTTGTTCCAGCCGTCTCTCCCCATTGAAAAGCTCAACTGCATCTGTCTCCTCATCTCTAATTTCCTCTTGGCCCCATCTTGCACCAAACGTCAACTCCTCTCCCTTCTCGGCCACCTTAACTTCGCCCTACGCATCATCCCCCAAGGGCGGTCATTCATTTCTCACCTGCTGTCCATTGCATCTTCGGTCCCATTGCTTCTGTCTTTTTTCTCCCTGAACCAATCATGTCTTGCTGAGCTTCGTTTGTGGCTCCACCTCCTCTCTAACTGGAACGGTATCTCCTTCTTTTATGATGACCACTTGACCAACTCCCTTGACATCCAGCTCTACACCGATGCCGCTCCCTCTGCCGGTTTTGGGGCTTTCTACAACGGGAGATGGTTCGCATCAGAATGGCCCCCAGAGCTCATAAACAATTGCCAGGTAGCTTCCTCCGCCCTCTTCGAAATCTACCCCATAGTAGCCGCAGCGGTCCTATGGGGGCACGAATGGTCTAGTCACTCCATTCTCATACACTCTGATAATCTTGCAGTAGTTGACATCATTAACAAAGGTCGCTCCAACTCCCCTTCCATTATGCCATTCATGCGCCGCCTCACCTGGCACTCCGTCACCAATCAATATATTCTCCGCGCAGCTCATGTCCCTGGTCACAATAATACCATTGCCGACTCTCTCTCTCGTTTCATGTTCCAGAAGTTCAGAAACTTGGCTACGCACGCCGAACCACTGACTTTCAATCTGTGAATCCATCATTAGTACCCCTGATCGTCGAATCCCAAAATTACATTAATACATTAATAGCTTGTCACCCTCTACTCTCTCCTCCTACTGGACAGCTTGGAACAATTTCCCTCACTTCCACGACCGACATAACATAACTTTCCCCTCATTCGATCTCACCACCGTCATCTGTTACATCACTTACGCTCATTCGGTTACGAACATAAGAACGCCAACTATCAAATCCTACCTCAGCGGCATTCGTTTTTTTCTCCAAACTAATCACAGGTCATCCCAGCCCAGCCTTAAACCATCCTCAAGTAAAGTCACTTCTCTCTGGTCTCCTCCGCCAAGAACCAGCCAAACCTCCTAGTCGGCTTCCTCTTACCACTGACTTACTGTCTACTTGCATCCACACACTTCGCTCCGGATACCACTCTCCTCACATCGCCCTGACCCTCGAAACTATGTTCATACTAGCTTTTTTCGGTTTCCTTAGATGCTCAGAATTCACCGCGTCATCAACGTATCTCAGACTTATCACTATTTTCGGACGACACCATAGTATTCCACCTGAAGAAAACCAAAACCAATCAATTCGGCCATCCTACACCAGTTTTCTACTTTAAGATCTGCACAAACACGTCTCAAATAGATGGAGGTTTTTGGGGGTTCATCGCTGCCCTGGCGCTGCGGCGGATCCCTCATCCGGCCGCCCCACACCGCATCAAGAGCACAACATTCATTCATTCATTTTGTTCAATATATCTATCAAACGTATCTGATTGGTAGTGTTTTCCTTGCTCGTGAATCGAAGCTTGAAAAGCGCAGTTTCAGGAGCTGGAAAACACACCAATTACACCCCTTCCTGCTCCTATATAAACAGACCTAACCCTCTGCTCCCTCTTCGCTCTCGTATTCGAGTTTCCCCCCCACCCCGCCCTCTCTCTTTCTGTTCTTCTCTCCTTTCTCATAGGTTCCTAGGGGGTTCGTCGCATCAAGAGCACAACATTCATTCATTCATTCATTAATCTTGTTCAATAAATCTGTCAAACGTATCTGATTGGTAGTGTTTTCCTTGCTCGTGAAAAATATTATAATGAACCAATATGATAAAGGAAATAATTTCTGAATTGAACTGCTAACACCTCAGAGACAGATAACCAGAAGTAGGCGATGATTGGGTGAAGTAGGCATGGGTGTGTGTTTAGATGTCACGAACCCAAAAAGCTGGTAATCTATCTTTCCTTTCACGTTTCACTTTGTCTCCATGTTAAGGTGTGTCTAGCAGTGTTGTTAAATCCTGCTCAGTCAAATGTAATTGTTACTTGTATAATGGCAGAAACTACAATAACAAGGAAGTTAAATAGAATCTGTATGAATTAGTCTAGAAGTTTAGGTCATGTTGAAAAGAAAAGAAAAACCTGTTGGAATTAAAGCCACAAGAACTATGATCATGTTTTAAGTGCAAGGAGAATAAAACAACTTCTTCATCACAAGTCAGAACATGTGGATTCTTTATGCCCTCTATGTATCCCTGTATGTGTCTCAATGGCTCCATATGACGTGCACATGTCCATACACAGAGCAACTATGACATGAATAATTATAAGTTGCTTTTCTTACAGCTGACTGATACAGTTTGTTATTTTTCAGTCATGTCTTCTTCAGTTTGGCATGACAGGCACAGATACAAACACGTCTTACAGTCTGCAAGTTTGTCTTCAGAATAAATCCCGTCCTTAGACATCCGATATTTTATTACTCAAGACAGCCATATTCCTTCAACTCCCTCAGGGACTTTCTTTCTCCCTCAGCTTAGATTATTTTCTCTGTTATGAAATGGACAACTTCAAAAGCCTTGCTGCTTTGGCCTGCCCCCCTCTGCCCCAAGCCACCTTCCCCCACCAATTATTCATGAAGGTCTTCTTGTGTAAAAGAGAAACACACAGAGGGAGTTTGCAACTTATTATCATGACCTGATTAAAGCTAAGTAGAGTGTGGCAACAGTGCCGTACTGCCAATCCATTGTCAAAGTTGACAGCCAGAGTGAACAAGAAAGACAGCGATTCAAGTAATTTTTTGAACACATCGCCCTCTGATCAGTTTAAAATGGTCAAAAAGGGTGAAGGTTTTGTGACTAAACTTGCAGCGCTAGTATTTGTGTCTATGTTGTGATATTTCCTGTCAACTGTCTCTAAGAAATGATGTTTATACTAATATGCGGCAGGAAATACATTTTGAATGGAACACATAGTAATGCCACTTACATTAATATAATGAGGAATAAATGTTAATTACACATCTGGCAAGTCAAAAGATGCTGACCCAGGTAAAAATAAAGTCTACTATCATGAAGTACATACAAGTTTCAATAAGTGCATTTGGGGAGGGGGGTGGGGGGTTGTAAAGCTAATTGTTTTACTGTTCTACTTTAAAGTGCAGTATTCCTCCAGTAGTATGTGTGTGCAGTAGTAAGTGTACTTTTAAATAATTATAAGTATAGTAATAAGTAAAATAAGTATCAATAATGAACATTAGGGTAATCTAAATGAAACATTTTCTTCACTACAAAACAATACATAATAATTTACAGTTACTATATTTTCTATGAGTATTCTTTGGTATTAGTATGTGTGTATCTCCATATGTCACATGATCCCAGATCCTTTATATAGGAGTTGATTACTTTTCTCGATCTGCATTTCACAGGATTTTTATTAGAGGAGCGATCTAGCTTAAGGTTTAGGGTCAAATTAAGGTTGCCCCCTATAATTATGTCCCTTTCTGCTCCACTAAGTTTTAAAAATAAAGACTGGTAAAAGTTTAAATCATCATAATTGGGGGCGTAGACGTTGACCAGGGTAATGACATCAAATAACACCTTACCCTTGACCAATATAAATCTTCCTCCTGGTATAAAGGGAAAGTGTTTGTTTATGAGGATGCAGACACCTCTAGAGCTGGTAGTAAAGGAACTGAAGAATATCTGGCCTCCACAGATCTTACCTAACCTTTCATGTTCTTTAGTATTCAAGTGAGTTTCCTGAAGAAAACATATATCTGTCTTATTTCTCTTTAAGTAAGTTAGTGTTTGTTTTCTCTTCACTGGGTTATGTATGCCATTAATATTCCAGGATAACAATCGCCAGGTAGTCATCAGGAATGGTTTTGAGTATTTTTAAACTCTGTGTATATCCCAGCATGATTTGGCATGCGGGCACCCTGAATTGGTGGCTAATTTTCCTAGCATTTGGTTTAGGTTTGACTGCACTGCCCCAGAGCAAAGCAAAGAAAAAAGGAACTGAGATAAACAAACTATTAAATGCACAAAAACAACAATCCTTCTTCCCTCCCAACCACAACCATACATATCAAAAATTCAAGGGCAATCATAAAGTAAATTAAAGTTCACTGTCTGAAACAAGGTTGTAGGCAGAAAAAATGAAATAACTTACCCTCACGATGTAGACTACTTATCAAAAACAAAACAAAAACGGTGATGGCATGAGGAGAATCGTTTATCGTCCATCCTTAGAAACCAAATCTGTTTACAACCCCATCTCTGTTTGGCTGGGTGGTCAGTAGTCTAGGGATAGATGGGCTTCCCATCTTTGTGGTGTTGTTCAGATACTCCAAGAAAAGTCTCTCCGACAGGAACTGTTGAGTATGTCTTCACCAATAGTGCAGGCTCGGCTGTGATTCATTCACTCCGATGTACGCGCCAAAGTCAATGTCCTTGTCCTCTCAGGAGAGTCATATAGCACACTCCGTATTAAATGAAAACTGAGTGAAAGGTAAACAGGTGTCCTTAAAGTGTCTTTATGTTTAGTTTGCCATGGACAGATTTTCGGCATATTTACGGGCTTCATCTGGATCTGTGTAGCTGATCCTTACCAGCATGTTTCAGTAGCAGTGAGCAGGATAAACCAGTCCATATTCAACTCTTTTCTCCCGCAGGATTTTCTTCGTCTCGTCAAACCTTCACCTTTTCTGTTGAAGCTCAAATGAATAATCCGGGTAGAGTCGGATGATGTTGTTTTCATGTCGCAGTGTACCTTGCTGTCGCGCGGACGTCAAGGCCCGCTCCTTATCCTGGTCCCGGAGGAACTGCATTATTATCGCCCGCGGCGGCTGGCCAGGCTTCGGTCTCAGGACGAGTGTCCTGTGGGCGTGCTGCAGCTCCACTCCGTTAAGTAAGTTGTCAGTTCCTAGGATGTTTTGCAGTCATTTCTCCACAAATTTGGTGGGAGCACTTCCTTCAGACCCTTCTGGTAGTCCCGTCAAGCAGAGATTTCATCTCCTGGAGCGGTTTTCCATGTCATCCAACTTTACTCTCAACTCCTGTACCGTTTGTTCTGTTTGAGCGAGGCGCCTGGACATGCTATCCACATTGCTGTCGAGCCTGTTAAGGCCGCCTTCCAGATCTTCTTGTTTCTTCTCAATAAGTGTAGTTTTCTGTTGCAAAGTTTTTAGGGTCGAGTTTAAGTCCTCAATCTTGCTAGTTATCGTTTTGTTTCCCTCGTTGATAGCGGCCATTATTTCGGCTGAGCTGTACTCCCGTTCTGCACCTTCCTCCTGGGCAGACATGGCTAATAACGTTGCCTCTTTGCTAGCCGTTGTCGTTGCTGTACCGCGGGGTTTTCTCGCTGTCGTACTCTTTCTTTTAGACATGTATGAGGATACTAGTCGGCCTCTTTTGCATTTAGTAAGCGGTTTAAGCTTTTATTTTCGGCTGTCAGTACTCAAAAATCGTTTATTTAATCAGTGTATACAGAGCTGTCGTTTCAACATGTGTTCTCTAGCTTGCCATCACGTGACCCTAGTGCATTATTTTCAGTATAAAACCAAGAACAATATCATGGTCTTTGTCAGGAAATGTTGACTTAATATTTAATTAAAAACACGGTCTTTCCCTATCCTGAAAGGGGATCTATTATCCTCATTTTCTGTTCTATTACCACTACTCTGCTAGAGTAGCTCTGCATGATTCACAGTTCACAAAACTCCTTATTTATCGTACACTGGCCCTTTAAGCAGCTCTTCAGTATACACTGTCTTTTCACAGTCCATTTGAGCTCATGTCTCTATATGCAAAGGCTTTTAAATGATTAAATAACAGGAGGCTTTTATTGTGAAGAACTGACAAGAAGTGACATGTTACTCACTGAATTAGCAGTGCTTTGTTTTCAAAACAATAACATCTGGAGATAGCTATTGATAAAGTAGAATACTGGTCATCCAAATGCCCCTGATCATCTTTCACACTAAATCTACACAGAATACCTTCATGATCACTGAAGTACGTGGGCATCACTGCACATTCTACATCATACTGTGTTGTTTTAACATAAACATGATCGATCAATGTCCCCTTCTCTGTAGTTGCTTGTGTTACATGCTGATTAAATCCTTTTTTACCCATGAATTTACAAATTGATGATCTGTTCAGAATGTTTTCATTAAAATCTCCCATTACTACAATCGTGTTACTGATTGGATTTAACCAATCGAGTAATTTCCCCAGATTCTGTTTAAATAAAGAATTTGGATAACATGGTGGATGATAAATTACTGCCATCAATATGTTAAATTTGGTACACAGGCACACCAAACACTCCAGATTCAAATTGGGTACCTGCAGAATGTCACAGTCCATATTGCCTAAACTGTACAAACCAACTCCACCATGTTCTAAGTCCTGTAGCTCTAACAGTTTGGGGTTACTGCTGCTGTAACACAAACCTCGAGGACGACTGTGGAAAGTGTACCCATCAATTTTGACACTGTCTGATGAGGATTGTGCAGTGAGCCACGTTTCTGTGACAACAATAGTTAGGCTGTAAATGCTGTGTGCAAGACACCAAATCTGAACGGTGGCGACTTAAATTTTGAACGTTCATTAAATACACAGAGAAACTGTGTGCATTTAATTAAGGCTGTGGCTGTTCAATTAAAAATGGAGGCATGCTATCCATGGCCTCCTTTATGGTGCCATTGCAATAGATGGTCTTCTCTTTAAAATCCCTGATGATCAGTCCCGACAAAGCCCTAACACGACTAAGTGCTACATACGCCTGCCCAGGTGCAAACACCTTCTTCAAACTCACGACAGCCTCATTAACAGTCAATCCCTGCACTTTGTGTACAGTACACGCCCACGCTAGCTTCAGAGGAAACTGGCCCTGTCCTGCTCTGGATCAATAGCAGTAGAATACCTGCATTCTACTGCCGCATTTGCACGTTGTTTCCTCCTCTGTGAGCCAATTTTCTCCTCATCGAATTTGACATAAACTGTTCGAGGAAACGTTTTATTCTCTCCAAAATCTATATGAGTTACTGTGCCACATGCGCCATTGACCAGACCATCTTCTACATCTACATTCTTACACAACATGACACGCGCATTCCTAGCTAGACACAAACTCTCTTGTAAACATGTGTCCGACGCATTACTGTGATGCCCTACCATCAATTCTAATTTCCCCGTTTTCCTTTTATTCCTAAAATCTTGTGCTTCTATCGTGACATAATCGGGACACATGTCAAACAGCTGGGTCAGATTGTGCTCACTCACTTGTGCATTAGTTGGGAATATATGCAAAGCGGAGCTCTGTTCCCCTGTCTCACGAGCCTTCAACATCTTTATGTCGCTCTCTAACATGGGGGTGTCCTTGGAACGCACTCTTAACCTGTTCAGCAACTCAGCAAACATCTGTTTAATCTGCTTCAACCTACCATGAACATATGCTAACAGATTGTGATCAACCATACTTATTTCATCAATGACTAGAATTTGGAGGTTCCTCAATTTGGCTCTTAGAGAGTTTAGTTTATCTTCACCCAAAGGGATGTAAGGTAAACTAGCATGTGTGCCAATACTCAATGTGTGATGAATTGTTGCTGCATTTAAATTGTATGCAGCTATGCCTGTAGGAGCAGTTAACAATACAGAAATATCGTCTGGTTGATGACAAAGAGTTGACAAGAGCCTCCCTACCTCATACTGAATAGCTCTAATTAAATGACTTGTTCCCGTCCCTGCACCGCCTGTCACAAACACATGCAGAGGCTCTGGGTTTTTACCCATCACCTTCTGCAAACACCACTGTCTCACCCTGTAAAAAATGGCCATCTGTGTCTCATTAAGAGATCTAAATAAAGCTAAACCCTCACTTCTAGACATGATGCTCCTGTCGCTCTCTAACTGCACCACCTGTCTGCTACCAACATCCAAATCCGGGATATTCTCAAAATATTCTATCAACTGCTCTTCTCCCTGTTGCTGCCTTCTTTCCTCTAAACATTCAAGGCGTTCCACTTCCTGTTCAGGACACAGCGCACCCCAAGCGTCTTCATCTACATCGCGCTGCTCAGAAATCTCCTGAGCTCGCTCCAAATCTATCTCGAACTTTGCCCTATTCCCCTTTACCACGGTCTCAACTGAACACACGGAGCCATCACTAAATGTCACCTTACCATCCTTATAGAACTGTTCAAACAGCTCAAAGCCTTCAGGTTTGGGCAGGAGGTCTGAGTCAGTTCTATGAGGAAGGAACAACTGCAGCAGACTCTGAAAATGATCTTCATTTTGTTTCTCTAAACTATAACGAATGTAACGAACAACCGCAAACTGACTACGTGTTCTCCTCAAGATGAATCCCAAACCATTTCTCAATGTAATTCTGTTAGGAGACTTTTCGTTTACGCTGAGAACGCGATACTCAGACATAAATGTAGCCATGCACATCTTCTCAAATAAGTCATCCTGAGGCCTGTTCCTATACCTGTCCATTATGCTCGTCATCCACATATCTTCTGGCCTAAGATCGTGGGAAGACGCCCTCTGCTTCAAAACACTAAGGGGTAAACTCATCTTAACTATGTTGTTCCCTGTCGGCACAAAAACAACCTTTCTGGAACACTCCTTCAGATGCATGCCCGTTAGCCTATACACTGACTCCTGGGCACAAACGTCCCGGTTGTGTAAATATACACTGCCTAACTTCTTTAAAGCTTCTTTAGCAGAGAGATTTCCTTGTTTTGTTTCTTTTTGGGCATTATTCAATAATAGGCCAATTTCTCTCTCTCCTTTCGTAATGTACGATATGATATATACGACTACTGCATAGGGGTCAGTGACAAAGCTAATGTCCATGTTAGCGTTCCAGCACTTCAACAACTTCTTGTTATACTGGTTCACCCAAGCCTCGTTCACCCCTCTCTTATAAACTACCGTAGTCTTCTTCTCCATTCTCCTATAGGCCTCTTCAAATATTTCCTCTACACTAGCATACGGCACAACATCTTTAACAGCTTTCAGAATGTCTTGTGCCGTCTCTTTTTGCATTCTATCGTCGCCATCTAAACACTTACAGACTGGCTTGTTTTTGGAAGCAGGATACTTCCTCGTCTCTTTTGCCTTTTTTGTGTCGCACGTGCATTCTTTTACTGCTGTTTTACAAATAAATGTGCGTGCAGAAACAGGTTTTGGAAAATTAAAGCGACACGTGGTGTGCTTTTTTTTGCACGACTTTGAATGTCGTTTTGAATGCGTTTGAACTGATGACACAACATCCAATAATGCGTCATCATGTGACGGTAACTCGCAGCTAACGTACTTATCAATAAACTCGACCACCTCCTCATCTGTGTTCTTATCAATTTGGGGAGCGCTGTCAACGATTTTGCCAATTGGTTGAGACGGAGACATGAGAACCTCTCTCAGAAAACAATGCCATCTGTAGTCGAACATCCTCGCAGCTGTGACCGGATTATGACGCAGCAACTCACACCTGTCTGCCCACTCCAAATCCTCTACCGTCTGCGTTCTGCCTTCCTGTTTCAGGATGCTGGTCAGGAGATTTTGCCAGCGCAGATCTGCAGACGAAAACGAACAAAACCACGTCGGAATCCCTAACTGATGCACGCAAGCCATGACGTCCTTCTGAACCGACTGCCAAAAAGCTGGAGTTCCTCTAATTGGCCTAAGAAACCTATACCCATCATCAAACCCTAACAACTGCTTCAAAGACTCCTCGTCCTTTAACATGTTCTGACTAATCCTTTGAGACGTCTGACCTCCTTTACCTTTACGCAAAGCCACAGAAACACCCGACACCACCCCATCCATTTCAGCCATGTACTGCGCAAAAAATATGTACTCTACATTACGCGCAAAACGACCATCAGCGTGCATTATCCTATTTTTAAGATAAAGCGACAGTGTCAACCGATATGGGCGACTGTGTGGAAGGTCTTACTACCCAGAGGAAACAACACGGGGAAACACTTTGCTTCATTTGACTGGTCAGAAAGCAACTTTACTGGACTATTCCCCTCTGCGGGCGCAATATTCACTATATCATCAAAATACTGGTCTAATGCTTCCTGACCAATATCAACAGGCATAAGACAAGTGTCCTGATACATGCGGTGCTGTTGCCTGTCATGTAACATTTCATCTTGTAATATGTCTGATGATTCTTCTACAACATCACAACTACCCTGACCAGTCACCTTGCTCTCTTTGCCAACCTGTTCATCCTTTTCTACAACTTTATCCTCACTACCTGATTTAGCCTCTTCCTGCCTACAAAACTCATTAACCCACTCTTCATTATACTCTATATCCTTATAAAGAACATTGTTACTTTCTAAATACTCTAGCGCCAGTCTTACATGCAACGCATCCACAAAGTGATACTGGTAATACCCTTTATATGTCAACTTACGCTTCAACTTGACCTTCAATAGAGACCCTTCCATACTTGAACGTGGCAACACATTACTAGTCTGTCTAATGTTGGCTGGAACACAGGTCACTGGACCGTGAACACCATTTTGCCTTCCTTTAGGCAATGCCAACATTTTCATAAATGGGATATGTAAAGCTATCAAATGCTGCTCTAGACTATTCAAACATTCCAGTTCAGGTGGAACGGGATCAAGGTCCAAGTTGTTATTCCAACATTCAGCTGGCATCTGACCTGTACTAATCTTACGATGACACGTATGACAAATCCAAAGCTGACCTCTAGACGACATCAACTGACAGGGCACAACGCACTCGTCATTACATTTATGCAGATATTTCTCACTAATGCACCTGTCTGCAATACCAGCTGTTGCTAAACTTCTACTATAAACGTCCCTTTCACAACTTATAACCTGATATCTGAACAACAACCTATAGCAAACACAACACACACAATCTGGTCCATCTCTAACCTTTTCCACAAACTGCTCCATAACAAAACCAAAGTCTTTTGACTTCTCCATTTTCTGCTTCCTACTCAACCTGACATTAGTAATAACCCTCTGTCTGAGCATTTCTGAGTAGTCTGAAGTATGTTTGTCATAATGAATATTTAACCCCAGTGCAAAATACAGGGAGGAGAAAATGCAAATATGTTATTTAGCACACACATTGTGATTTACTAAACCTGAAGGTAATTTTGCTGATGGTAACTGCGTCTATAAATAATATGTTTAAAGTGCAGGTATTGACCAGCTGTTACTATGGTGAGGAGGAGACAGAGGCACAATGACAGAATACACACAAGACTGATAGTATAAATATTTTTAGAGTGGAATATTTGTGGTTTTACTAACAGCATCGACTTTGTCACAAATACTCTCCCATATGTGGGTTTTTCTGGTAATAGTTTTTTGCTATAACTCAATATATTTCTTAACCTCTTCCACTAGAACCTCTAATTCAAATTAATTTTGCGCTTGCGGCTTTTTATGCTCATCCAAACTCTCCATTAAGACACAAAACCCTAATTTAAATACTGCTGTCTGCACCCTGTTGTCATTTACACAGTTCATTCTTAGTAGATCACCTGCAAAACGCACGCTAACTAAAAGTACAATCTGTTGCATTGAACGCACAATTTAGTACTCTTTATTCTGATCTTAAATCAGGCCCATAGTGTAGAAGCAGAGGATGTAGGCTGAGAGACAGTGAAGACAATAAAATGAACACTCAAACAAATAATATAGTTGAATGTCAAACTTGACTTTTCTTCACACCTGGACTAATGCGATGATTCCATACTGACTGACATATTTCTTCTTATGTAGTTTTGTTAGTAGGAAACCTCAGAGGCACTAAAGGGGTTTGAGAATAATTAATTTAGATCCTCACTAACAAGGCATCCAATTTGCATCCTAATGTATATAGACCTTACACATAGCAATCCCCCTGCTAGACCTCAGGTCATTTTATATTCAGGCAGATAGGATTATAGATTTTACAGATGAAAACATGATTCATTCTTCTGGATAATACATACAGCATTAACAAAGGAGTATTAACAGCTGTATCACAAGCACACTGATTGGTCCAAGTAAATGTTGTCTCTGTGTGTTTGATTTGAGCTTGTTACATAAGAAGCACCTGGTGGACCTGCCTTACACACCACACTCTGTTCATATTAAATTGAACCTCACATGAGGTCCAACTAGAGACACATTTGTACAAATGTGCCGAATTTGATTACCATGGCATATTACCTTAAAGAGATATGGCAGTTAATATGTATGGTGGTATTTTATTCATGACCTGGGCTGCTATTGGTGCCATGATTCAATATGTTGTGCAGATTCTCATGGAGACTTTGGGCCTGATTTATTAACTGGTAAATTCCACGGCGGCGGATCCCATCCGTTTCCATTGTAGTCAATGTGTGTACTTCCACCGGCTGCGGAACGGCTCCGGCAGTCCAGAGGCCTCTGGAGACATACGCAGATCTTCTGTTTTTACCGGATCATGGCTCGGCAATTCAGCACAGAGCAGATCGTGTGGGACAGGAAGTGGAGCACAAATACAAAATTAAAAACGCCCGGTTTCAAAATAAAATACACCGTGGTCACGGCGGATCATATTTCCCCAGCACTATACCTTGAAAACGTCATAATGGGCGGAGCCAGACCTGAAGTCACGGTTTTCATGCACCCCTACTACTCCTCTGAATGGATGTGTTGGTTTTGTGGTTATATATATAGAACGGTTGGCACGCCGCAGCATAGTCATTGGCAAAAGCAGTACCCTCTCGGCAGCATTTAAAATCACCTGTTAACCATGGCACCTTCTCTTGCTCGCTCACTCCAGATTCCAGGAGATAGGATCTTATTTGCGGGCGTCAGCTGTCTGCAATTAATTACTGATGAGCTGTTACTGCTGTACAATGTACAGATAAATAAAAAGAAAAGCAGAAAGGTTCACATACAGGTGGTGATTCAGTGTGTTGAACAGATGTATTTCAGACACTAGTTGCTGTGATGTTTCAGTATTTACAGACCAAACTGACCCGCAGCACATGTTGAAGCTGGTGTGTAAAAGTGCACCGCTGCAGCAGTGACACATGTTGTGAGCACAGATCCGCTTACAAAGATCTGCTAACTTTGTTGTTTTTTTTACATTATAATAGAGAACAAAGTTCCAGCATCTTTGTAATAATAAGGACCTGTCTAAATAAATCACCTCTGGGTGTCATCCTGCTTCAGTTTACAGCGCGTCAGTCCGTGGTTGTCATGAACCGACCAGGTGGACTCAAATGCAGAGACACAGGGACACAGGGATGAAGAGTTCTCAGTAGTCGTTTTAATCAATCCAAAGGTCAAAAACCGGGAAATCCAACATACAGGCAGAAGTACATAATCACTTAGGCAAAACTCAGGGTGCAAATGGAAAAACTGGTCGATAACACTAAAGACAATGTAAAGACAAGAACGCTGGAACACTGACGGGAAACTTAAGTGTAACTGACAAGACGATCTGATACAGAAGGGAAGGCGCAAACCACATATATACCCAGGAGACTAACGATGCACAGGTGTAACACATTAGAGGAAGGTAGGCAAACAGGAGGGGAGGAAGCTGACAAGACAAGGGAAACGCACCAAAATAAAACAGGAAGCAGACAAGACAAAAACCAAACCTACAAAATACATAACAACACAACAGGGCCCTGACAGTGGTGAGAGAGGAGCAAAGCCACATTCAAATAAATAAATACAAATCAGCTTCCAAAATTAAAATGTTGATGTTTCATGTGGATAGCAGCATTCTGATATAATATACATTTTTTGTTTGATGCACTGTGGTCTCCGTTTTAACATTTCCTCCCAATGCAATATGTTTTAAATGAGTTACTGAAAGCAGTGTTTTGAAAATGCATAATTCCTAAACCCTTGTTGTAAATAATGGAAAAATATCTTTAAAATGTTCTTCCATGTGGCCTATATGGATGTTTTTGTATTTTGTATCATAATTTAACTTAAGGTTTTAACTTATGGTTGATTATGTGAGTGCGGGCCAGCGGGGGACAGGGGACAGGGGACATCCGTGCTTCAGCATGGTACAGAACAACTGGCCCTAGTGTGAGTGCGCCCTTAGTAAATCAGGCCCTTTGTGTAAAAAGTTTTGTTTCATTAAAGACAACAGAATTTCAGAAATATCAGGTTGATTTAGCACCCTTTTTGGTAAAATAGTATGAAACATTAAACATTTGTACAATCTCATGTTGTGTACAAAATTCCCAATTTTGGTTGAAATCCATTTCAGTGTTGAGTTAAGTGCTTAAGGCCACACCTTCAAAAGTTTGGCATCCAATTGCAGACAAACAGTCAATGATATCCTAAAATCAACTAATCCATGTTATTTGGGATCATCTAAATATGGGATGTACTAAGTTTGGCGAGCATTAGATGTGATATGTGTCAACAGAGGCAAAAATAATCTTTACCAAAAAATTCAAAATGGCAGAAAATGTTAAAGCGGAAATTAGTGTTGCATCAACACCATCCAAAGAACACACTGCATATAATGTTTTGAATAGGCTTTGTGTTTCATGAGTTATTACCAGGCGGGGTGTTCCGGTCCTCTGAAATGATGCCAACGCAGAAGTAACTTAAATCTGCATTCTATCAAAAGGCCATCAGGGGGCGACCGTTTTGGTGTCAAAAGGACTTCCGTCTCTATACAAGTCAATGGAGAATTCACCAACTTCTCACTTGATTTCTAACCTCAGTAAACGTTTTCAAAATGTGTTTATGGTCTCAATCGCTAGTTTACAGCATTCTTCAATGCAGTATGATGTTCATTGATTTCATGAACATCATACTCACTGATTTTATATTTGATGATAAAGCAGGGTATACATTAGGGCGTGGCTACGTCGTGATTGACAGGTTGATTGGTTCACAGGTTCAGGAGGACGGACAGATAGACTGTATGAAAATAGCCGTGAACTTGTTTCACACCGACAGTTTTCTCCGGAGTTTTGTGGTTATAGTTAGTCGTAACAGCTAACTTGGTTAGCATCACCAGGTTGCCGGTGTAAACTGTGGTAGATCCAGCCCTCGCAACCTCCCCCGCTCTGTCCTCATGCTCCTCCTGATGCCCATATAAGTAGAATCAGTGTTTTTATTTTTCCCGGCATGCACCTGAAATTTTCAAGATGGCGCTGCTCAGATCCGAAACTATTGGCCTCCGAGCAGCAGTCCACAAACCAATGGGTGACGTCACGGATGTTACGTCCATTTCTTATATACAGTCTATAGTTATTAGACACAAATACAAATCAGTTTATTCAACTCAAGTGCTCTTTAATATAGTTAATGAAAATGTAGATAGATATGCATCTTAAAGTCATCTTTTCCTGTCACAAAAGCATGTCTGAGTAGTTCATGGATTTAGAATCATGTCACTTCTGTGCCTCTTTTAGATCCAAAGGTTGCTTTGAATCCTGCTAAGGGTAACAGTCAGTGAAGTTGATCTGCTAATTGGGACTGCAAAACAAAGTCCTGCTAATAAGAAAGCTCTCCCTGTCCCTCTCTCTGTTTTTAAAGACTGTGTAAAGGGAATACAGACATTTGCTCCTAAACACATTAAATAGGTCATGAATGTATTTTTAAAAAAGGTGTAAAAAGCATTTCAACCATTTAGATTTGAATTGTGGAGCTAGGCTTCACAAACTGTGTTTCAACATTTCTGTGTTCAGGATTTAGTGGGCGGGTCTGAAAATCACTGCTGCATTACATAACGTGGTGGTGATTGGCATAAACCCGCCCCTGCTGCTGTAGAGGTATAAATACATTCAGTGCACACTACTGCTACTAAAGTCTACAGTTAGCCGCCGAGCTAGCCGTGGGGCTAGCAGCTATGTTAGCAGCAGAAAGCTCTCAGAAGTAGCGTCCATGTTTCTGGTAGAGGTGGTGACTTTGATTGACAGCTGACACTTGGTAGGGGGCGGGGTTGCAGCGAACTCGGCGGGCAATCCCACAGCGTTTGGGAGAAGAGAAAGAGGCTGATTTTTAGACAACTTTGAAGCCTAATTTCATATATTTGGCAAACTCAGAACACATATTTATTCTAACTTTACACAGACTTAATAATAATTCACCACTGCCACTCAAATTCTCACAGTGAAATTGACAATAACAACAATATTCAAAATCAGTACTGCTCAGCTCTTTACACTGTGTACTGTAAACAATTGTGTTCTGTATCACAATCAGAAAGACTCATTTGGAGGTGCTGATATTTCAAAATAACTGTATTTTGCGATTGCCGTGTTTGCTGCTGAACAACCTTATAAACTCCATATCCAAGGCTCTCTTGGACCCCACACTTAGCACCCCAAGATCACTCAGTCTTTCATTGTTCATGGTGGTGCGCAAGTGATTTTTGATCAGTTTCAATGCAGAAAAACTGCATTCACAGGCAGCTGTGCTTACAGGTAGGGCCAAAGCAGTTTTGCACAACCTGAACAGTTCATAGAAGACCTTTTTAAATGGCGCCAGGAACTCTGTAAACTCAAGCAAACTGGTGAGATTCTTCATTCCAGCTGCCTCCTTTCTCTTCAAGATCCGCTTGGCTTGGTGGAGTGCATGCTTCAGATCGTCCAGGTTTGTGTCATAAATGGTTCCAAACAAAAACAAAGGAGCCTCCTCTAAAAACCTGTTGCTTTTAGGATTTAGGGCCCTCCACCCCTCTCATGATATCACAATTTGTTTTTGAAAACCGCCTCTCTAGCTCAGCATTTACACGGTTTAGGATCGGATAGTAAACAGTCTTACAAAAATAATCCTTTTCATCTTTGCTGGGATGCAGCACAACATCCAATCATAGACTGTAAAAAATGCATCCAACGCAGTAACATATCTGGTCTAACAAATGATTGGCTAAGAGCGGTGTCAGATAAATATCTGCTTGTATCATTGATTAAAAACGTAAACAAGGGTCCATGTGCTTCTACGTCATATGACATTGATAGAAAGTTAGCATCATGCCAAAACGCAAGACCTCGTTTAATTCTGAATGGACAAAAGAGCATGAATTTATAACAAAAAGCAGTCGACTCATTCCATGGCTTCTGCACACTTTGTCGATGCGATGTCGACGTAAGCAGTCAGGGGAAAGCTGCAACTGAACGGCATGCAGGTACAGTAAACATAAAAGTAATAAACGTGCGGCAGGTACCTCTTCAATGAGGACATTTTTTCATGAAGTTTCGTCGTCCCTGGATGATAAAATAACGCTGCGGAGCTGTGCAAGGTGTACCATGCTGTAAAGCATCACCAGTCCTACAGAAGTGTTGACAGTGACTCGCCCACAGCTAAAGGGATGACCTGTGGCCGAACAAAAGCCAAGGCATTGTGCGAGAACATCATCGGGCCCTATTCTGTACAGTTACATACCGACTACATAAAAGAAAACAACCTACCCTTTTCCGTGGCAACCAACGCCAAACCAAGTGTTTTCCCATTGTGGTAAGGTATTTTCACTTTGATGAAGGCATCCAACATGTCCTGTTGGGTTTTTATAGTGACAGCAACGAATCGTCAGAGGCCATAACAAACCAGCTGCTGGAAAAACTTGAGATGTCTGGCTTAGAAGTGAAAAACACAGAATTGTGTGGAGATGTTTTGGAGAGGAAAGAAATGAGGTGTCAGAGACATATTTTCTGTTTCTCAGCCATGTTCTTAAGGTGTTCTCTGACACGATCGAAGCACTTGAGGCAAAATCCTTCAGCATTACATCGGTGTTTAGGGTAATGACTGAACTAAAACAAAAGCTAGAAAGAAGGATGAAGGACAGGTTCTTTGGGTTTATTGTCAACACCAAACTGAAGCAGCTGCCCCCTTGCCAGCCGATTTTCTGCCTTTTTATGAAAGAGCAAAAAAATACATCAGTGAAAGATATGACTTCTCTGACACAAGCTTTCATAGCAAAGTGGCCAAGCTTGGCCTCACAACTGCTGTGCCATTTGAAGACTACAGTGCTGCTGTCCAGGCCTGCAATCTGGACATTGATATGGATGGACTGTATGATGAATATGCCATGGTGGAAGGTTCTCAGTGGTCACTTTTTTTTTGTATTGAATAAATACAAATACTGTGAATAAACACTTTTTGACTTTTCATTAATATTTTTTTCCTATTCAGCTACACAAACATCATATTTAAACCATTCAAAATTGTACTATAAATGAGAGTATACCAGAGTCCTATGTACACCGTAGTGATTTATTGATATGCCGCATAATGTCCTCCTTTTTGGTGTTATGGAAATGGTCACCCTATTCTTCTTTGTATTTTACCATTGAGTCCTGCAGCGTCTCAATGAGGTCTATTGCTCTGGCGAGGTCCACTGATGAGGATTGCAGCATATCACTAAAATACTCCAAGTATTCTTCTAAAGGTTGCTAGAAGGCCAATGAAATCTAGGTTTAGCTGCCCTCGCAGTCCACGTGCCTCTACACTTCTGTCTCCATTATTCTCCTCATCAATGTCATGAAGGACTTGTAGCACAGCTGGAAGCCGGTCCATTAGGTTTAGACAGGCATAATAACTGCAAGCCCACCTAATATCACTGAATCTGGGCAACTCTCGAGGCTGATCCTCCTGATACATTGAGCGCTGTATGTCCTGCCACTTCTGGTGGACATAGGAACCTGACAGAAACACATAGAGGCGCTGCAACAAAGAAAAAAAGCATGACGCTTCTGGTACTGCTCTGACTGTGTCCACAATAACCACATTTAGGCAATGTGCATTGCAGTGCACATAAAAGGCATGCTTGGCCAGGGACTGTATCCTTGCAGACACACCACTGTGCTTGCCACTCATTACTGAAGCCCCGTCATAGCCCTGCCTATGAAAGCGTAATTAGAGAAGTTTTTCTGTGCTTCATGGACTGCAGATAAATTAGCAACTAAACTGTAATCTGGTGCAATGCATCTCTTAAAATGCGTTCACACCAAAAGCATCTGACGCGAATTGAGCAGCAAGTCTACATAGAAAATGAATGTAAACGGCGCGATAACACGTGATTTTATATCAGGCGGCGCGAATGAAGTGGAAAGAAGAAGGAAGAGGCATGGGCCAAAGTGAGCGCAGAGGTGGGACTCTCTGGTAAGTTCTGAGACTATCCGTGGCTTGTTTTACCACGTTACTGACTGTGTTTCTTTATGAATGAAAAATTAGCATTGGTTAGCACTAGCACAGCAGACTGTCCCGCTTGGCAGGATACCAGTTTCAGTTTATGCGTGAATGTTTTCATTGTCTGAATATTTAATTTGGTTAAATGCTAATTATACAAAGTGTGTGTGTGTGTGTGTTTGCAGTTGAGGTGTGTCGTAAAAAGTGGAAGGGGCTGAGGGACACCTATTTAAAAAAGAAGAGGGAAGGAGAAAGAAGGGGCGGGTCGGCAGGAGGGCCTCTTCAAAAGTGGCGTTTCTCTGTGGTCCTGTCTGTCCTCGAATCCTTTACCACTCCCAAACCAGTACTGTTCTGTTTTCTGGTCTGTTGGCATATCAAGCAACTTTCAACAACTGTTTGTGAGACCTGTGTAATACCTGGTGCAAACCATTGTGAGCTAATAACATCATTGATCACCCCTCTTCTGAGATGCGCTGGTCCTTGTACGACACGTGCCAGTACATGTAGGAGAGCTAGAGGACAAACCGGTCGACCATCAGGGTGGAGCCACAAGCTAGACTCTGCATCAACTGTACAACCTTTTCTCAACCAAGACTACGCTTCCTATCATCAGCGTGATTTTGCAGCATCACGACATCATTAACGGAGGGCAGCTAAAATGGATGGACAGGCTGTGTGGAGGCACACTGACGTACCATGGAGGAAGAAGAATTTGCTGCTTGTTCCTGAGTATGAGCAGCACATTTCACAATTGACCTATGGCTAAGTCCTGCCCTCAAAAGCGATGAGCCAATCACAGTGCGTATAGCCATTCCCATACACTCGGACATTCTCTTCCCGGATGTCCATTGAAATGCATTGCAGAAAGTCAGTTTTCGTTCAGTTTTATGAAGTTTTTCTGAGATCTGAAGTTTCAAAATGGTCAAACAGTGTTCATGGGGTACATGCAACTCCGACACAAGGTATCCTGAGAGGCTGGGCGACAGTGTGTATTTTTTACCCTTTCCTAAGCCTTTCCTAAGTCTTCTTTGGATAAAATTGTGCGGTAGACCACAACATCAACTCAACGTGAATACAATTAACAAGGATGTCTACATCTGTTCTAAGGTAAGTCAACATTGTATTTAAGGCAACATATAGTCACTTTGCTGGAAAGAAATATAAAGTTATCATTAACATCTGTAACGTTAGCTAAAGTTAGCCTAAAGCCAGCTCCTAGCTGCATTGTTCATCATGTCACTTTGTTTGCTGGGAGTTCATTGGCCTATATTGTTCTAGCTTTTGTACTTTGGTGATCGTACATCATTGTTAGCTGTTGTCCAAAGGGCTCTAGTTAAACTAACGTTAACTTCTGGAGCTTAGCTTCAGTAACTTATCTGTAATACGTTAGCACTTCCTTATTAGATATGATCAATCTGTCTTTAGTGACAGGATATGTACCACTGTCCTTTAAAGTAGCTGTCATTAAACCACTTCTTAAGAAGCCTACTCTTGATTCAGAGGTTTTAGCCAACTATAGGCCCATATCGAACCTCCCCTTTCTCTCTAAGATCCTCGAGAAAGCAGTTGTTAATCAGCTGTGTAACTATTGTTGCGGTCTGAGCTATTCTACTTGCTAAATCTTTCTCTATGTGTGAGCTCAGTCCACGTGTTCGTTTTGATGAAAAAATAGGAGAAGAATATTCGGTCTCAACACGCTATTTATTTAACAGTAAATGTATAAAGCATATACAGAGCTCCGGGTCCATTTACTCTCCCTGACGTCAACAGCATCTCTGTCAGCGTTCGTAAATTTCTGACTCCTATCTCTTTCCCTTGACCTTCTTAAATAGGAAAACAGAATGCAAATTGAATGTGAGTTGCGCCATCTCCCGCTGGGCTGTAGGTCTGGCTTCATCCTTCATCTTCTGACTCCAGGATCTGTGACCTCCCTGTGAAAATCCCTTACAGGTGGTAAGGTGTGATTCCCGTGTTGACCCCTACAGAATCTCCAGAAATTCTGCGGGGGGTCTTTCAAGGGTTCGTTCCCATTGTCCAACAAAAGGTTAAAAGTTACCCATACAAACAATCCATATGTTTTCTGACCCTGTTGTTACCAGCTGATCAACAGATGGAGGCTCAGGACTATGTTAATACAGTCACCCCCTTCCAATCACACCTCCGTGTGATACTGGTTCCCATGCTCTTCACATGTCTTGGGTGTATTCCTCTCCTTATGACACACATCATGTTTTCACTGTTATACATTGTACCACATTTAACCATTGAAACAAACAATACAGTACTAAATCACATTATCTGATATTTTAGCATTTGACAAGTTATAGCATATATCTACACTTTCTAAATAATAACAGCTTATTTGAGGATTTTCAGTCTGGATTTAGAGCTCATCATAGTACAGAAACTGCACTGGTAAAAGTTACAAATGACCTCTTAACTTCATCAGACAATGGACTTCTCTCTGTCCTCGTCCTGTTAGATCTTAGTGCTGCCTTCGATACTATTGATCATCAAATCCTGTTAAAAAGACTGGAATATTTAATTGGCATTAAAGGAACTGTATTAAAATGGTTTAAATCGTATTTATCAGATAGATTTCAGTTTGTAAATGTTAATGATAAATCCTCCATGTAAACAAAAGTAAGACACGGTGTTCCTCAGGGTTCAGTGCTTGGACCAATACTATTCTCCTTATATATGCTTCCTTTAGGAAACATTATTCGGAAACACTCAATACATTTTAATTGTTATGCAGACGATACTCAATTATATCTATCAATAAAGCCTAATGCAATCAACCAGTTAACTAAAATACAAACATGTATTAAGGACATAAAGGCCTGGATGACCTGTAACTTCCTGCTGTTAAACTCAGAAAAAACTGAAGTTATTGTGCTTGGCCCTAAACACCTCAGAAACACATTATCTAATGATATAACTACTCTGGATGGCATTACTTTGGCCTCCAGTACTACTGTAAGGAACCTAGGAGTTATATTTGACCAGGATCTGTCCTTTAATTCCCACATAAGACCAATTTCAAGGACTGCCTATTTTCATCTGCGTAACATTAAAAAAATTAGACACATCCTGTCTCAAAATTATGCTGAAAAACTAATCCATGCATTTGTTACTTCTAGGCTGGATTATTGTAATTCATTATTATCAGGCTGTCCTAACAAATCTCTAAAGACTCTCCAACTGGTCCAGAATGCAGCTGCACGTGTTCTGACAAAAACTAGAAAGAGAGATCACATTACTCCTATTTTAGCTTCACTGCATTGGCTTCCCGTAAAATAAAGAATAGAATTTAAAATCCTTCTCATTACTTTTAAAGCTCTTAATGGTCAGGCTCCATCATATCTGAAAGAGCTTATAGTACCTTATGTACCTACTAGAACACTGCGCTCCCAGAACGCAGGCCTACTTGTGGTACCTAGTATCTCTAAAAGTAGAATGGGAGGCAGAGCCTTCAGTTATCAGGCTCCTCTCCTGTGGAACCATCTCCCAGATTCGGTCCGGAGGGCAGACACCGGCCAGGCTTGTCATGGACCAGCTCCTAGTTTATGCTGCTATAGGCTTAGACTGCCGGGGGACCCCTACCTCCATGATGCACTGAGCTCCTCTCTCCTCCTCTCTCTCTCTATCCATCCATCTATATCCATTAACATTCATGTCCTATTAATGCATTCAGTAACCTACACTTCTTCCCCGGAGTTGTCTGTGCTTTCTGGTCTCACAGGTAATCTGGGTCTGTAGACGTCCTGATGACAGATTCCAGTCCCGGACCTTCTAGCTTCAATGTTTATTTTCTATGTGCTTCTCTCTCTCTCCTATTCTTCCTCTCTCTCCTCTCTACCCCAACCGGTCGAGGCAGATGGCCGCCCACTTTGAGCCTGGTTCTGGTTCTGAGGTTTCTTCCTGTTAAAAAGGAGTTTTTTCTTGCCATTGTCGCTAAGTGCTGCTCATGAGGGAACGTTGGGTCTCTTTAAAATTAAAACCTGAAGAGTACGGTTTAGAACCTGCTCTATGTGTAAAGTGCCTTGAGATAACTTTGTTGTGATTTGGCGCTATACAAATAAAGATTGATTGATTGATTGATAATAGCTGAGATAACAAAGGTTGGCAAACGTTATGCTGAATGATTCAATGTAAATACTGTACCACCAAATAAATTGAAAACCTAAACCTAACTGATCCTCTATCTTGTTGTCTGAGATGGTGATGGAAACGAGATGCGGTTTATCATGTTTGCACTGGGACCTGTACATTTTGGCTTGTAACTGAAGCGTTTTATCGACCTTTTCACCAATAAAAAGAATTAATATATCCCTCCAATGCGTAGTTTAGACTAGGGCTGTCGCGGTTAGGGAATTTCTCCTGCGGTGAGTCAGAGCGGCTCAACAGCGCGGTGTGCGGTGATACCGCCGCCCCCCCCTTAAAAAAAAGCTAAGGAGTTAGCAATTGTTTTGTTAATTGGGCTAATAAATGATACATTTCTAAACTCATAGTATAGTAATAGATACATACAACTAAAGCTTATTATTATATAGTTATAAAAAGAAATGACAATGTTATATTATAACACTTCTTAGTTTATTGAACTGTTGTTCAGAACAATCAGACTTTAAGGCTAAATCTTCCAGTGCAAATAACAGCATCTTAAACATCACAGATGAAATGCGCTATATAAATAAAACTGCCTTGCCTTGAAGCAGCGACTTGAATGCCGGTTTCTCCACTGTGTTAAATGGCACCATCTCCTCAACCAGGTACCTTGTAACAGCATCTGTTAGGCATTTATGTCTGTCACTTCCAGTGCTGTACTTGGAAACTCGAGCGAAGGCTTCGGCGACTCCAAGTTGTCGGCCAGCACCGGCTGCTGCGCGACTCTGTGTGGGTCGTGCGGGTGGCGGTCCCTCTATAGTGGGATGGTAGCTTGCTAGGTGAGACTTTAAATTCGAAGTGTTTTTTCCTTTTACTTGGATCTTTTTTAGGCAGATTTTACAAATTGCCTCATCTAAATTAGCTGGTTCCCCCTTCTCAAGGTCGGGTCAAGTTGGTCACGTGCGGTGGTGGTCTGCTAGCTGAACCATCAGTGTAAAGAATCATTTCAGAGTTAGGTATTGGTGTCTGCAATAGGTCTGGCCTTGGTGATGTACACATATCAATAGTATATATTAATATTGATTGATTGATTGATTGATTGATATAGCTTCCCTGCTGCCTGACTATACTAACTATACCACAGCTAATTGATTTAGTCTGACATTTTATACACAAAAAATATGTATTTTTATGCTGCAATTGGACTGCTCAAACAAAGATTCACTGTATACTTGCAATGACAATAAAGATCTATCCATCTAAAAATGTGATGATTTACTGCAAATGAAAAGTGTAGAACAATTTAAAGTTATTATTATTCATTCTTATGATCTTTGTTTTGGAGATGAAGGAATATTTACTCACTTAAACTTGTAAAATATAGTATGACTACTACTACTATATGTAACACCTGTGCTTCACTGTAAATGTTGAGCTAATATCATGTAAAGCATTATGTGTTGTTATCTGATTAACTGTAATTTCATTGTTTGTGTTGTTTTAACCTTTCAGGTGTATAAGGATGTGGGAAACACATACTGTCACATAGTCAGGAAATCAATACCAGTCATTGTTTAGTGTACACGCTACTTGTTCACAGTTAAACACAAGATAAATAGGAAAAGGAGAGAAATGAGACCTGAAGGATCAAAGAGAATGGCTTGGGGGGGGGGGGGGGGGGGGGAGGGGGGGATCAGTCAAAGTGCAAAGCAGAATTAAAATAATTATAATAATCAATAGTAAGTGAACCTGATGCCGTTACGGATTTATATGTATTTATTTATTTGCTGCTGCTCCATGTTTTGCGTCCAAATGGATGAATTTGCCGCACAATGCTAAAATACAATAAGCCTACACTTATTTAAAAATATACTTACCTCATTGCAGGTTTAGTTTTGATTAAAACAATTGAATATTCAGACCAAATAGCCTTTGTCTAAGTTATAAATCTTAAATATGTCTTGTTTCAAAGTCATTTGACTTTACTGCGTTATTATTTTCATTTATTTGTTTCAGAAGGTACTGAAGTTAAATGTAATAAATGGGTTTAGTTTAAGAATAAAACCCACTTGATTGTTCATTTTCAGAGACATGTCTTTTTTGTCCTTTTTCTTTACTTTCGCTATTTAATAAGGCAAAATCATTCATTCGATTACTCGATTAATCAATGAAATAATCGATAGAATAATCGATTACACAAATAATCGATAGCTGCAGCCCTACATCAGACTCCTCGCTCAGTTGATTTATCATCATCAAAGCCTCATCAACAGTGTATCTTTGGCGTCTTCCTCTCTCCATCTTCAGATCCTTTTATTTTATATAATATGCTAGCTAGCTATGTTATTTGGATTATATAGAATAAATAACAAAGCTTCTTCTTCTCTCTCTCTCCCCCCACAAAGGTTTCTTGTCAAATGTAAACAATAGACCTGCGAATCATAAAGCACGAAAACAAACCCTGTGAAATATATATAATATGTAACAAGGCAGCTGCGGTACGTGTGACCGCAGGGCGCTGGGAAGTATAAATGCATGGAAATACTTTGTGTTTTATTGTAGTACCTTATGGGCTTCAGAAAATATTAAAAACACATATTTAAGAAAAGTCATGGGCTGAAAGGCTTGTAGTCTTTATTTAAACATAATTATTTATATTGTAAAAACCCAAAAGGCCCGTCAGACCGTCTCCGCGGTTCTAGTGTTAAATAAAGAACACGTTTCCCATAAAGATATTTTATCTTCATCTATCTGTTATCATTTGATACACAGTAGCTAATAACAGCAACCCAGCTACTGTCTTCCATTGTCCTCTCTGTTCTGTCAGGGAGCAGTGAGTGCAGTGACTGTGGGTGTACAGGGCTGTAAACAGCTACACCTCTGGGACTCAGACATTGGCACAGCACTACCCCGTTTGTGACTGAAGATGTTTGATTAAACCTTTGGAAGCTACTCAGAAATGATTGTTTAGTCAATCAGACTGCACAGTGTTAAGCTTATTCTTATTTCACCATTTCAAATTGGCTTCTAAGGTTTGACTTCAAGTGTGTATATAAATCAAAACCTTTACAAAACCTCTTGGTGAACAATGCTGTGATGTCAATAAGTCACTTCTAATAAATGCACCAAATCTTTCAAAATGCTGTTTAAAGTTAGAATCTGCAGTGCTGCTAGTGTTGCTATCCCAGCCAGGTACAGTGTTACATCTGGATGCAAAGAAAAGATTTTATTTCACATATAGTCAGAACCAACCCACAGACCAATCAAGATAATAAAAAGACATTTTATCCTTTTGGCACAGAGATTTAAACAAAATTCCTCTGAACAACTGAGTCAGTGTTCACACTGGACACGTTTGCTTGGTGTTACAAATAAGTTATATTTGTAACATGTGAATTGCATGTCCACAGTCGGTAAAGTAGAAATTCTACTGCAAATGACATACGAAACATGATCAGAGCATCTCATGATAATATTGTGAATTGTCATCTCAGCTATAGGGTCATATTTGTAATTACAAAGATTGCAAAAAGAAATAAATTATTGAGGATGTGTGAATGTGTGCAGGAAACAGATGTGTGTGGGTCATTCTTAAATCACATGATGCTCTGCAGTGAGAATAGTACATCTGTTCATATAGCAAACAGCAGCACTGGGAGTCATAGAGTGGACAACAGACTATATATTACATGCAAAATACATTTAGCATTATTTATATGTGTGTCTATGTGGTTATGACAAGCAAAAAGAAATATCAGACCGTGGTGATCACCTGAGCACCATCAACTCTACACATTCATACATGACTACTAATGTCATACTGAAACCTACAGTGAGGAATGTGGACACAGCAAGTGTGTGTAGAGAAAGTGTAGGGGACAGTGTATGGTACACTGTTCATTTTTCTCACACTGCTCATTTGGTATTTCATGATTTGCTCTGACTTTTCAACAGTGGTAGGAAAGGCAAAAGAAGCCGATGCATTTTTGTTGTCAGTGACTGATTAAAAGTGCATTACATGAAGTTTGCAGGTGTTCCTAATGTTATTGTCATCATTTGACCAAATGAAGAAACCCAGTCTAAACCCTCATACATTCTTTAACTTTGAACCCACAAAGAAATGAACAAGATGCAGCATTTCAGATAGATAGATAGATAGATAGATAGATAGATAGATAGATAGGTAGGTAGGTAGGTAGGTAGGTAGGTAGATAGATAGATAGATAGATAGATAGATAGATAGATAGATAGATAGATAGGTAGGTAGGTAGGTAGGTAGGTAGGTAGGTAGGTAGGTAGGTAGGTAGGTAGATAGATAGATAGATAGGTAGGTAGGTAGGTAGGTAGGTAGGTAGGTAGGTAGGTAGGTAGGTAGGTAGGTAGGTAGGTAGATAGATAGATAGATAGATAGATAGATAGATAGATAGATAGATAGATAGATAGATAGATAGATAGATAGATAGATAGATAGATGTAAACTTTATTGATCCCCTTGGGGAAATTTAGGGTCCAGCAGATAATATACAAAGACATCAAATAACAATATACTAAAACATTAAATACTAAATACTATACTAAATAAGAAGAAAAACTAAATACTAAATACTAAAAACTAAAATACTAAAATAAGAACAACAAGGTCTGAGGATGAGGCTGTGTGATAAAGTGCAGAAATAAAATAAAAGTAAAAATAAACCTAAAAGTATAGTGCAATATACAATTTAAAGTGAATTTAGTGAATATACTTTTTACAATTTAAATTTACAATTTAAAGTGAATTTAGTGAATTTAGTCCAGGCTGTGGCTGTGAGGGTCCTTTTATTGCCAGATTGTACAGTTGTACGGCCCTGGGGACAAATGAGTTACTCAGTCTGTCAGCATGACAGTGAGCGTAGTCTCCAGCTGATCATGCTCTTCTGCTGGATGATGGTGTTGTGAAGTGGATGACCTTCATTGTCCATGATGGTGAGCAGTTTGTTCAGGGTCCTTTTGTCTGTTACTGAAGTGATGCTCTCCAGTTCAGCTCCCACAACAGAGCTAGCTTTCTTTACCAGTCTATCCAGTCGCCCGGCATCCCTCTTCTTAGTGCTTCCTCCCCGGCACACCACCGCATAGAAGAGGACGCTGGCGACCACAGAATGGTAAAACATCCCGAGGAGTTTGCTGCATACATTGAAGGACCGCAGCCTCCTCAGGAAGTACAGCCGGCTCTGTCCTTTTTTGTAGATGGCGTCAGTATTGGCTGACCAGTCAAGTTTATTGTCCAGATGTACCCCCAGATACTTATATGTGCTTACCACCTCCACATTGACTCCCTCAATGGAGACTGGTAGAAGCGCGGGCTTAGACCTACGGAAATCCACCACCATCTCCTTGGTCTTATCAGTGTTGTAGGTTGTAGGTGGTTGAGTTTGCACCATTGCACAAAGTCCTCCACCAGGCTCCTGTACTCCCCCTCCTGCCCATCTCTGATACACCCCACTATTGCAGTATCGTCCGAAAACTTCTGCATGTGGCATGACTCTTTTTTGTAGCCGAAGTCAGACGTGTACAGAGTGAACAGGACAGGAGAGAGCACAGTTCCCTGTGGTGCTCCGGTGCTGCATACCACAGTGTCAGAGAGGCAGTCCTTTAGTCTGACGAACTGTGGCCGCCCTGTCAGGTAGTCAGTAATCCAGGATACCAGGTGAGCGTCCACACCCATCTGCAAGAGCTTGTCTCCTAGCATGAGGGGTTGAATGGTGTTGAAAACGCTGGAAAAATCAAAGAACATGATTCTCACAGTGATTTTCCCCTTGTCCAGGTGTGAATGCGTCCTGTGCAGTAGATATGTGATGGCATCGTCCACTCCAACCTTCTCCTGGTATGCAAACTGTAGTGGGTCTAGTGAGTGTCTCACCTGGGGTCTGAGTATGTGCAGAAGCAGTCTCTCCATAGTTTTCATTATGTGTGATGTGAGGGCTACCGGCCGGAAGTCATTGAGTTCGCTTGGGTGTGGCTTCTTTGGGACAGGGATAAGACATGATGTCTTCCACAGTGTTGGGGCCCTACCAAGACGTAGACTCAGGTCAAATATGTACTTTAGTGGCTCTCCTAATTCGGCTGCGCAGGACCTGGGCATTCTGGGACTCACCTTGTCCAGACCCGCTGCCTTCCTGGGATTAAGTCTCTTCAGTACAGCTCTGACTTGGTCTGCCGTGATTGTAGGGGGGAGGGGCGGGGTGGGAGGGTGGGGGGGGTGCCTTTGATGATGGGGGGTGTTGGGAGATGGGGGGGGTGTGAGAGAGGGGATAGGTGGGATGGGTGCTGAATGGATCTGCACGCCAACAGAGACTGGAGAGGGGGTGGGGTAGGCCGCCGCAGCTGGGCAGTCGAACCGGTTGTAGAACTTATTCAGCTCATTTGCCCTGTCCCGACCTCCTTCAACGCATCTACTGCTCTTCCTCATGCCAGTCATCGTCTTCATCCCATCCCACACCTCTCGCACGTTGTTCTGCTGCAACTTCCTCTCTGCCTTCCTTCTGTATTCCTCCCTTGCCTCTTTCAGCTTGACTTTGAGTTCACCCTGTACGTGCTTCAGCTTTGTCAGGTCCCCCTCCTTAAACGCCTTCTTTTTCCTATTGAGGAGGGCCTTGACATCGCTGGTTATCCAAGGCTTGTTGTTAGGAAAACAGCAAACAGTTTTTGTGGGAACTACAATGTCCTCACAGAAGTTCAGGTAGTCAGAAAAGCAGTGTGCGAGCCCATCAATGTCCTCACTATATGATTGTTGGAAAATGTTCCAGTCTGTTGTATCCAAGCAGTCCCTCATGGCCTCGTCCGCGTCGGGGGAATACTTCCTGAAGGTGCGTGTTGTGGTTGGTTCTCTCCGAACGCGTAGAGTGTACAGTGGTTGTAGGGAGACCAGATTGTGATCAGATTTCCCCAGTGGTGGTAGTGCTGTGGCAGTGTAAGCATCCTGTTGGCATACAGAAGATCAATTGTTCTGCTCTGTTGTGTGGGGCAGTTAACAAACTGGTAAAAGGCGGGCAGTGTTGAGTCCAATGTGACATGATTAAAATCACCTGATATTGCAATGAAACCATCGGGGTGCTGAGCCCGGAGTCTCGCGATATTTGAATGGATGACGTCACACGCGATTTCAGCCTTAGCTCGAGGCTGTATGTACACACAGACGATGATGGCGTTTTTGAACTCTCTCGGCAAGTAATACGGACGTAAACTCACCGCTAGCAGTTCAACGTCTGGGCAACAGATAATGTCCTTCACCGTAACATGTCCGATGTTACACCATCTGATGTTGATGTAAAGTACGAGCCCTCCTTCTCAAACTCAAACTCAGGTCTCTGTCCGCTTTCACATGTGAGAAACCGGGAAGCTCAATGTTGGCATCTGGTGTGTTATTGTTCAGCCACGTCTCCTTAAGAACCATCAAGCTGCATTCCCTGTACAGTTTAACGTTCCTCACCAGAGATTCCAGTTCGTCAGTTTTGTTTGTGAGTGAATAAATGTTCCCAATCACACACGAAGGGATGGACGGTTTATAGTTCCACCGCTTCGCCAGGACCCTCACCTTAACTTTAGCCCCCGCTCTGCAGCCTCGGTAGGGACGTCTCATCTCCTTCGGTATGTTGTTAACGTAAGTGTTGCCTGTAGTTCACTTTGTTCTCAGCTCTAGTAACTGATTCCTCGGGTAAATCCACCTTGTGCTGTTGCTTTCCTGCAGAGTGGTATCCGTATCAATAGGATATAACATGTCCGGTTTGCAAGCGGAAAAATAGTTGAAAAGTAAATTTTAAAAAGTAGTTAAAAGACAAACAAAGACGTAACAGCGAGAGCTACTGGGAGGCCTCCTGCTCACGCCGGCGCCGGATGTAGAATTTTGCAGTCTTTCAGACCATCTACACATGGATGCTTATCTACAGTGCCATATTTGCACATAAGTTAGTTCCCTTTTAGTGGGAAAAGCTCCCAGACTGTTTTCTTTGTTCACAACACTGTCACTTCTTTATGGTACAGAGTGCAGTGTCTTTAAAGGAAAAGAAACAGCGTTGTCTGTGTCATGCACCACTAATTCATAAAAACAGATAAGGGACAACATTTCAGAATAATCTTCTTTTTTCTGGTGAACCCAAAATCTGAAATAAAGGTTCCATACAAACAGGAGGAATTTTCCAGCAGCCCACAACCAGGCAAAATACATACTGAACTATATTTTACTCACATTTGAAGAAATTGCAATGCTCACTTTTTTTGATAAATGGCTATAATCTCCTTGTAAAGTGGTTTAATGCAGTATGTGTCAGGATGAGTGAGATGTTATTGTTTTGACATTAATACACAATTTTCAAGGATATTCTTCAGGAGAGGGTTCTTGATCTGGCAGAGTTATGATTGTTTTTAATGATGATTGTGATTCACATTGCTTGGCAAAGGCTATTTGCACCCTTGGTGCAAATATCAATGAATGCTATTTGCACCCCAGTACAATTAGAAGTGGATGCTATTTGTACCCTGGTATCAAAGTGTTTTATTTGCCCCATCTTGGTGCAAATATCAATGTATGCTATTTGCACCCCAGTACAATTAGGAGTGCATGCTGTGGGACTGAGGGGGGAGCGTCTGGAGATGTGGAAGACTCCCGTATCCCACCGGGACAGCGGGATAAATATACGTCGCTGTTCTCTTCTGTATATCATATAATAATTTCTGTCCGGTGAGATCTACAGTATCACTTCCCGGCGTGAGAAATGTCAGGTGTGGTGTGTGAGCGTGAGAGCAGCTGAAAATGCGTGTCTCACAGCCAATGACTGACACTTTAGAGTTCTGAAATGTATTTGGTATCCATGGCAACCATAGACTTATCTGTCAAGATTTGATTTCCACCATATAACAACCTGAAGGTTGTAAATTCAGATATTTTCGGGTTGTATGTATTTACTTAACAAAGTAATGAAAATGTAGCAGAGTGTTTCCACTAAAAACATTATCAATATATAACTGCTGCTGCAAAGACTCAAACCAGAGTCTCCTGAACTAATGACGGACACGCTGCCCGTTACGCCACCGCTTGTCACTACGTAGTGATGTGACAGCCCAACATGTTTGCTAATACAGAAGATAGATATTGGCTACAAATTATTTCTAACTGACAAACTGACGCTTGTATGCATACACTGAGGAAAGATTATGAAAATATAATACAACTTTCCCACCAGAAATGTCTTTAGAACAAACATTAGAGATGAAACCTTTCTAAATTCGCCCTTTTCTGTTGGCGTGGAAGATGAATGTCCGCCATGTTTTCACATTGTTATACGTCTAGGGTGCAAATAGCTCAGCTGTGTGGCCGAGGCTATTTGTACCAGGGGTGCAAACAGACACTCCGTATTGTTTTGACATTAATACACAATTTTCAAGGATATTCTTCAGGAGAGGGTTCTTGATCTGGCAGAGTTATGATTGTTTTTAATGATGATTGTGATTCACATTGCTTTTTATCATTCATTTGTATATGTTCCCTCACCTCCAGCATACTGACTATACAGGTCCTGACTGACACAGTGATTCTATGGGAAACTATGAGAGGCCCCTTGAGAAATAATTCATACTTGGTCTCACACACAGCATCATCATCTCACATATACACTGCTATACTCATACACAAACACTACTATACTCTCTCACACACACTACCATACTCTCACACACACAACTACTCTATGACACACACTGCTATACTCATACACAAACACTACTATACCGCTCTTACGTCTGTATAGTAGTGTTTGTGTATGAGTATAGTAATGTATATGTGAGATTATGATGCTGTGTGTGAGACCATGTATTAATTATTTCTCAAGGGGCCTCTCATAGGAAACTACCAACGAAATGAATATAGAATCTTTATACCTAATATTTCAGTAGAGACTGACTGTATATTTCATCTCATTTCAGATCTATTACTGCATGTTGCCTATAGATCATATACATTATATTATTATATACATTATTATAGAATAATGTGTTACTATACGTTTTGGTATTTTTCTATAATTACATGTATTAATTAGATTAATCAAGAGATCGTTTTATAGTATCCATAAAGTCTAAAGGGAAAATATTTGACGTTATATCGTAATAAAAACTGAAGGGTTTTAATTTTGACCTCTAGATATTGTAATGCCACCTATAATCACAATGCGTCATAATATCGGTAAATAAGAGACAGAGGGACAGAACAATATATTTGTCCCGTATGAGGATGAAGTACAGTCTGTATCATGTAATGTTGGTGTACGCCCATTACAACTGTAGAGGTCCCCCTTTTACTGGCTTCTACACGCACACCTTTGTTGCACCTCCTCTTTTGATTTCCGTGCAGTGGAGCACAGGACGGAACGGACAGAGAGACGCTGCGTATGGACTCACGTACATGAGGGAAACACCCTGCATGCGATCTGAGGGTGAGCTCAAGGAGAACAGTCTCTTTACTGGTGATCAGTGTAATAAAGCAGGGAAATGTTGCTGCGCTTCAATGAATGGGGATGCTGACGCTGTAGGCTGCGCGGCGTGCTGGAGACATGCGGTACTCTTCACTCTTCAGTCAGGTCACACTGTAGTTACTGTAAAGTCGATCCAGTCAGTCTGAGACATTCTTTATACACTCTTCTCTCCTGCTGGGATTTGTCCTTGCTGGATGCCGGGATGCCTTCTTCTCCTCTCATCACTGCGTTGTTGGGTAAGTTCAATACGCAGTTGTGATCACCGATTTTATGCTGAAGTGGTCAGTTTGTGTGTGTGTGTGTGTGTGTGTGTGTGTGTGTGTGTGTGTGTGTGTGTGTGTGTGTGTGTGTGTGTGTGTGTGTGTGAGAGAGAGTGTGCGCGCGCTTGCGTGCGTGGCATTAACGGACAGACTCAGCAGTGCTGCACGTTTTTATTGTGGCGTTTTTGCCGGACAGATTTTAGATTTGTATTCGGAGAAAACTTTGATTACATGAGTTGAGTTGGTGTGTTATTGGTTGGCAAACTACAACCTTTGGAAAATAATTGTTTGACAGTTTTTGAAATGTTGGTTCAGTTTTAAAGAGTAATGTGCAGATAACACAGACAAAGGAGAAAAATATTGCAATGCTGGCATACTCATAAAAACCGTACTATTTATTGTTATTGATTTAACTAATGAAAGTCACTGTGAACCCACTGTATAATAAATAACATAGTGAACATATACCCATGTGCTACTTCAGAGGTCACCATGGACTGTACACTCATATAGGTTATTATATGAATAATGTAGAAATATAATAATGTCATTATTGTACTTAACTTTCATAAAAAGGAGGAGGTATTAAAAGCTCACAATCTAGTACATACTCACAATGTAAGTTACTATGGAAATATGATTGCACTGTTGATGTTGTATTGTGTTGTTCCAAAAGAATGAATCATTATTCAAATAGTAATGTATTGCTAAAAGTCTCATTTTTGTTCAGGTGCTGTAAGTTAATGAAAGGTAATACCAGGCTGCTAGTTGAAAATAATGATTGTAGTATTTCTGTGATTTATTTTCTTTGTGACAGAGCTGCGCTCAGAGCATAAACTGAAATGACTGCTGACATTCAGCTTTGTGCCTTCTGAAAAAGAATTCCTTGTTCATTCAAAGAGAAGAGCGAGGCACTATGCTCAAGGATGCACTTTTACTAAATTCTTCAAGTCAAAGGCCTGTAAAATAATTCAAAGTAGACGGACAGTTTTGTATGCTCTGCCCCATAAGATTAGAGACACAGAGAATCCTGTCTCAAACTTGATGCACCCTACCCCTTCTAGCAGTGTCTGATTAATGAACACTAACACTAACCTCAGAACAAAGACTTGTGTCTGTCATGTGTCATGTGTCATGTGTCATGTTACACTGATGTTCAGCCTGTAGCTGCAACACTAACAAAGCATCCCAACATGGATTTGTTGCACTTGTGTCTAAATCTTTATAATCAATTGAGTAAATGTACTTTTATATCTAAGTAAATCATTATTGGTGCTGTCAAAGACCCTAACCCTCGTCCTGTACCCTTTACATCTCATATCATTGTTTTAGGGAAGTACAGAATCTCTCTTGGCTCTTCTTGTGTTTCTCTCCTCCCTTTTTATTCTGCCTTTTCTGTCACATGCAAGTGTTCCAGGACAAATTCTGTAATTAGGTGTTATCCCATTTTAGAGATGGTGTGGTGTCTCAAAAATACATTTAGATTTACATGTATCACTCAAAACTAGAGACAAAGTGAATTATTTCAGTACACTGGATGTACAGCATCTTTCTGTTTTTTGTTTGTGTAAAGAAATGACAAAACATGAATTCATAACCTGAGTCATGCATTCATATATGAGTATATATATATATATATATATATATATATATATATATATATATATATTTAGTTTGGATTTTTAGTTGGATGAAATAGATATGAGATGTTTATATTTTGTATCTGCTGTGAATTGTACAAGTGTAGAAAATAAACAGGCCCCTCACTGTTTTCAACTGACTGACTGTGTGTGTGTGTGTGTGTGTGTGTGTGTGTGTGTGTGTGTGTGTGTGTTAGAGAGCACGCCTGACACACATGTGAGTACATCTCAGCCTCACAATCAGCCATCGAGACAGTGCAGGGCCATGACATCACAATTAGTCCAGTTGTCCATGGGGTGATGGAAGCTTTCATTAGTTGCATTATGGGAGCGAGTTCGACAGGCCATGGCAAAAACAGCATGTTCTACCTCATGGCGCTGCCTTCTTCACTCTGCAGCTGAAAACTTGTCCTCACTATTGCCACAAATTAATGCAGCTGAATAAATCTGATGGAGCAGAGTTCGATTTTGAGCTTTTAATGAATGCATTTTCTCTGAGAAAATGTAGACACAGGGCTTTAGATATTCATTAGCTAACAACATGTTTGAGGGTGGTCTGCTCTATGTGCAGTGCTGACTTTGTGGTAATTCACCTCAGGACTGAAGCACAACTCACACTCCACGTATGGAGATTTCCAAGTCATGCTGTGCTGAGAGCTGTTATCATCCAACAACTGCCTGCTCTTGTGACCTTGAACATGAACATAATATAGTATCATGCAGGCTTTTTACAGGAGAACTTCCATCCATCATTCATGCTGAAAACAGCCAAACTAGCCTTATGAAAATGAATTACTTTCCTAATTGTCAAACAATGAATGAACGACTACTGCAGGATTGATGTGCCATAGAGATGAAGAGGAAATGATGCTCTTGTGTCCTCTGGGCTGGACATTCACTCTTCAGCTCCTCCCTTGGGTTTGTCTCCTTCACCCAGTTGCTATTCATTTCACACTCTATTTTTAGTGCACTTTCATTGTGACCTTTATGATATGCTTTTTTATGCCTCCTGTCCAGTGCAGCAATGAGAAACATCACAGTGATCCTTAGAGATCAGAGGGAGCCAGTATCTCTGCCTCACCTGGCATGCACTGCATGGCATCCTCAATGTGCCTTCACTGAGTTGATCACACAAACAATGAGTTAAGCTGTATCGTCTCTTTGTTTCTATATATAGATTAGATCACTGGGGGCAGGACAAAGGATCTGTCAAGTGTGGAGATGACAGAAATCTCCAGTGCCAGAGGTTGGGATGTGACATCTTGCAGCGCTCTGGCCTTGAATCTCTGGCAGCCATCCTCTCTCGTCTCCCCTTCATCCCTCACTCTCTCTCCTTCCTGTCTCCTCTTTCTGCCTCTGCAGTGTGTCTCATAGGTGACTTTGACAGTCAAGTGACTCAAATAGGTAGATAGCCTTAGATTTGTTGTTGTTCTTTAGGGTGAGGGACTGTCCATGGACTTTACTGTGTCCCTCTTTCTTTCTGTTGCACATGCCAACTCTTCTTTGTATCAGTTGGGGTTCACCTTGGGTCTTACCGCATGCTGCCAGCATCTTCCTCAGGTGCTCTTCATGTCAGACACTTTAAGTTAGTCAGAGAAGATACTGTTACATGACCTGTGCAACATACACTCACAAGACTAGGTGAGTGTGTAGGATGCGACCTGAGACCCAGGTGTGGTTAAGATTTAGAAAACAAAAGCACTTTAAAGTTAAAGTTAGTGAAAAACATAACCATTATAAATGAATAGTGCTGTAGTCTCTACTAGCAGAAATGATGCAGCAAGGTCAAACATCCAGTATCATAATTTGAATAGAATTTAGACTACGTTATGTTTCTAGCAAACACAAAACATGTTTGCTGTTGCAATTTAGACGTAAATGAATTCAAATTGGGGGACAGAGTTGGACATTTCCCACACTGTCCAAGTAAATTGCATTGTGCTAATTCTCAAGATAATTCTAGTTATTTAAAATGTGGATTTAGTTTTTGTGAGGTTGGCTATCATTTTAGTTCTGATAGCATTGTCACATACCTGATGTCACTTCACAGGTAATAACAAACAATAACTATGACTAATGGGCTGAATCTTATAAATATAAAAAAAATAGTTAAAATGACTCAACCAATCAACAGGCTTTGCAGCACCTATAGCAACATAGCAGCAAAGCCTGTTGATTGGTTGAGCATTGCAACAGGCTATGTATATTAAGAGACTGTATATGTGCTGGGAGGACTGCATCAGACAAGACCTCTTCATTTTATACTAAAGTCAAAAGATTGTGATATGTAGCACCACAAGCTAGCAAAGCTCAGCAAACTGAACTGCATTCATGCTCAGTGACATCTACCTTACACACAAATACTCTCCTGTTTTTAGTCTTAAGTGTTTCTTAACAAACCAAAGTAACTACTGTCTTTATGGTGAAGAAACATGTCACCCAGTGCAGCGCTTTGACTCACTGATGTGTTTATAATGCAGTCGTTTTTAAAACCATGGCACAGAGGAATCACATATATCATACTTTCAATGCACACACGATACTTGTTAGTAGATCAGTTCATTGTTAGTTTGGCTTTAATACCCAGAAAGAATTGTTGGATCAGAATGATCCTAAGTGAGCACAAAGCTGTTATTGATATCCTCGGTTTGTGTGATTTTTTTGGTACAATCAATACTCAGTTGGTTTACAACCATCAGTCCTATTATGACATTATCAGGAGTTGTAACACACATATCAGTATAGATTCCTCTGACAGCTGACACATTACATGATCCTGTTGAATTCACTGGGATTTCACGTGTGTGTGTGTTTGTGTGTGTGTGTGTGTGTGTGTGTGTATGTCTGTGTGTTTGTGTGTGTGTGAGAGAGAGAGAGAGAGAGAGAGAGAGAGAGAGAGATAGCTCGCAAGCATGGGGAAAAGCGTGAGTTTTAATTAGCTGAGCACAACAGCAGGGGGGAACTTCCTCTTACTGAGCGCCTCTTCAGCCAGCTGACAAAAATCACTGTGACACCACCGCTTCCCTCACCCCCCCCCTCACCCCTCTCACCTCCTCTCTCTCCAGCACTCGCCCATCCAAACAACCAAGCCCATCTCTCTTTATCTCTTAAAGCATAACTTGAGACTTTTGGGAGCAGCAATGCAATCCATACAAGCCAGAGGCTGTTTGTGAAATCAGCTGTGTTGCAGCCAAAGAGCTTCAGGCCCTGTATTTATTGCACAGAGATTAAACGTTCCTACCATATGCTTACTAACATGACAGGCCTTTGAGGAATTTGCATTAATGTCTCATTTTAATAAAGAAATGTAGTTGTGGTGCAGATCTCAAAGGACACCTGAGTCAGAGGATATGATATCATTTCACTCGGTATTCTTTCAGGTGTAGCTGTTGTTTTTCCAACCATTTTATTCAAATCTTGCATGGACCGCTGCCAGAATAATGCTTATTTAGGCAGTCATGTAACACTATGTACTCTGCAGGCAGTGTTTTGCTTGCTGTGAAGGCTTTAAAACAGTGAGAAAGTTTTACTGGCTGAAAATCACGAGTCAGTATCCAAAATCAAGAGGATCTTATTCGTCTACCAAATTGCAGCATTTTGTTTGCAGCAGTCTCAAAATAGTCTTAATATTTCAAAAAGACAATACTGTTTAAAGCTTAGTTTACACCTTAAACTGGTCTTGAATGTCTGACTGGATTGAGAGCAGGAGGCATCTTCTCCTCCCAGCTGCTGAAAGGGGGTTTTGTTCGTCTCCAGTGTCCTCTAATGGGAACCATATGTTTTCAATGTTTTCACTGTGAAAAATGAGGTTTATATTTATTTCCAAAATATTTGTCTTGCAATATTAATTCCACCCACCCTGCAGATTTATACTCTGTTCAGTAATGCATGTGGGTGCGTTTTCTTGAGTAGGCTGCAGTCATTTAGAGCTGTGCTTATAGAGTCTGCTTGTCAATAAAAACTGAGTTGAGTTGTTTGAGAGAAGTAAACATTCATGGAAGACAAGGATCGTGCTGGTGGCTCCTGGTGATTCACTGTTCTGCTCATTAACACTCATCTCGATCACTGTGGAGCTGTCAGGAACGTCTGAAGATTGGAGATGGCTCGTACGTCCATGTTCACCATCTTTCTCTAGATGAGATGCTGCATTTATGTCAATAGCAACAATCTGGCCTTTTGTAAATGACAGCGAGCAACACTGCAGTAGATGTAATTTATTCCTGTTTGCGTGTGGGGGCTTGACTGATGTGGAGTTTTTGGATCTGACACTGGAAATCAACAATATCTGATCAATCTGACAACACTCCTGCAGGGCATGTCTGCTGTCTGAAAAGTTCTCTTCAGAGCAGTGCATAGAAATATCTAAGAAGTAAGGAAGCATGGCTCATACAAGCTATATGATGGGATATTCTGTGCTCTCCTACTGTGTGTGTGTGTGTGTGTGTGTGTGTGTGTGTGTGTGTGTGTGTTTTCTGTTGAAATGTGGAAATTGAATTCCAAACAGCTGCCATGATGAAATCTTCACTTCTGGGAGACACTGTAAAAAACAATTTGAGTATAACAGCCTAACCCTTATATAACCAAATAAATTCTGTATTGAGGCGTTAACGTAAATTGGTTGGTGTTGTAGATATAATTAATAGGCATAGTCTTGTCTGCATGAACTGCAGCAGCACTGAATGATTTGTGAGTGCCATGAAGGCAGGCAGGGGTGTGCCATTAACAACCACTGGCCGGAATGAAGCACCTATTTTCTCTGGAAATGAAAAGCAAATAGAGTGAATTGATCCCTGTTTGCTGAGGATATCAAGTCACCCATTAAGATGAGGTTAGGGAACTGCTATGCTTATGAAGCAATTCTTCTAAACTAAGCTTTCTATCTGTCCCACATTCACATTTCCTTTCCCTCCTGCATTCCCTCTTTGTTTTCCTCTTTCTGCTGCACCCTGTGTCTTCTGCAAATCATTACAGTGGAATAAAACCCTCCTGCAGCCAGACCTATAGGATACCTATCCTTTGAGTTTGATCTGAAACAGATCTCAGGATCTCATCCTTGTATATAGATTTACATTTTTAATCTATGTCCCAGATCAGGGGCTGCCTCTCTTTGAAACATTGCATCTCTAGACTGAATATGTCAGAACAGGTCGACAAGGCCTCTCCTGCTCCAAAAGCTCAGAGAAATGCTGCCAAAAAAATGCAGCTTTTTTTGTCTGGATATGGAGAACACAACCTGTGTATCCTTTGTAGTCCTCAAGATCCAATAATCCATTACCTGCCAGTCGATGGTGTAATGGAGCGATCAGGCAGCCTGTGTCAACTTATAAATCTGAGACATATTCACATGACAACATTGAATTTACCAGGGGCCACATGCGTAACACTTTGGGCAGACTCATCACTAACACTAAATCCAGAAATGTGCATTCACATTATTTTCAGCTGATTTATTAAGCTGTGTGTATGCATGGTTCTGTTTTATGAATCTCAGTCATCGAGGAACTGAGTGCACGTGCCTCATTTCCCCTCCCTCAATTAACCATAAATGGATGAAGATGCACCCTGAGCCAGTTGCTCCACCAGTCTGTACACACAACCTGTACATCCTAAAATAAAGTGCATCGATCATATTGTGCTCATATATCATTCCTGTTTCCTGTGCCAACAGTTCAGATTTGAGTGGATATGTTTGCTGCAAAGATTAGTGTTTTGTCTGTAGTGGTGCTTCACAACCACCACGGTCTTGGAACATGAGTCAAACTGGTTTTGAACTGCCTGTGGGAGTATTTGCTCCATTTTATGCTAGAGTCATTTATGCTACAGTCATTGGGCTCTGAGTGCTTCAAAAAGGGGAGTGACCTACACTGAACTATGTACCTAAATGCCTCCTGTGTAGACACAATGTTTCACTTGCTGCTGCTGATGTGCTAAACATCTTTGCTTTATCTGTAGTTGTGCTTCATAATCACCACAGTCTCAGAGCACATGCTTTGACTACAGTCATTGGGCCTGATTTACTAAGATCCCAAATAGTGGGTAATAAATAGGGTGCACAGTGCAATAGATTGCGTGTTTAGTTTGTGTGCTTTTTGCAGGTGATCTACTAAGAATAACTGTGTAAATGAAAACAGGTGCAACAGGTGCAGACAGCAGTATTTAAATGAGGGTTTTGTGTCTTTATGGAGAGTTTGGAATGAAATGTGATCAGGTTCTAGTGGAAGAGGTTAACTAATATGTTGAGTTATAACAAAAACTAATATTACCAGAAAAACCCACATATGGAGAGTATTATTGACGAAGTCAATGCTGTTAGTAAAACCACAAATATTCCTCCAAAATATTAACACAGGTGTAAAAACTCTGTCCTGTGTGTATTCTGTCATTGTGCCTCCGTCTCCTCCTCTCTACAGTAACAGAAGTCATCTGAGCACAGTGCAGCAGGTTAATACCTGTCCTTTAAAGGTTTTATTTATAGACACAGTTAGTGTCAGAAATAATACCTTCAGGTTTGGTAAATCACAATGTGTGTGCTAAATAACATATTTACATTTTCTCCTCCCTGTATTTTTCACACTGGGGTTGAAACACCTCATATTACATATTCATTATGGTAAACATACTAAATGGACAGAGTGTATTATCTTACACTGATGTAAGATGCAAACCTTCTTAAAATGAATCACACCAAACTAATTAATCAGTGTTACTGTTATAAATGTGCCTTTGATTGGTAAAACAAACACAATCAGTGCATCTGGTTATCAACCTAAACAAACGTTTTACATAAATATTCTGTCCCTCACTTTATATTTAATCTGTACCTCATCACGATACCCTCAGATCACTTCAGAGAGATATGCGTATCCATTATCTGAGGTATGCACTTTCTTTTTTGTAAATACTTATGCAGGAAATAGCGTGTGTATGTTTTTTGTTTATGCAAGTGGCCCCTGGTGTTTGAGTTCACTCAGTGCTTAATACAAAACAGACATATATCCTCATGTATCAGTGACTAATAACTAAACACAAACAGCTTGCAAAGTGGACAATTTATTGTGAGTAATGAAAGGTATGTGGATATATACAGTAAATTGATCCCTCACTCCTTTGTTTGCCATTTCTGGTGAAGTTCTTCATAGTAAACTAAGATATTTCCAACCATTAGTTCTTTAGTTCTGTTCCAGTTTGTGCACTGACTTGTTACTTCAGATTTAGGAACCGATCAATCAATCATTCAATCAATCAATCTTTATTTATATAGCGCCAAATCACAACAAAAGTTATCTCAAGGCACTTTACACATAGAGCAGGTCTAGACTACTAATTTAAAGAGACCCAACATTCCCACATGAGCAAGTACAACACCATTAGAGAAAAGAAAAAGTTTCATTATGTAAGTGATAAACAGAGCCTCATCCAGAGCCCCCCCACACACAATATCCCCCCTCACCTGCTATAAACTTCTGTGCTGCACTTCATTCAGTTGAGAACACGTTGCCTGGGAATATACAATCATGGCAGGAAATATACTGGTTACCACAATGAAATAGGGAGAGGAAATGAGTATTATATAGATGTCATTTCTAGCAGACAGGGTTGTTCAGGGGACCTTTGTAGATGAAAATATTCAAAACAAAAACACAGCCAGGCTAGCACTGCCTGCAGCCACTGAGGTACCGTTACCAACCAGTGGAATACTGAATGAAATATCAGCCTGTCTAGAGCAGGTGAGAAAATGTAATTAAAGTACCAAAGACGCAATATCTTTTGCCGTCTAGCTGCCTTTAATGAATCATTGAAGCGTTTGCATACAGGCTTCCTGAGCTCTGCATTAAGAAAAGCATCCTGAACAGCTCACACAAACATTTGAAGCTTTCCAAAGACATAAGACAGTCATGTCACTTATACAGAGCACACGATCTTACATAAAACAAAACAATGTGGTAAGAGCATATAAAAGGTTATAGAGTGCATCATGTTATTTTAAGGCTAAATGAAGATTGAATACACTTCTACACTGTATTTGAATACAATAATATAGTCATTTCTGCACTTATAACAGCCATTGATCCATCAGTGATATAGTGTATAGGATATGACTGAAGCTATTGCCATGTATTTTTATTTTTCAAATTGCATGTTTTTATGTTCTTTGTTTCCAATTCTTACTTCTAAATGATTATTTTCATGTAAAGCACATTGTGTTGCCCCTGGGTATGAAATGCACTCTATAAATAAAGCTGCCTTGCGTTGCCTAATACCAATTTGTGTTTTTTTTTTCATTGGTCAGAGTGTCTGAATGGCATCTGAATAAGGTTAATAACACAAACAAATTCAATTTAATGCTTTACCATTTTTGTTTCTCCTGTGTACTTCCTGTTTGTTTCTTCTCTAGTAAAACTGAAGGTTTCTGTAGAGATTTTGCAGAAGTGTTTGGTGTTAATGCAGGTGCTGGTTTCCTTCCTGTTCACCTGTGTTTTTGTCACCAGCTGTCTCTCTTATGTCTATTCCTGGCCTTTCTATCTTGGTGTTCATGCAGGCTGACAGCCTAACTGCAGTGCGCAAGGCTTCTAATAAAAAAACAAAACAAAATGCTGCTGTTCCTGCTCTGATACTTAACTTGGCTTTGTCTGTGGTGAAATGTGGCATTTAGGATCAGATGTGCCTTTTACAAGAACAGTAGAAAGGAAAGAATGGATCCAGCATTTCAGAGTTTTCTAGACTTAGGATGTGATATAAAAATAAGATGTTGAAGATTACTGCGTGTGGGTGTGAGGGGCGCCGGCACACACACAGGCCACATCACATCAGGTTTATATAGGCCTGTCAGTTTCCACAACAGCTCATGATTCCAGTAGGAATGTCTTCCTGAAATGTTTCTCATTTTTGTGCGACTGTGTGAAATGATGGGAGATAACAAGGTGCTTTGTCATCGCAGCAGTAACAAGCACAAACATCTCAAAATGTAAACCCTTTCTGACAGGCAGAAATACTGTATACCATTCATGCCATGAACCCTCTCCACATGGCTGCACTCCTGACACTGCATTACATGCAAACATGGCTACTGTCGTTGCTCTCTCATCAACTGTGTGCCAATTAACTCTCAGTTGTGCTCAGCTGTGTGTTCATGTACAATGAAAGTCTTGACTTTAATG